>NC_058385.1:25284166-25608333 GCF_018350175.1 Felis catus | reverse complement strand
TTATACTGAGATGAAGAGAGAGACAGAGACAGTGCGAGCAGGGAAAGGGGAGAGAGAGAGAGAGGGAGGGAGACACAGAATCTGAAGCGGGCTCCAGGCTCTGAGCTGTCAGCATAGAGCCCAATGAGGGACTCGAACTCACAGACCGCGAGATCATGACCTGAGCCGAAGTCGGACACTTAACCAAAAGAGCCACCCAGGTGCCCCTAAACCACTAGTTTTCTGACCTTTCTTTAATAAAGACCAAATATTATATCGTTTCTATTAGAATTATACCACATTACTTATGAAATATTTTCATGGAAAACTTAAACCTTATTAATTAAAAAAAACCCTTTTTTTCTAACCATCAGTTTACAAGATCTACAAGGAAGAGATAAACATGTTAAATAACAGGTTAACTAACTAGTATTTGAGACAGGAATCAGCAAACCACAGACTGGAAAACTATAGGCCAAAATCCTAGTTTCTTAAACATGCAAGTTGCAAGGGAGAAAAAAGAAAAGACAAAGGCAGGGGATCTTGTAATGAGACTACAACATATAAATTCATTGCAACATGCAAAGTTAATCTGAATATGTTTTCACACTGACTCTAAAATATTATAGGATGATTGTGCAAACTGGGTAGTTAATTATATCAAGGAATTAAAACATTTTAGGTGTATAATATATTGAAGTACATTTCAATAATTCCTTCCACTTTAGAAATACACACTGATATGTTTATGGATGAAAGATACATGGTACAAAGTTTTAATCAAAATAATTGAAGGGAAGGAGTTTAAGGGTTATAGATAAAATCTTTGGGCATTTGTTTGTAATTATTGAAGCTGAGTGATAGGTGACTGATAGTTATGTGTGTGGGGGGGCGTTATTATATTATTCTCTCTACTTTTATATGTTTGAAAATTTCCATAATAACATGTTAACCCAAAAGTGCAGGAAAGAAAATGAATACATGTTTATTTACCTAAGCAGTGTAACAGAAATATATCAAATAGTTGTTTATTTTTTGGGGGGACAAGTCATGCCTGTCTCTATTCAAGAAAACTCTCTGTCGGAGATGAGCAGAGGGAGACATTTCTTCTATACATGAAACATCTTGTTCTCATCCACTCAGACTCGCAGGGAGAATGCAGCCCATTCATGTAATTCCCAGACACTGCTACCCTTATAAAGTAAAAATTCCTTCAGAAATAGGCTTTTCTTTGTAATCTAGTATTAAGTGGTATTACTATTTTGCCCCTAAAAGGAAAGTCATTAAAAATTCGATATCTGAAAATGTACCCATATGTGGTCTATTTTTGGAACACAAAAGTGAAGAAATTATATCTGGACACCAATTCTTTTCCGCTAAACCCAAGACTGCAAAATAATAATAATAATAATAATAAAAGACTTAAAAAGCTATTAAATTTATTGCCTCTCATAGCATGAGGGACATTCCAATACTTAAATGACTTCTGCTAAAATATTGAAATATTCTGTCATCAATAATCACCACCTTATTTAAGGAATCTCTTTTATCAGAGCCTATGTCTTATAAGAACATATTATATATACTACCGTTTGAAATCTCTCTTTAGTATATTGTGTAGATAACAATATTCACTTTTTAAAAAATAATTTGAGGATCTAGAAATAGTTGGCCACATTTAAACTAACCTTTATCAAAAGAGAAAAATCTGAGAGTTTGGCACATGGAATCAATGCTCTATTTTAACCAATAAAATAGTAATCTATAAATGGAGGGAAAGGAGAAACCATTAACAGGAACACTAAGCATACTTTTGTTTTGAAAATTTTACTGACTATAAATTTTTCATGTGCTTTAAAAAATTATATTAGCAACAGAGATCAAGTTATAAAGAGTGGGGAGAGCATCGATAGCATTGAAACATTTCCTTCCACCAGACTTCCTTTAAGAAACCTCATATGGTATTCCTGAAGTTACTCTGATCACATCATAGTGCTTGTTTAGAATATTGGAGATTTGGTCTTGTGGAATCAGAGGAGGAAGATGTAAAATTTTGGCCACAAGTCTCAGATTCTTTAAAAATGCACTATTTTGTATTGCATTTTAATGTTTAGATCATTTCCTCTTTTAGGCTGAGTTTAAGAATGCCCAAAGACTGTATAACAAATCCACTGAAAACCAATGAATAATCTCATAAAACATATATGCAGTTTGGGAAAGGTGTCTTGTTCATTTTATATTCTCTTCATGATTCCATAATACACATAAAAATATGGTTTATTATTTAAAGAGTTATGTATAAAAGATTTGGATAGGAAAAGAAACGATAATTGGGCTCCAAAGTCTTTTATCTCTAGATCATTAGAAACTCAAAAGGGCAATGTATTTATCATCTACTCATCATATCCTCCAGAAAAATAGCATTCGCGTGTAACAAAGGGTGACTGGTATACCTCAAATTTACTGGATAATTGGGGGGAAAATTAACTGTTGGAATTTTGGGTATACCCACAAATTAAAGCAATATGTTGTCCAGTTCAAACTACCCAACAGTCAGACGGGCAGTGTTGTGTCAGGAAACCAGAGGTCTTTGCCTCTATGCTTTATTTTTAGATACACTTGGTTATGAGCTTTGTGGTAAACTATAGCCCTTTTGTAATTTTAATTTTACATCTAAATTGTAAATTCCCATCCTCTTTCTTTTACAGAGGTGGATAATTTTTATCCTAGATACCGTGATTATGAAATATTGACAGAAAAACACAAGTATCTGAAAACATTTTAAATCTCATGACTAAGGTTCAGGTAAAAAGAAAGTTGCTCCTTTAAAGGTAAATTTGCTCTCCCAAGAAAGAGTACAATACCTAACTGAGGTTTATTATCATTACTTTCAAAAGGGAAAAGGACTTCAAATGTTAATTTGGAATAGCTCACATTTAGGTTAATTTAATTCTTAACTTTGGTATAGTCTGATCTAATTAATTCTGAATCAAAGGCTGTGAAAGATAACAATTAAATATCAAGTCCTAGGGTAGGATGCCTATTCAGAAACTTGAGTTTTTCCTTTTCCAGGTGAAAATTGATATCTTCCTCATATAAATTAGGAAGGCTTTTTTTGGGGGGGGAAGGAAAGACAATGAAAAAGTAAGGCAAGCAATGGGTATGACTGGTATATATTGTTATTCACTATGATTACATAGACTCAAGTATGTTATAGGAAAAATAAGGAAGAATATCTAATTGTCATGTTTGTTAACTGAATAACTTTGTAGGCCTCTTAAGTTGTATCAGTCCTTATATTTTTGACCATGTGTGTGTACAGGCACTCATTTGCATTATTTATTTTTTTTGAAAATCAGTTCTTTGAATTCTCTGAATAACCATTGAATTATGTTCTCTTCTCATACAGAGTATAACAACAGAGACTTGACAATGACCACTAACAAGCCCCAATTAATTAATTAACAGACACACACACACACACACACACATACAGAATTCTTGATCACTTGATAACTGGTAATATTTCAGTCTACTTTCTTATTCTGATGGGCCAGGAGGGAATATTTAACTTTATTGTATAGATTTTTTGCAATATAAATTAACCAAAAGTGATGACACATGAATTCAAAATTAAAGACTTAAGTATTTTATGATCATGTACATTTCCTCTAACCATGAATATGAGGAATGTGGCACTTCTAAAGGTCATTGATATTGGGGAAATTGATGGGTTATTTATTTTGTGAGTATTAACAAAGCTATGCTTTGTTAATAAAGTATGTATAACAAAGCTATATTATTTCTTTATGAAATAATTCTTACGAATTCTATGGTTAGTTTTTATATCAGGTATGATCATTATTGGTCTATTTCTCATTGCCTTTATTTGAGAAAGAAATGAGAAAAGAGAATACTTTGATTGGTGGCACAGCTAATCGGACAAGGTGATAAGCTAATATACCTTGAAAGATTGTCCATGCTTTTAAGTTTGCATACTTCCAAGGCCTCTGTTGTCAAATACCACAGTATTCTGATTGGTCGATGATGTTAATTAGAGCACACATACTTTTACTATAGCCAACAATGCACTATTTTAACAGTGATATTTGATTCACGGCTGGTGCTTCCCATAAATTTACCCATCTTAGTAAATTATATCTCACTTAGTATTTTTCAGTCCCAAAGCATGGAGACAGACTTTACTCCCCTTCTTTAACATCCTACATCCAATTCCATAGTAAATTTTGTTACTGTACCTTTAAAAAACTGGCTAATGTAATCTATTTTATTAAAAATAGGTACTTTTTATTATAGTTTTTACTTTGCATTTAGGCTCTGATATGTTGTTTTATGTTTTGTAATGTGAGTCAAATCAGTTGGAACACATATTACAAAAATTTCCTTATCAAGATTCATTTATAAAAAATGATATATTAAGGCTGCCTGGGTGGCTCAGTCGGTTGTGTCCGACTTTGGCTCAGGCCATGATGTCATGGTTCGTGGGTCTGAGCCCCACATCGGGCCCTGTGATGAACGCTTGATCAGAGCTTAGAGCTTGCTTCAGATTCTATTTCCTTCTCTCTGCCCCTTCTTTGCTCACGTTCTGTCTCACTCTGTCTCTCAAAAATAAATAAATATAAAAAAAATTTAAATGATATATTAAACATGCATAAAAATAGGTTTCTCAATTATAAATAAAATGGTGTCTCTAGATGTTATTTTTACATTGTGCTTGTTTATTTATTAACAATGATCTTTCTCAAATAGGTTTACTTGTGTCAAAAACTAACTACATCTTTAAAGCATTGTACCAAATTTCAAATGTAGTAGGAAAATAGCGTTGTTATGGAAAAATAATTAAATGATGATTGCAAACTTTTTTTTCACTTTGTACAATATGCATATCAATGCCTCTTCTTTAAAATCTGGAAATGATACATTTTGAGAGTCTGTAAATGTGAAAGAGCTAGGAGAGCACACATTTGAAATTGAGTGTCAACTCTAAGCAATTAATAATGGCAGCCTAGAGCATTGTGTTGAGAATCCTTGCCTGTATTCAGGGTCAGAGTGAAGATCACCTTGCCCGCTTAGTATGGTCTGCCATAGGCACTGAAGGGGAAGGAAACAGCATGACACATATTCACCATCTGTGAATATGGAAGAACAAAACTCTGACCTCTTTTTAAAACTCTGAATAGTAACTTCCATTACAGGAAAGATATATAGTACTCATCTCTGCTTTCAAAGTATTTAGCATAGTGGTGTGTACATAATATGCTCATAATATGTTGATAGCTGAATAAAAGTAAATTTCATTTACTCTTTTTAAAATATAAATTTTAAATAATGTCACATATTTAAAAAATTTATTCTAAGAGAAAGAAGCATGTGTCAGCATACATGATTAAGAAATGACCTTGAAGATGTTGAACGGTTCCTTGTCAATCTTTCCTTACCCCCAAGGGGAACATTATTCAGAAGTTTATAACTTTTCCTTTTGCTTATAATTGGTTTGCATATGTATGCATGCTTTTGTATTATTTTATAAATGTTTGAAGTTTGTGTAAATATCACACTGTATATCTTCTTTGTTAACTTGCCGTTACACTAAATGCAATTGTTTTGTGATATTCATTTATACTGATGCATGTAGCAGCAATTCAGTTATTTTCTCTACTGCACAGTATACCTGTGTGTGTACCACGCAATTCATTTATTCATTTTCCATTGAAGAGTAACTTTGATATTTCCCAGATTTGCTATTATAATGCTACTATGACTAACCTATTTATAATATACTTGCACACCTGTAAAAATTTCTGTAGGAACCAGGATTAGAATTTCTCAATCATAGGTGAATTCATCTTCAATTTTTCTAGTGCAATGCCAATTTTGTTCCAAAGGGGTTATACCAAAGTTTACAAACACACGTGCCACGTGTAGGAAATCTTGTGGTGCCACAGCCGTGTGAACGCTTGAATGCTATCAAACTTTTTGTTGTTGCCAATCTGGTGACTGACATAATATGTTGTGTTTTTAACTTGTATTTATCTAATTATCATTGAATTGATGTACCTTTTCATATAGTTATTGCTCACTCACGTTTTATATTCTGTAAAATATCTGTTCAGGATTTTTGCCCTTATTTTTATTGCATTTCTTTTTGATTTCTAGTAAGTTTTGTCTTATTGATTGTACAAATTCATTTTTTTATTCTTTGTACTAACCCTTTGTTTGTTATCATTTTAGCAAATATTTTCCTCAGTTTATGGCTAAAAGGTTAAAACCTTTTAATAGTACCCTTGAACATTCATAAGCTTTTATGTTTATTGAAGTAAAGCAGATCGTTTTTTGTGTGTCTTCATTCATTATATATTCAGTAATGTATGTATTGCTATAGGTTGTAGGTTGTGGTTTATAACTTGAAACAAAGCTGATAAAAATCACTGCTGTTATAGAAAATAGTTTATAGTGTGTATGTGGGTGTTGGGGATGGTGACAATCGATAAGGTTAAAAGTGTGTTAGAAGGACATACCTTGATAAGTGAAAAATAAATCAATAAGAGGGAATTATGTCCATAAGAATAAGGGAGTGCAGTATTTGATAGAATGACTAGGGAAAGCCATCTTAAGAAAGTGAGATTTGAGGGGCGCCTGGGTGGCTCAGTCGGTTGAGCGTCCGACTTCGGCTCAGGTCATGATCTCGCGGTCTGTGAGTTCGAGCCCCACATTGGGCGCTGTGCTGACAGCTCAGAGCCTGAAGCCTGCTTGGGATTCTGTGTCTCCCTCTCTCTCTGCCCCTCCCCGCTCATGCTCTGTCTCTCTGTCTTCAAATAAATAAACATTAAAAAAAATTAAAAAAACAAAAAAAGAAAGTGAGATTTGAATAAACACCAGGAAAGGTGAAAGATTGAAATGTGCAGGTCTCTGATGAAAGAATGTCTCATTCAGAGGGAAGCGAAAGAATAAAGTTCCTTAGGAAGTAATGTGCTTCACCTGTCATAGAGTAAGTCAAAGTGTACAGTATGACTCTTGTCATAGACTCTTGTCATAGAGTAGTTAGGAAGAAAAATCAGAGTGGTAGTCAGGGTGGGGAGGTCAGATTCTGTAGGACTTTGAAGACCATTTTGAGATCTTTGATCTTTACACTATGATGGGAAATCATTAGAAGGTTTTGAGCAGAACAGAGACATGATCAGATGTATATTCTAATATAATCATCTTGGCTTCTGTGTTAAACATAGATTTAAAAAAAGGGGGCGGGGTGGTGGCAATCATGGAATCAGTGAGACCACTTAGAAAACTTTCACACTGATCCAGGGGAGAAAAGATGGTAGTTTTGACAACCGTGGTAGTTGTGGCGGTGAAGAATAGTATTCAGATTCTGGCTATATTTTAAGGCCGGCTGATAGGATTTGCTGACACATCAGATATAGGTGATAAAAGAGAAGCCAAAGTTTTTGGCCTGAGAAACAAGAATGGAGTTGCCATTTATTGAGATAAAGACTAGTGGGAAGGTTTTTTGGAATAGAGGAGTTTAGTTTTGGACTAGTTTATTTTGTGTTATCTACTCTTTATAGAAATGGAAATGTTCATTAGACATCTGCCCATGCTTACACAAATCAGGGCAGACATCCAGGCTGGCCATTGATAAGCACATGGAAAACCATGAGTGCAGGAGAGAGAGAGGCTTGAGAAGCAAGATATAGGACATGCCAATATTTTGAAGTCAATGAGATATTGAGGACCCTGTAAAAGTGTGTGGTGTTGCAGAATTCGAGTGAAAAAGTATCAAGAGAGAGTGAAGGATCAATGCTGCCTGGAGGTCAAAAACATGTGGGCTGACAATGTTCTATTCAATAAGTGTTTATCTTAAGAAATACTGACTTTGAAGCCTTAAAGATATATTCTGACATTCTCTACAAAAAAGTTCCTATTTTTGATTTTTATTTGTTTTATACATTTAAATGTTTAATTTGTCATGACATGCCTGACCAGTTTTTTGTGTGTGGAATGAGTTTACTGATACCTGCAATACCCCAGTAAACTCACCGTTGTAATGACAACAAACATAATTGGAATGGCTTTACAAAACAGACGTTGATTTCTCCCTCATGAAACAATCCAACGCAGGTCATGAGCAGCTCATTCTACTCAGTGCTTCAGATATTCAGAGCGCTTCCATTCTTCAAAGTCCTAAGTATTTTCTCCATTCAGCTGGCAAGTAGAAAAAAAGGAATGAAACGTCATGGGAATGTTTTATAGATCAACTTGGAGAAGATGTCCATCATACCTGCCAGTGTGCCCATGGCCAGAACTCAGTTGCATGGCACGTCTAGCTGTAAGAATACAAAGAAACATGGTCTCCATGTACATCCAGGAGCAAAAGAAAAATAATTTAATAGCAAACAATCATTTCCTGTCACAGGACTTAACTTAAAAATTATGTTTTTCATAAGACATTGGCATGGACTCTGAGAACAGAAGACTTAAGAATACAATTATATAATTCATGGTAATGGGAGTGTTTCAGTAAAAGTGAAATTTGCTCATTCTGTTAAAATGATGTTGGAAAATCTTACACTTTTATTTAAAAAAAATTTTTTTTACATTTATTGATTTTTGAGAAACAGAGTGAGACAAAGTGTGAGCGGGGGAGGGGCAGAGAGAGAAGGAGGCACAGAATCTGAAGCAGGTTCCAGGCTCCGAGCAAGTGGTCACCACAGAGCCTGATGCGGGGCTCAAACCCACAAACCGTGAGCTCATGACCTGAGCCGAAGTCCGACGCTCAACCGACTGAGCCACATAGGCGCCCCAAATCTTACACTTTTATTTAAAAATTCTGAAGCCACTACACATTTAAGATAGTATTATAGTCAGAATTTATCCATACGTAATTATTGTTTAACATGTAGTTTTTAAATAGTGTAGGATGAACTACATATTGCAAGCATCTGCAACATGAAACTTAAAGATGAAATGTTTCTGATTTTAAACAAAAGTGAAAGTAATATTGTATCACTTATTCAATACATAATGATTTTATTTTAATATAAAAATTTTACTGCACTACGATAATACTTTTCCCATGATGACTACATTTAATTATTATTTAATTGCTACTAAATCATTATTTAGTTTATCAAGAAGCACAATTGCCCTTTAAAAATGTCCTTCAAAATAAAATGATCTAGGTAGGAAGGCTTTATTGTAAAATAAAAAAAAATAAATTCAGAACTAATATAACATTAATATTTTATACATATTTTGCTTTAATATTGCATCAGAAGCAAATTAGAATCTAAGCCCAGATTCATGTTTTGAATATTAATTGTTGAGGCTTCATGGATCTTTTCCGAGAGTTTGTTAAATCTCAAGTAACTATCATTAAATTATAAAGGGTAGAAAATGTCTATACTGAAAACCAGTATTTTATTAGGTCAGTATATGAAGGTACAAATGCCCCCAAATTAACATCAATAAAACTCTTGATATGCTAACAGAAAAAAAATAAGACATTTTAGTCTTAGTAATGAGCCTTAGAATCACGCTTTTCTGTTGGAAAAATATTTTGCCTTTAATGAGTATTTTGTCAATAGGCAAGGGAGCCACATATCTGGGTAATCAATAAACTCAAAACATGTATTGAAGTAAAAATGTTAAACTAATATTTGAGATCTTTGTATGTTTTTTATTCAGACTTTTTAACATTATTACTTTTTTTTAAGTTTTTAAAAATGTTTTTATTTGTTTTTGAGACAGAGAGAGACAGAGCACGAGCAGGGGAGGGGCAGAGAGGGAGACACAGAATCTGAAGCAGGCTCCAGGCTCTGAGCTGTCAGCACAGAGCCCGACGCGGGGCTCGAACTCACAGATTGTGAGATCATGACCTGAGCTGAAGTTGGTCGCTTAACCGACTGAGCCACCCAGGCACCCCTAACATTATTACTTTAGTATGACATGATTTCATTGCTAAATATCTTGTCTGTGCGCCTTAAGTTTTCAGAAATTTAATTCTAATAATCAAAAAGCTTAAATGAATACATATATATATGTGTGTGTGTATATATATATATATACATATATACATATATATATATACATATATGTATATATGTGTATATATATGTATATATACATATATATATATGTATATATATATATGGGACACTAGGGGGGCCTGGGTGGCTCAGTTGGTTAAGCAGCAGACTCTTGGTTTCAGCTGAGGTCATGATCTCATGTTTTTGTGGGTTAGAGCTCCACGTCAAACTCTGCACTGCGTGGGATTCTCTCTCTTTCCCTCTCTCTCTGCCCTTCCCTCACACACGCTGCCTCTGTCTCTCTCAAAATAAATAAATAAACTTAAAAAAATTAAAAACAAACAAATAAACAAAAATGGGGCACTAGTATCAAGATAGGTGTCTGTTTAGATAGGAATATGCTTATAGTAATTGGAATATCATACTTTGAAATGCAATATTTTGCTTCCAATTAGGTAAATGTTACTATATGTACAACTAGTTACCAATAGTAATAAGTATATAATACTTATATATTTGAAAATAAAATTTAAGATTAAAAGGGAATACTAAAAATCTGATGCTTTATTAGGATAAATAAAGTTAAATTTACAGGGGCACCTGGGTGGCTCAGTTGGTTAAGCATCCAACTCTTGATCTCAGCTCAGGTCTTGATCTTAGGGTTGTGAGTTCAAGCCCCGTGCTGGTCTTGCTCCAGGCTGGGCGTGGAGCCTGCTTAATAAAAATTTAAATTTACAGCAAAGTGTCCAATTCCTGGTTCATTAACAAAGACACACAAGTACATGTGCATGCATGCAGACTGTCAATGTGGATGGACAACGTCATATGGTGCAAAGTTAAATACTTTGAATTCACTTTGACCCGGTTGAATCTTGATTCCAGCAGTATTAACTGTGATCGTGGCCTAATGAAAGAATTATTCTCAAAGCAAAATTTATCATCTATTTAATAGAGATAAATATAACATTTGTCCAATAAGGTTGGTTGTAAGGATTTAAGAAAATAAGGTATGATATGTGCTTGGTTCAGGCTTGGAACCAGTTACTCAGTAGGTATTGTGCTAAATTCAAAGATGACTCTTTTTCAGTTTGTGAAAAGCAACCTCTTTAAATACAAAATTATGTATGAATTTCAGTGCTGCATTGGCACCAAATTAACTTGAGCATGTCAGATTTGTGTAATAGCTCTGTCATGTAAGAAAAAGAGGTTTTGGTTTGAGGGCTCTAGATTTAAGACTTTATTTTAGCAGAAGTGAAAAGAAGTATTTTATTATTACTGATTTACCGTTAAATTATTAAGTATAAATACTAAATTAGTACTATTTAGTATTATAACTAAAAGAATATTATGTATATGTTTGCATTCTCCAACATACATCTTAAAAATATATATAATAGTGTATCTGTATACATTTACACAAATATACACTGTTTCTTCTAACATAGCTACATGTAAAGATAACCATAATTACGTGAAGGTATACATATATGTATATATGCTATATGTCATGACTACGAGTAATTAATTTAAAAATATTGAATGTTTCAAAACTTATATATAGTAATGATATTTTTTTTGTTACGGTGATGACTTCAAGAGCCTCTCACTGCTTGAAATACTATTGAAGTGATTGATTCGGCTGAACTTTTGGAGAACCTCAAAGTTAGCAAACGTGCATTATTTGCAATATGTCTTAAAAGTGATTGCCCACATCATTAAAAAAACATACAGAAAAGTCTCTTTTATGTATTGCTAGTCATGGTTTCTACAGTTTTGAGGATGAATTCAGGCAGGAAAAAAAGAAATAAGGAAAGTTCTCACTTGACTACCACTATTATGGTACAACATTGGTGCACTGCAGAACAGCCATATATTTATAGGGATTCTTATTCCTTGTTAGCAGTGTTTTTTTTTTCTTTAAATGTTTTTAAATGTTTATTTATTTTTGAGAAAGAGAGAGCAAGGGGGGAGGAGCAGACACAGTGAGACACAGAATCTGAAGCAGGCTCCAGGCTCCGAGCTGTCAGCACAGAGCCAGATGCAGGGCTTGAACTCACGGACTGCAAGATCATGACCTGAGCTGAAGTTGGATGCTTAACTGACTGAGTCACCCAGGTCCCCAACAGTGTTGTTTTTAGTGCCCCAACGAAGACATCCATTTTCACATGCTCTTATATGTTCATATTTCCACTGATGTACATAAATAGATGCCTGAGAAGTCTACATATTTGCAATTTGTTCCTCTCAAAACAAATGAACATATTTGTCATTTAAAATATTTATAGTATTTCATTTCTTTCCCTTCTGTTGGCCTAAAATATGAACCGAATTTGCTTTGGAACAGCACTGTTCCTGTTCCACATGGCATTTTTTTTTCATGTATTTGATTATCATTTCCCTATTCAATCTTCTCTTCTATATGTTAAACATATCCAGATATTTAAATTTTTATTGTGAGTCCGGTTTCAAGTCATTTCACCATTGTTAGTAACTTTTCAGTTTGATATTCTTCTTACGTGCGATATGAGAGGAAACACAAGATAGTGGATAAAAACATAGACACTCAAGCTATTCTGTTTCTATCACTCACTGACTGGGTAACCTTAGGCAACCTATTTAACCTCTCTCTGCCTCAATTTTCCCAGCTGTACAATGGAGATATAAATCTCATGATTGTAAAGTTGATCTGAGATATAAAGTTAAACATTTTTCATTTTTTTGAGGTGCTGAGCTCAGTATTTAATTCAGTACTTTGGTTATGGTATTATCAAATGATAAATATCAAAATAATAATATTTTATTGTCAAATAAAATATATAAAGGATGCATAGGAAATCAAAGCCCGGGGTATGCACAAGAAAGCACACAATGGTGGAGGAGAAAATAAAGGATAAGATATAAACGTGTATGAGACTTTCTCCCACAGACAGTGAATATTAGCTTTGTGGAGAGGAAACAACATGGATTGTTGCTCTAAATATGGGGAATCTTGGCAAGTCTATGATTGGCATTAGGATGATGCTTACCGACTGTTTGGTTTCCAGGTACGGTTTAGACGTTCATTCCATCGTGCTTAAGAATCTTGCCTTTTATAACCATAGATTTATTGTATTGTGTGGTGATTTCTGTTCATTTGTTGGAATTCTAATCTAGACTATGCTGTCTGTGTAGACAGATTTTTCTCTTTTGTGCACTTGACATTTCCCATCCTCTACCCATAGAAAATTCTGAATAAAATTTTTGAACGAATTTTAAATAGAGTATGAATATGCTCATATATAGAGATGAGGGGTGTTGTTTTCCTGAGCCACTTATGCGATGATGCAAATCCTCCACCAACGTCAGATTGGTAAGGATGTCTGGAAATAAATCCTTACCAACTATTTCCAAAATAGTTCTTAAATAAGTGTAGAAATAATAAATCTGGAAGAGCCTAAGAAAAGATTTTTTTTTAAATAAAAGTTTAGAACAAAAGCCTAAATTTGAGGGAAGGAATGAAAGCTTTGGAAAAAAAAAATGGATTTGAGAAGGAAATATCCACTAGTTAATGGCATCAATTGAATTTGTTACATCTGGCTGACTCAGGATGCAAATAATTTTCTTTATTTTAAGTTAATTTATTTATTTTGAGAGGGGGGAAGGGCAGAGAGAACCCCAAGCAGGCTCCATGCTGTCAGCACAGAGCTCCATGCGGGGCTTGAACTCGAATGGTGAAATCACGACCTGAGCTGAGATCAAGAGTCGAATGCTTAACTGACTGAGCCACCCAGGTACCCTTGGATACAAATAATTTTTCTATCTAAAGATGGTCTCTCTGTGGTCACACAAGGAGACTCAAGGTAAGGAAAAGAAGGTTATACTTATAAGTAATTTTTTTTAATGTTTATTTATTTTTGAGAGACAGAGTGTGAGCAGGGGAGGGGCAGAGTGAGAGAGAGAAAGACACAGAATCTGAAGAGGCTCCAGGCTCTGAGCCGTCAGCACAGAGCCAGACGCGGGCTCGAACTGACAATCCGTGAGATCATGACCTGAGCTGAACTCAGAGCCTTAACCGACTGAGCCACCCAGGCGCCCCTAATAAGTAATTTTTGATCTTTTAGGGTTTTGCTTATTCACATTTACAAAAAAAAGCATTATTTTTCTCTTACAGAATATTTAGCAGTTGTAATGGTTTGAGTATTTTACCTTTATTCTGGCCACTTTTATTTTCTATATAGCAGATTGTGTTTATCCTCTTTCAATTGCTTTTCAACCACAACAGCAAGGGCAACAACAAAACTGACACGGAATAATGTAATTCCCAGGAGACTGGTTCATCTACATGAGATAGCTTTAAAATAAACCAATGAAAAGAAAAGATTTAAAAAAAATGTAATGAAAAATGTAAATCACATTGTGTATAGAGATTACTAAAGATTTCTAAGAAAAAAAAAATAAAATAAACTTTAAATATGCCTAATAGGAGAAGGGCAATAACATCAGATCAGGTAAAAATTCTCAAATTTGATAGTGAAAACGTGGTTATGGATACAAAAAATGTAGGCAGAATAAAAGATATTTACAGGAGTATGATCTAAACAAATGTTTCCTAAATAGGGCTATTTAAAAAGACATTAAGCCCTGGCTTAAATCTTCTTCATTTAAATGTTTGAGATTAGGTTCTAGAATTTATAGATTTAACCAGTTTAAGTTTTTAGAAAATTTTAAGACTGCCTGCACCTGGCCAATGTGAGAACCTTTGCTATAAATAGTTGGCCAGATATAGATCACAAAATGGAGCAGCAAAGAGCCCATGATACCATTGGGACTTTCAAATATAAGTAAGGTACTAAGAGAAAATATTGATTTTTTTTCCCTTGCTAACAACTTCATATCTCAGGAGGTAAAGGAAAAAATAATGAGAACTGCTAATATAGATCTAAATGAATCAATAGAGAGAACCTGTTATATGAAATCATAGTGATGCGACTTTAGGAAAAACTGATTACGTCATGTTTGATTATATGTGTTTTCCTAAGTGATACTCTCGACACCTATTATAAGTGAATAAATGAAGTTGGGAAAATTGTTCTACAAGAAACTCTCAAAACAGTGCTTTGACCATACAATCATGAATAACCTTGGTGGAAAAGAATATGGGGCAGTGTCCACAAAAACCAAAGTGCTTTCTATGGTGTTCGTTATGACCACAAATTAAAAAAAATTAAAATATGCCAACAATGCAAAGAAGAATTAGAGAAAATGAGAAAAACGTTAGCAAGTGTGTTATAGAACAGAAATACGAAGACTGATTCTCAAAGTGCAGCATTGTTTTCAAATTCCCCAAATAAAGCTTTCTAATTATATTGTGAGCAAGATTGTGAAAATGCTTCTCGCTCTGCCAAATACTATGATAATAAAGCAAAAGAGGGAAAGATTACCTTCTTAACTTCAACTTTATTTCCATCTTTTCTGTCAGAGAGAATAATCTTCATGGGGAAGAGCGAAACGAAACTGCTGAAGAGAAATTAAAATTTAAAATCATTGAAGAGATAGGAAGAGAGGAAAACTATAACAATTCTCCAAATGACCTCACTTTTCTGGCTCAGAAAGTATCTAATTTAGGGCACTGAGTAATTCTGAAGATAAGATCAATGTCAGTAATCTTTGAGGAGTTATTGATAACAGGGTAGCTGCCATAAGAATATAGAAAGGCAAATGTCCCAAGTTTCTGAAAAGGTTAGGCAGTGTCTTAAAACTGTAGACCAGGGAGCTTGACATTTATGCTCAGTAAAATATTTCAAGGGAATACTAAATGGATGGATGGTTTTTTGAGTACTGAGAAAGGTCATGATTAGCAGTAGTCAGCCTGTGTTCACCAAGAATAAGATATGGTAGACTGTCTTCATTCCCTATATTTGAGATGATGACTAGGTCAGTATTCCAGAGGACAGCTGTAGAAATAGCCTATCTGGATTAACACGGTATTTTCACTGCTCTTTTATACAAGATGGAACTGCATAAACTCTATGGCAATGATGATAGGCAGACTCATCATTAGTTGAATAACCTGATCTAATATGAATATGAACTACTGATGGACATAATCCTGGAAAGAAATAAGACTACTTGCACCTTTTATTTTTAGCATTTTCTCCCCAACTAGGAAGGACATGTTAGGTGACTGCAATGGGACGTGTTCCAAATTTCACGTCCTGAGTCCAAGCAACAACAGAGATTTGATATACATTCAAGTATGAAAGTGAGGGAGCAGTACACCAAGAGCATGTGATATTTATAACATTGAAAGGCATCTGCTCATCAGGCAGATGGTTGCAACAAAGTGAAAAACATAGGATCTCTTTGAGATCCAGGTAAGTACTTGAAATTTGCAAAATGTGAGATGATAAACCTGACACACCAGTGGAAAAGCTTCAATGTGGTCAATACTGTTCAAAACCAGCAGTATGGGGCGCCTGGGTGGCGCAGTCGGTTAAGCGTCCGACTTCAGCCAGGTCACGATCTCGCGGTCCGTGAGTTTGAGCCCCGCGTCCGGCTCTGGGCTGATGGCTCAGGGCCTGGAGCCTGTTTCCGATTCTGTGTCTCCCTCTCTCTCTGCCCCTCCCCCGTTCATGCTCTGTCTCTCTCTGTCCCAAAAATAAATAAACGTTGAAAAAAAATTAAAAAACAACAACAACAAAACAAAACAACAAAAAGAAAAC
The DNA here is from genome assembly GCF_018350175.1 of Felis catus. Lineage (NCBI taxonomy): Eukaryota > Metazoa > Chordata > Mammalia > Carnivora > Felidae > Felis > Felis catus. The sequence continues at coordinate 25,591,610 of NC_058385.1, read as the reverse complement.
AGCAGAGAATTCAAGTCACAGGAGAAGAAATCATAGCCTGAAACACTCCTGAGACGTTGGGAAGAAGAACCAGGGTGAGGCACTGTAACCAAGGAAATCAAGTTGGAATAACTGTAACTGTATGCAGAACCAATGTAAAATTCCAAACCTTGCAAAGGTCGGGGTTCAGAAATAGGATTTTAAAAAATAACCGCCAATATCTGAGTTATTGTGAAATATCATGAGGTTTCAGGTTTTGTAGAGCTAGAATTCTTGTATAAATACATTGATTGTGATAAAAAGCACACAACAAAATTCACCATCTGAACTATTTTTTTTTTAATTTTTTTTTAACGTTTATTTATTTTTGGGACAGAGAGAGACAGAGCATGAACGGGGGAGGGGCAGAGAGAGAGGGAGACACAGAATCTGAAGCAGGCTCCAGGCTCTGAGCCGTCAGCACAGAGCCTGACGCGGGGCTCGAACTCACGGACCGCGAGATCGTGACCTGGCTGAAGCCGGACGCTTAACCAGCTGCGCCACCCAGGCGCCCCTGAACTATTTTTAAGTATACAGTTTACTAGGGTTAAGGATACTCACACTGTTGTGAAACAGGTGCTCAAAAAAATTGTTTTTACTTTTTTTGACTTTATACATTTATATATATGTATATATATATATACATATATACATACATTTATATATATGTATATATAATATACATTATATATATATACATTTATATATATATATTATATATATATATATATATATATATTTATATATATGCAAGCAGAGAGAGCTTGCATGTGAGCAGGGGAGGGGGAGAGAGAGAATCCTGAGCAGGCTCCTTGCTGTCAGCACGGAGCTGGCCTCAGGCTCCATGAGGATCATGACCGTGAGATCATGACCTCAGCCAAAATCACGAGTTGGATGCTTAACCGATTTAACCAAGGTGAGCCACCCCGGCACCCCTCTGAAAAGTTTTTTATCTTACCAGTCTGAAACTGTTTACTCATTAAAGAACAACTTCTCTTTTTCCTCTATCTACTCCCCTTGGGAACCACTGTTCTACTTTCCATTTCTATGATTTTGTCTATTTTAGATACTTCACCTAAGTGGAATCATACGGTATTTGTCTTTTTGTGACTAGCTTATTTCACCTAACATAATCAAGTTTCAACCATGTTGTAGCATTTGACCGAATTTCACCCCACTTTTTTTTTTTTTTTTTTTGCATGTATATGCCATATGCTTGTTATCCATTCGTCAATCAGTGGACATTTGGGTTATTTTCACCTTTGGGTTATTGCAACAGTATTATTACAATAGATGTACACAATATCTCTTCAAGACCCTGCTTTCAATGATTTTGGATATATATCCAGAAGTAGCATTTCTGGATATTATTGTAGTTCAGTGTTTGAATTTTTAAGGAACTTTCTGCTGTTTTCCATAGCAGCTGCACACATTTTACAATCACACCAACAGTGCACAAGGGTTTTGATTATTTCATATCCTCATCATGTCTCTTCCTTCCTTGCTTCCTTCCTTCCTTCCTCCCTCCCTCCCTCCCTCCCTCCCCCCTTTCTCCCTTCTTTTCTTCCATCCTCTCTTCCTCCCTCCCTTCCTCCCTCCCTTTCTTTCTTTCTTTCTTTCTTTCTTTCTTTCTTTCTTTCTTTCTTTCTTTCTTTCTTTCTTTCTTTCCCTCTTCCTCTCTTTCATAGTAGCCAGCCCACTATATGTGAGGTAATATCTCATTGTGGTTTTGATTTGCATTTCTTTGATGATTAGAGATATCGAGCATCTTTTCGAATGCTTGTTGGCCATTTGCATATATTCTTTAGAAAGATGTGTTTTAAGTCCTTTTCCCATTACTTAATCAGGCTATTTGATTTTTATTTTCTTGTGGAGTTGTATGAATTCTTGACATATTCTGTATATTAACCCCTTATCAGATATATGATTTGCAAATATTTTCTCTATTTCAATAGATTGCCTTTTTACTCTATTATGTCCTTTGCTGTACAGAAGATTTTTGATTTGATGTAGTCCCATTTGTGTATTTTTGCCTTTTTTTTTTTCTGTGATTTTGGTTCATCTTCAAGACGTCACTGCCAAATTCAATGTCATCAACTTTTACTCTATGTGTTCTTGTAGGAGTCTTATAGTTTTAGAATCTTAAATTTAATTTTTAATCTAATTTAGGTTATTTTTTTGAATCTAACATAAAATAGTATCTAACTTTATTCTTTCACATACGAATATTCAGTTTTCCCAACACCATTTATTGAAGTGACTGTCTTTTACTCATGATGTTGGCACCCTTGTTGAAGATCATTTGACCATATATATCAATGTTTAAATCTGGGCTTTCTATTCTGTTCCATTCCTTTATGCCATTATCATACTGTTTTGATTATAAAATCTGTGTTAGTCGGGGTCCTCCAGAGAAACAGAACTGAAAAGATATAGATAGTTTATTATAAGGAATTAGCTAATGTGATTATGAAGGCTGAGAAACCCCAAGATCTGCAGTTAGCAATCTGGAGACCCAGGAGAGCTGATATGTGTATAGTTCTAGTCCAAGTCTGAAGGTCTGAGAACCAAGAGAGCTGATGGTGTAAGTGCCAATTCAAAAGTCAGGAAGCATGAGATCCAAGAAGAACAAATGTTTCAGTCTGAGTCTAAAGGCCAGAAAAGACCAATACTCCAGCTCAAGGAATTAGGCAAGAGGAACTTCCTCTTTATAGCCTTTTTGTTATATTCATGTCTTTATCTGATTGGATAAGACCCACCCACATTAGGGTGGGGGCAATCTACTGTACTCAGTATACCAATTCAAATGTTAATCTCATCCAGACACTTACAGAATAATGTTTGGCCAAATGTATGCCCACTACATGGTCCAGTCAGGTTGACCCATAAAATTAACCATCACAGCAGCATTGTAATAGAGTTTGAAATTGGGAAGTGCAAGTTCTACAATTTTGCTTCCCTTTTTCAAAATTGTTTGCCTATGCAAAGTTTCTTGAGATTGCCTATAAGTTTCAGGATAAATTTTCAATTTCTGAAGAAAAAATCCATTGCAATATCGATAGAGATGGCATTAAATTTCTAGATTTGATAGTTTGGACATCTTAACAATACAAGTCTTCCAGTCCATGAACATAAATATTTTCATTTATTTGTGTTTTAAACTTTTCAACTATGTTTTATAGTTTTCAGTGTATAAGTATTTTACCACCTTGGTTAGGTTTATTACTATAATTTTTATTCTTTTTCATACTATCATAAATGGAATTGCTTTTTTAATTTCCTTTTTGATTATTTATTTTGAATGTTAAGAAACACACGTGTTTTTTGTGTGTTGGTTTTGTATCCTTTAACTCTGCCACATTTGTTCATTAGTTTTTAACAATTTTTTGGTGGAATCATTAGGGTTGTCTACATATAAGAGAATGTCACCTGCAAATAGAGATTACTTAGCCCTTTCCAATTTAGATGTGTTTTATTTTTTTTTCTTGCTTAATTGTCCAGTCTAGGATTTCTGATAATATGTTGAATAGACATGTTGAGAGCAAACATTCTTGCCTAGTTTTTACTCTTAGAAGAAAAGCTCTCAGGTTTTTACCATTGAGTATGATTTTAGTTGTGGGCTTTTAATTAATGACCTTTACTGTGTTGAAGTAGTTTCTTTCTATTCTTAGCTTGCTGACCATTTATTGAATCATGTCAAATGAGTTTTTTCCATCCGTTGAGATGAATATGTGTTTTTGATTTTCATCTTGTTAATGTGGTATATTTCAATGTATTAATGTGATTTTTTAAATTAAAGTTTTTATCTAAATTCCAGTTAGTTAATATACAGTGTAATATTAATTTCAGGTATATTATTTAGTGATTCAACACTTACATACAACACCCAGTGCTCATAACAAGTATTCTCCTTAATACCCATCACCTATTCAGCCCAAGTATCCGTCCACTGATGAATAAAGAAGATATGGTATGTTTATACAATGGAATGTTACTCAGCCATAAAAAAGAATGAAATCTTGCTATTTGCAACTATGTGGATGGGGCTAGAAAATTTTATGCTAAGCAAAATAGGTCAATCAGAGAAAGACAAATGCTATATGATTTTACTCATATGTAGAATTTAAGAAACAAAACAGATGAACATAAGGGGAGAATAGATTAAAAAAACCAAGAAACAGTTTACTATAGAGAACAAACTGAGGGTTAAATATACTGATTTTTGTATGTTGAAACATCCTTGCATTCTAGGATTAAATCCCACTAAAAGGAGATTTTAATGGGATTCAGTCCCATTAAGGGGATGGTGTATAATACTTTTAGTGTGCTATGAAATTTAGTTTGCTAGTATTTTGTTGAGTATTTTTGCATCATTATTTATCAGGGATATTAGTCTGTAGTTTCCTTATAGTGTCTTTTTTTGGCTTCAGGATTAGGATAATGCTGGCCTCATAGAATGAGTTTGGAAGTGCCTCATTCTCTTCAATTTTTTGTAATGGTTTTAGAAAGACTGTGTTAATCTTTCTTTAAATGTTTGATAGAATTCTCCAGTGAAGCTACTTAGTCCTAAATTCTTTTTGTTTGAAGAATTTCAATTACTGATTCGATCTCCTTATTCATTATTGGAGTATGTTCGTATTTTTTATTTATTCATGATTCAGTTTGGTAGGCTGTGTGTTTCTAGGAATTTTTGTTTCTTCTATGTTAACCAATCATACAATTTTCCACAGTATTCTCTTATAATCCTTTATATATCTGTAGAATTGGTGGTCATAACTCTTCTTTCATTTATGATTTTAGGTATTTCAGTTTTCTCTTTTTTTTTTCTTACTGTTGCTAAGGATTAGTCAATTTTGCTGATCTTTTCAAAAAATCAATCCAGTTTTATTGTTTTTATTTTTTCTAATTTTTTTAAATGTTTGTTTATTTTTTTGAGAGAAAGAGAGACAGAGTACAAGTGGGGGAAGGACAGAGAAAGAGAGAGAGAGAGACAGAGGCAGAGACAGAGACAGAATCTGAAACAGGTTCCAGGCTCTGGCTGTCAGAACAGAGCCAGATGCAGGGCTCGAACTCCTGACACGCGAGATCATGACCTGAGCTGAAGTCGGCCACCCAACCAACTGGGCCACCCAGGTGCCCCTCATTGTTTTGTTTTGTTTTAATTGTTTTTCTATTTATTTCATTTCTCTACCCTCTGATTTTTTTGTTTTCTTTTGTTGCTTTTGGATTTAGTTTTCTAGTTTCTAAAGTATAAAGTTAGATGGTTGATTTGCTGTTTTTGTTCTCTTTTAATGCTTGAATTTATAGGTGTAATCTTTTCTCTTAGAACTGCTTTTGCTGCACCTCGTAAATTTTGGCATGTGGTATTTTCATTTTCACTTGACCTGAGATACTTTCCAATTTTCCTTGTGACTACTTCTTTGACCCATTAGTTATTTAAAAGTGTATTTTTTAATTTGCATATATTGGGGGACTTTCCACTTTTCTTTGTGCTATTGATTTCTAGTTTCATTCCATTGTGTTCAAAAAGATATTTTGAATAATTTTCATCTTCTTGAAATTCTTAGAATTGTTGCCTGACAGCTGGTATATCCTGTGTATTGTTCCATTTGCAACTGAGAAGAATGTAAATTCTTCTGTTGTGTGGCATCTTCCGTATATGTCTACTGGGTCTAATTGGTCTTCAGTGCTGTTCTTCTTTCTTTATTGATCTTCTGTCTGGTTATTCTATCCATTATTGAAAGCAGGGTATTTAGGCCTCCTAATATTATTGTCTATTTCTCTTTTCAGCTCTGACAGAGTTCACTTAATATATTTAGGAGCTCTGAGGTTTGGTGCATAAACACTTATTGTTATATATTCTTATTGAATTGGATTTTTTATCATCATATGATGATGAGCTTCTTTGTGTCTTACAACAGTTTTTGATGGACTTAACCTGGTATAGAAGGTGTTTTCATGGTTGTTCTACCCTATGCCACGTAAGGGGAGGGGCCTGGACAAATGTGCCAAATGCTATGAATTTTCTTACCTCTTTTGTTACAATTCCTTCCCTGTTTTTTAATGGCCTGGGTGCTATAGCTGCTCATCTGGTCTATGGAGGTCTCGTGGATATATTCTAGTCTGTATATTGCTGCTAACTCAGGGTCTCTGTGGAGAAAGGATGGTCTGTGCCATCCAGCATGTCATCTTGCTTTTGTCACTCTGGAGCTGGAATTTTGAAAGCCCTTCACCCAGAACAAGAGAGGAGGTAAGGTAGTCCTATTTTAAGCCACTCTAGTGAAATCTTATCTGGAACATTTTATTCATTACTGGAAAGCACATATTAAGATCTATAGAAATTAACTGAACATCTACAGTAGAGAATCCAGAATTGTGAAGGCCTCAAAATTACATCATCTAGAAGCAAAGAAAAGAGCCTGGAATTCCAAAAGAAATCATAAAATGATGGCTTATGAGATTATGTTTGATAATCTTCATATTTGAACATTTATACTTAGCAGGGATTCCAGGTATTCCAACAAGTATAACTCACTTTGAAAATGATTGCAATATTATGGATGAGTAATGTACAATATTACCTTCAACCAGTTAGGATAATGTGTCTGTTCCCATAACCATGAATCAGCATGCATGTAAGTTGATATGACTACCTGATTTGATATCTAACGATACCAGAAAACCCAAGAATAAGCATGTTGTTTAAATTCATCTAATAAATAAAAGAAAGCTTTAGATTTGGAAATCAGGTATCACCTTTTGAAACTAATTTAATTTGCTAAATAGTTCTAAACATATCATCTTAAATTCATTCATTTATTTTAAAAAATTTGCTCTATCTGTAGTATAAAGAAGCTGAGAAATTTCAGTCCACTTAAAGTTAATTTATACCACAGAAAAGGAAAACACAGTGAATCATAGCTTTTTATCCTAAAGAATTTGTACCAGCATATTGCTGAATATGTGTTTCAGAAATAATGGAGACACAGAGATTTTTTGATTACATATAAATAACTGCTAGAGCTCTAATAAGATATTTGATGAGGAAAGTTTTTAATGAATGTTTTCTTTGGGGCTATTTAATTTGACTATTGAGAATATGGATAAACAATATTGAAAAGTGGTCTTAGTGGTCAATACTATCTAGATTTTTCGTTATAAGTTGCAATTGCAATTATAGCTGCCACTAATTGAGATCTCACAATATTTAAGGCATTCAATCAATTTATATGTGCTTATTTTATTGTATATTTCTATTTATTTATTTAATTAATTCAATAAATAATTTTCTTTTTTTTTAACAAGTATTTTCAAAGGCAAGCAACTGAAGGTGTTTTCATATGCTTATAGTGGTTGCCATTTATTGTCAAAAATTATAAGCAATTTTCTCAGTAACTTCATTTAAAAAATGTTTTTAATGTTTATTTATTTTTGAGACAATGTGAGAGACAGAGTGTAAGCAGCGGAGGGACAGAGAGAGGGAGACACAGAACCTGAAGTGAGTTCCAGGCTCCGAGCTGTCAGCACAGAGCCCAAGGTGGGGCTCGAACTCACAAACCGTGAGATCATGACCTGAGGCAAAGTTGGACGCTCAACTGACTGAGCCACTCAGGCACCCCTCAGTACCTTCATTAATTAGGTGCCATTATTCCTATTTTACAGATGAGGAGATTGAGGTTCACAAGAGCTCACTAGCAGTTAAAGGTAGAATTTAGATTCAAATTCATACACATCTAATTCCCAAGCATAAACTCTCCCAATCTGTAACTATTTTTGAAAATGATTACCACAACTTTTATTCAGGTACCAATTTTTCTGATAAAGGTGAAGTATTTAGGACAAGATAAGAGTGACAGATTAAAAATATTTAGATTTATCATAGATCTAAAGATGAGGACTTCAAGATAAAAAAACTGTTAATTAAAGCCTTGATCTAATAATTACAAAATATGGCTTTTTTATAGAGGATAAACTTTAACATTTTGAATTGTATATCTCAGTTTTGAATATTGACTTCATTGGATGTGATTGACTTGCCTTTATTTTTGTCAGCCATACACCCTGATTTTTGTGTTGGAAAATATAATCCTCTTCCCTATAAATGTAAAATACTATGTAGCCCTCTGGCTTTTCCATCTAAAGATAGATGGCTATTGTGGCTAAGAAAAAATGTGATTTGATCTGCATCTTTCTGAAATCAAGCATAGGACTATGAGTGATACTTTATTTCATCAGACATGAATATGCATGAGATTCATACTATGCCACTTGTATTTATGTATATGGCCATAAGAAACTGCATAAATTTTGGACTAGTTATTTGCACTTTGTGGGTTTTTTTTAATATGAAATTTATTGTCAAATTGATTTCCATACAACACCCAGTGCTCATCCCAACAGGTGCCCTCCTCAATACCTCTCACCCACCTTCCCCTCCCTCCCACCTCCCATCAACCCTCAGTTAGTTCTCAGTTTTTAAGAGTCTCTTATGTTTTGGCTCCCTCCCTCTCTAACCTTTTTTTTTTTTTTTCTCTCTTCCACTCCCCCATGGTCTTCTGTTAAGTTTCTCAGGATCCACATAGGAGTGAAAACATATGGTATCTGTCTTTCTCTGTATGACTTATTTCACTTAGCATAACACTCTCCAGTTCCATCCACGTTGCTACAAAAGGCCATATTTAATTCTTTCCCATTGCCACGTAGTATTTTGGTACATCATTTGCAAAAAAAGGGAATTGGATTAGATGATATGTCTCCAATTGATTTCTAGAAGTATTTATTGAGATGCCCTATATATATGAACTCAATATTGTGAAAAAAATCCTTATTCATCATCTATAAAGAAACAATACATCTATTAAGACATAATTTATCTCCTTTCTATTTTAAATAAAACAACAAGACACAAATGATCTAAAGTATCATTCTCACTTGATAGAATTCTAACCAAGAGAAAATAATCAATATTTTAGTTAGTTTACTGTGGGTAAATGTCTGTTTTGGGAGGAGGCATTTGTTATATTAAAGTATTTCGAAGATGAGTTGAAGATCTCTTGGAAGCCGTGGAATCTTACGTAGGAATCTATCAGGCCCAATGATTGTTAAGCTCTCTTCCAATTTTGGTAATCTTATGAGTCTTCTTCATTTTAGAGCATTGATGTAAGAATTTTAAATTGTTTTCCTAAATAGGAAAGAAATACAGTCTTGGGACTTTCTTGGTGAGAGTCTAAATTAAGAATTCCAATCTAATTCATGTAGTTGTTATTGTTTTCATTACAGAAATCTAAGTCAACAAATGATGCTTCTTTGAGATGTGTCCTTTTTATTCAATTGGAATCTTAAAATTATTGCAGATATTCTAATTTTCTTTTTCATGCTTACAATGGATAATGGACCTCTTAATATTTCTCAAGATTCCTTTTCTATGGATATATAGTAATTATTATCTTCTTAATTGTGAGTTGTGGAGTAGGTAAAAAGTGTATGTTTTAGCTTCAAAAAGAAGATTGGAATATAGAATATCTTTTAAAAGGCAAAATGATGAAAGATGTATACCAATAACTACTAGAAAACCAAAACCACTATTTAAAATAAATCTTTTCATAATTATGAATTATTTCTAGAGTCACTTACTATTTTTATTCTCATGGGAAACTCAAGTCTTTCTAATTTATTAATAATTTTTATATTATTAATTTCCAACTTGGGGAATATATAAAGGCTAATTATATACATATATAATAATACTCCAAATATACTATTTGGAGTCATAACTCACCTAATTCCAACAATGCTTCTTTCTTGGTAAAATACTTCAAAATATGTGACTAAGTAAATGCTCACAGAAACTTGGAGAATTTATTTTATTTACATTTCATAGTTGAGATTCTGGAGGCTTAAGTGACTTGCACAAGATAAATCTATTAATAGAAGATCTGCTTTCATAACTTAAATATGCTGTTTTCAAATTCAATCTTGACTCATTAATTTACCAATTAATTTATTCCATGACTATTTAATGAGATGTATGTAACAAGAGAGACTTGGCAAAATCCCTCCTTTATGAGAATACTCATTGTGGGGTAGGAAAGGCAATCAATTTGTGAACAAACCAGAACATTTCAAAAAGGTATGAAAGAAAAGAGTTGAGTCTGAGAGACTGATGGATCTAGGGGAGAAGGTTGGCACCTTATAGACAAAATTGTCAAGAATAGTGTCTTTTAAGTAATAATATATTACTTTAGAAATTAAAAATGAAAAGAAAAAAGCAGTCTGTAGAGCTGAGGAAAATTGTTCAGTGAAAAAGAAATAGGAAGGTCAAAAGTTCTCAGGTAATAAACAGCTTGTCCCATGTGATTAACAGAAAGAGTTCAGTCCATAAGAAGAGATAGAAAGGAAGCCAAAATCTAATAAATAATGGATGGGGCAGAGAGCAAAAAACTGGAAAGATATGCAAAAGCCAGATCATGCCCTCTTATGAGTAGCGAGAGAAGGCAGCAGGGTTCAACGAATTCTGGAATGGTCAGAGAATAGCTCTTCAATTTTAACAAGTGAACTGGAATAGACTTATATCCTATATGCCCAGGAAAAGATCTCTAATGATCTAGATTGCAAAAGTGTAAACTTTTAGGTATATATTTTTTATTCTCATTACAATAATATTAAACAAGATCATACAGGAAAAGATTGTACAAGAGAAGAGGGTAAATTGGAGTGTGGTGTGTGTGTGTGTGTGTGTGCGTGTGTGTGTGTGTGTGTTTCAAGCCTTATTGTCTTAACCCTATACAAGAAGGCAAATGATTTAAAAATCTTCTTATAAAAGGTTTATAAAATTTGTGGAATAAACACCTATTTATTCCTAAGTAGCAGCAGTAAATGTTATGGCTTTTCTTTTAAAAAATTAAAATGTTTTGGGGTGCCTGGATGGCTCAGTTGGCTAAAGCATCCAAATCTTGTTTTCAGCTCAGTTCATGATCTCACGGTTCATGAGTTCGAGCCCTGCATTCAGCTCCACGCTGTCAGCGAGAAGCCTGCTTGCAAGCTTGCAAGCTTGTATTCTCTCTCTGTCTCAAAAATAAATAAACTTAAAATAAAAATAAAAGTTTTTGATATGAATATCTTTCCTTTTCTAAATTTGTGAAGTAAAATGAAGAAGAGTGCACAAAGATATTCCTTGTATATTTTATTCACTGGAACAAAATCATGAGAGATGATTACACAGTGTTCAGTCAAGGTGATAGATATCACTATGAGAGCTCTCAAACTCTTTGCTTTTAGGACCTCTTAACACTCTAAAAAATTGAGTATTCCTGAAGTTTTGAGTATCTAAGTTGATATCGAGTATCTAAGTTTGAGTATTGAAGTTGATATCTATATATATTTACCATATTATAAATTAAACTTTGAATTTTAGAAGTATCTACTTATTAATTCATTTCAGAATTAGCAATAATAAACCTATGTTACCAAAAATAAGATATATATTTTAATGAGATATTTTTATTGTAAAAAAATTAAGTTTTACCAAATAAAATGAAATTGCTGAACAGATTGGCATTATTTATATTCTGTGCAAGTCTCACTAAAACCTTACATAATAAATTCTCCTATTTCTATATGCAGTCTGTCTTGGTTAACATATAAAAAGAAAATCAAATAGATAAGTAGTTGGAAAGGAAGGCATATTTTAATATTCTTTCAGAGAACTGTGGATATTCTTCTTTGGTCTTACATCCAAAACTAGGTTGTAGTCCATTCAAGATTGGTTGCAGTGTGATATCAATCTATACCAATCAATTTTCTTACTCTGTTTTGTTAAAACCCACCGGGCTATCTTGCACTTTTTTTAAAGTTTTATTTATTTTTAAGAGAGATACAGAAAGGAAGGGAGGGAAATGGAGGGGGAAAAAAAGAGACAGTGAGCAGGGGAGGGGCAGAGAGTAGGACAGAGAGAATTCCAAGCAGGCTCCACACTGACAGCTTGAACCTACCAACCGTGAGATCATGACCTGAGCCAAAATCAAGAGTCAGATGCGTAACCAGCTGAGCCACCCAAGAGCCCTATCTTGCACTTTAAATGAGTCTTTACCTATGTTTTATATTGTACTATTATACATTGGTCTTTTGAAAAAATAAGTTCACTGAATTTTGCACACCCTTCAAATGTTAACCCATTTTCTTGTATATTATTTAAAAAGTAATGTTTGTTAATTCCATCCTGTATTTTATCATAAAAATATTTATAAATTGGGAAATGAGTAGGCTCTGAATTTTACTTCCCATTACTTTTGCTTCCTCAGTTTAAATGTGAACAAAATTAAAAAAGCAATTAACATCTTGGTATTGTAGTAAAACAATTTTGACATTGCAGAGCTCTGAAAATGTGCCTTGGAGCCTCCCAAGGGTCTACAGAGCACATTTCGAGAACTGCTGCACTATGACACAGGCCAAGATCAGTTTAAATTTTTATCTTAGAGCATTTGGAAGACTTTGAAATGGTTTAAATAGAGGAGTAATATGATCTGATTAAAAATTAAAAACAAAAAAAACCAGTCCAGCTGCTGCTAATTGGAAAAGGGTTACTTTGTAGGGAGATCAGTTAGGAGAAAACTTCAGTAATATAAGAGAAGAGTTAATGGTGACTTAGACTGGGGTGGTAACAGTGAAAATGGAGGGAAAATGATAGAATATTCGGAAGTAGAACCATGGGCTTGCTAATGGGTTATGTGGGAATCAAAACTCATGTCATGGTGACATTTACTTGGAAGGTTAGGAGAGGAGTAAAATATTTTGAAGGGCAGCTAAAGTTCCTTTCCATATAGTATTAATTAGGGAAATACTTAAATATCTGTCTTGAAGGAAAAACAAGTACCTTCTTTTGCATAGTTCCCCTGTATACTGTGACCTTGCCAAACTTCCTGTTTTAGAGCTAGGAACTTTCTATATTTTGTGGAATTTTCTCTGTAGACAATCATGTTGTCTAACCATAGTGATGCTTATATTTTATCCTTTCAAAACTGAATGGCTTTTCTTTCTTTTCCTTGCCTTATTATACTTTCTAGGTGAAACCATCTTACCTGGAATTTTCCTTATCTGGCTGCTAGAAAGTTTTCAATTATCAGTCTATTTTATTTAACAGATACATCACAGTTTTTGTCCTTTAAAAAGTTAATACATTTCATCTAAATTGTTGAATTTATGGGTGTGACATTGTATTCATATTTATCGTATTCCTTGATTATCCATTCAAAGTCCATATTGTGATGTTCTCTCCTCCACTCTCTATATCTGTAATATGTGTTCTCTCTATTTTGTTTGTTTTTTGCCTTTGTCAGTCCGGCTAGAAATTTATCAAGTATACTGATCTTTATAATAAACCAGATTTTGGTTTCATTAATTTTCTCTATTATTTTCCTATTCTTAGTTTCACTATTTGTTTTCTCTTTTCTTTATTATTTCCTTATCCTGGCTTTGGATTTAATTTGCTTCTCTTTTTCTAGTTTCTTAAAACTGTAGTTTAGGTTGTTGATTTGACACCATTCTTTTTTTTTTCTTTAAAAAAAATTTTTTTTTAATGTTTATTTATTTCTGACAGAGAGAGACAGAGAGAGAGAGACAGAGCATGAGTGGGGGCAGGGGGGCAGAGAGAGGGAGACACAGAATCTGAAGCAGGCTCCAGGCTCTGAGCTGCCAGCACAGAGCCCGATGTGGGGCTCCAACTCACAGACAGCGAGATGATGACCTGAGCTGAAGTCAGACACTCAACCGACTGAGCCACCCAGGCGCCCCTCACGATTCTTTTTTTTCTACATGAGCAGTTTATACTGTGAATTTTCTTTTAAACACTGCTTTAGCTGCACCCTACAAATTTTAATGCCCAATGTTTTCATTTTCATTTCATTTAAAATATTTTCTATTTTCTTTTTGTCATATTCTCTTTGATTGATGGACTGTTTAGAAGTACATTGTTTAATTTACAAACTGTATTAGTTTGATAGTGATGCAGGCTGGCTGAGTCCAAGAACCCAGAGTGAAGTTCTGCAGGGAAAGTCCTTGGCTTCATACAGGGTAGAAATCCAATGCAAGCTGAGAGGAAGCAAAAGCAAGTTTGCTGAAGACATAGAGACCATTTATAGACAGAGCATCTAGAAGACTCAGAAAGGAAAGACAAATGAGTTGCCATCCTTGCTTGGGGTCTGGGGTTTTTATTGAGGATTGTGGTCTAATGATTTGTCTTCTCAGGCATTCAGGATCAAAGACAAGTGTTTAGGTGTCCTCCAGAAGCCACTAATGCCCTGGAGCCAGGGATTTGGATGCCTTAGTGGTTTTGGAAAAAGTTCGTGACCACCCTGCTTCATCACTGCTTAGATGTTATCATTGTGCTGGAAGATTCTAAAAAAATCATTAATTCCTTGACCTTTACAAAGAGAACATACATCATCTGTTCCATAAGAAATGTGTAAGGTGGAAATATGCGTCTTAACAATAATAGAAGGGGGGAAAGGAGCAAAAAAACCAGTATTTTATGGGGTTTCCTTTAATTCCCCTGTCTCAGTAGGGCTGCTATGACAAAATACAAAAGACTAGTGAGCTTAAACAGCTGAAATATATTTTCTCACAGTGCTGGAGGCTAGGTATCCAACATCAGTGTGTCAGTAGATTGGGTTTCTTCTGAGGTCTCTCTTTGGCTGCCTTGCTCTGTGTCTTTACATGGTCTTTCCACTCTACCTGCACTCCTGGTGTCTCCTTGTGTGTCCTAATCTCTTCCTATGAAGACACCAGTCAGATTGGATTAGGACCTACCCTACTGGACTCTTTTTACTTAGGCATCTCTTTAAAAGCCCATCTTCAAATACAGTCACATTCTGAACTATTAGGGGCTAGGGATTTCACACATAAGTTTGGGGGTGACATAATTCACCCCTCACACAAATATTTAGAGACTTTCCATATCTTTCTGTTATTAATTTTCTACTTTCATTTTATAATGGTTTGACTACATAGTTTGTATAATTTCAATTCTCTTAATTTTGTTAAGGTTTATTTTACCTTCAGAATATTATCTATCTTGGTGAATATTTCATGTACGCTTGAAATGAGTATGTTATTCTGCTTAGTGGAGTGTCCTATAAATGTTAATTAAGTCCTTTTGGTTGATAATACCATTCAGTTTGTCTATATCTTTACTGACTTTCTGACCACTTATACTCTCATCGACTGATAGAGGAGTGTTGAAATTTCTGACCCCAATTGTAGACTTGTCTATGTATGTTTTAAGTTCTATCAGATTTTGTATCTCATATTTCAAAGCTCTCTTATTCGGTGCATAGACAGTTTTTATTGTTGTATCATCTTGGAAAACTGACCCTTTTCTAGTTTACAATGTCCTTCTTTTATCCTTGGTAATATTCCTTGAAGAATTTGTTTGATCTGATCTTACTGAGGCTGGATATGGCTTTTGTTGTTGCTATAATTACCATGAGTGTATCATGGACTTAAATTATCCTGTGTTATTTTGTGTTTAGAGTGGGGGCTGATTTGTCGAGGATTTTTCTCAATGTCTAATCCATTTTTAGCTTTAAAAATCGAAAGCTCTAAAACAAAACTCTTCCTTTTGTTCATGAGTCTCTCCACGCTCTTCCCCCTTTATCAGAAGAAACCTGCTATTACTTCTTAACTGAGTGCTTATTGGCCTGATGATGAAGAGAGGGGAGAATATCCTCTGTTATTTTGGTTTAAGAGTATGCATTAATCTTAGGCATGCATTGTTTTCTTGTGTCTTTGGTATTGGGTCTTATCAGTGTTCTTGTTCTGTTTACAACTATAGGAAACTATCAATGGTATATGTTAAGGATGAACTCATGTTTCTCTGCAAGGATAGAGAATTTTTTTTTTTTAATTTCCATTTCAATTCATTTTATAGTGCCCTCAGGGCAACACAGTTTTCTGCTCTTTCTAGGTTGTAGAAGGCTTTTGCTTCATAGAAAGATGGGTAAAATGTATCTGGACAGGGATCTGTGCCTTTCCTGTAGTGACTACAATTCTTCTTCTCCAAGCCTACTTCATGAGAGACACTTTCTCAAGACCCTTGTTTTGCCCTCGGTCTTTCTTGTGAGCATCCAGTGAGGTCAGTGGAAAAGAGTTTGTAGAGGGGGTGTGCATTTCCTTTGTGTCTGAAGTTATTAGGGTTGCTACATTGTTATGCTAGCCCCTTTAGCAATTTGTTAAAAAATAATTTAAGTGAAGGAAATCTTAGCCACTTTCATGGTGTCCAGTGTCATCTACTCCAGGTAAATAAGTGCTCTCATCATGTCTCTCCTTTGATGCATCTGTGTTTCCTTAAATTTTGGGTTAGTTATTTGACTTGTAACCTCAGTTGTGATGTGCTTAACAAAAGCTTTGAATTTACATTCTCCATCATTATTTTGTTATACAAGTAAGAGTTGATGCTCTTTCCAGCTTTCACCCTAAGCAGATACCAGAAGTTGCAGGAACTACTTTCTCAGAGTTCAAAATAGAAAGTTGTTATTGCACAGGGTGCATGGGTGGCTCAGTTGGTTATGGGTCTGACCCATAGAGCTGAGATCTCAGCTCAGGTCTTGATCTCACGGTTATGACTTCAAGCCCTGAGTTGGGCTCTGTGATGGGTGTGAAGCCTACTGAAAGAAAAAAAGAAGAAAGAAAGAAGAAAGAAAGAAAGAAAGAAAGAAAGAAAGAAAGAAAGAAAGCTTTATTAAATAATGTTTAGGTTCAAAACTTATTATACAGTAGTTTGAACATGCCTGAACTACTGATAAAGCTTTGTTTTTTGACAAGTTCTTTATGGGCCTTTGACATCTCACTAAAAAAATACTTTATTCAACTCCATGCATGCATACTTTATTCAACTCCAATCCTTATTTTTGTTTATAAAGATAATACCATCAGAGAAATTTGTGACAAGTATTATATTTTTAATTCTTTGGAAGCCAAGATAAATGAGTCTTTTCTTACATATATACTTTCTTCTTTAAATAGCTCTAGCAAATATTGATTTCCTCTTATGTAAACCTCATAATGTACCAAAAGGTTAAGTTGTTTTTGCAATATAAGTTCCTATTACTTAATATAAGCCCATGAAATTTGCCAACTATGAAATTCAGATGATTTGGTTTACAAGTCATTTTCTGAACCTTCTTATCTGTAGGGATTTAAATAGTCAACCAACTAATACATTGAAAGAATGACCACTTATACTAGCATATAACTTATTTTAATCATTTCTATGATTTTGTCCTTGAGGTGTTTCCAGTCTCTTAGATTCTTTCTAATTTTAGTTATTCTTTTGATTATTCTTTTGGTTTGACCTATAATGTTTATATGTTTATCATTAGTTGATTTAATATCTTGGTTGTTTATCTCAAAAGAAAATTGAATTTGGATAACTCCATAAAATATTCATGAAAGAATGAATTGAAAATTTCTTTTTCAATATTTCTTAGTTGATTTTTTTAACATATTCCAGCCTTAATTACATTAGAAGAATTTTTAATTGTCCATTTTAATACCTCTTCTAGAGAAATTGCATTAAATAACAACAATGATTTATAGAATGGCTGAAAAGTATTTTAATAAGCAGTGGGTTTGCAATCACATTTTTAGCTTATATTTTTATTGCACCACACCTGTTATTTTTGTTCTACTCACTTGGTGATCTGTCTACTCAAAAATTTCCTTTGAGAGATGCCACCTCTGGTAATAGTGAACTAGGAAATTTAGAAAAACTCTCGCACTGAAAAGAAAAGCTGGCAAAATAAATCTGAAGACACTGGAAAGTTAAAAAGCTAATAAGGAATTATGGGGTCAAGATCTAGGCAGGTTAGAGAGTAAAGGAACCTTGAAAGGTGAACCCATCATTTTAGGCTGCTCTCACTTAAGAGATTTTTTACTTAGAGGATTTTGTGGACTACTGTAGAGGTGGCGGAATTGGAGAAGCTGAACAAAGCTTTGAAAGCCTCATGGAGCCTGAGGACAAAAACTGAAACCCAGGGCCCTCAAGCTTTATGTTAGGTCCTAAAAGTCTACATACAAGGAGTAAGGGTTAATCAGAAGTAGTTTAGTCATTGCCGAGACTGAAGCACAGTTTCAACCATCTCCTTGGAATGGGTTATGTGATCTGAAATTGCAAGTGCCCCTAGTTATCTTCAAGAACAAAAGTATATTCCCTCTCAGAGAAGGCGTAATCATTCTAGACCTCAAATTATTTCTAAATATTATAAAGCCTCGCAGTCTGTCAAAATAGTAAGGTGTATAAGACTCCATGTTTTAGAACCATAGGAGAACAATGCAAATAGAAACCTATCGGTTTAGGTAGTCCAGAAAATGGAGTCATGAGACAGACTCTAAATGGCTGAACTTGTTAAGCTTAAGGATTTCTAAGTAGATTGAGAAATTTGACAGAGAACTGGAATATGCAAAATAAAGCAAATGAAAATTCAGGAACTAAAAAATTCAGTAAATAAAATTTAAAACTCCGGGTGTGTTTAATGTTAGATTGGACACACATACAGAGATAATTACTTGCATAAAATGTAGGACAGAAAAATATGCAGAAGAGGCATGGAAAAAGAAAATACAGTTAAAACAAGAGCGAGAGAGAGAAGATATATTGAAAAAGTTTGACATACATGACACAGGAGTTGTAGAAAGAGATGGGGCAGAAGCAATGTTTGAAAATATAATGCCTAATAAATATTTTCTGAAACTGATAAATGATATTATGATTGGAGAAGATAATATTCAGTAGGCAGAGAAGGAAAGATTTGGGTTGGAGGTCTGGTGAGGGAAAACACCTATTTAGGAACAATGCTGGGAGTGTCTGATGACAGAAAACCCCCTCATGCATAAGGTTCCTCTTAATGTAACTGAGGCCACCTACTCCCCCTCAGGTTTCCCCTCAGGGATTTGACAAAAGACCTAAGTATGGCCAAAGAACACCCCTCATACAATGGAAACGAGTCCATCAGGAGTGGACAAACCAGCACCTAGAGCTATCAAGCCAATAAGGGTAGAACGTGAGAAGGAACAAGGAGGAAGGCATGGGGGAGGGCTGACCAGAACCTTATAAAACAAAGACCTTTGCCTATAGATAATCCTTGGGTATTCACTTTTGAACGTCCCCGCTCTGTAAAGAAAGGTTTCAGACTATTCTTTCTTTCTAATCTTATACTCTAATAAACTTTGGCCTGCTGCTCATTTTGTGTCCACCTCTTCATTTTTCAAAGGTTTCAAAGGGGTGTGACAATGGATCCCGGGTATTGTGGTAAAAAATTCTGCAACAACATCAATCTTCAAGAATCACTGTGAACCTCATGCAGAATAAATACAAAGCACGCTAGAGAAAAAAATTCCAACTAAGCAATTATAAAAAGAAAATGTTAAAAGTTCCTGCAGGAAAAAAAAAAAAAGTATTATTTTGAAAAGAGCAAAAAAAAAAAAAAAAAATCAGCTCAACACCTGTCTTCTCAACACCAAACTCAACAAAACCGGAAGGCAGAACGTAGAGAAATGATATCCTATAAGCACCGAAAGAAAGATGGAAAATTCCTTAGTATACTGAAGTTGAACAGGGATGTAGATGAGTAGAAGAAGAGTCATGAGGGGCGCCTTGGCGGCTCAGTCAGTTAAGCATCGGACTTCACTCAGGTCACGATCTCGCGGTCCGTGAGTTGGAGCCCCATGTCAGGCTCTGGGCTGATGGCTCAGAGCCTGGAGCCTGCTTCCGATTCTGTGTCTCCCTCTCTCTCTGCCCCTCCCCGTTCATGCTCTGTCTCTCTCTGTCTCAAAAATAAATAAACGTTAAAAAAAAAAGAAAAGAAAAGAAAAAAGAAGAGTCAAGAGACCAGAAGGAATCAGGGCAAATCAAAGTTACGAGGCAGCAGACATTTAGAGGGAAACAAAAAGACATGTCATGTGGCCCATGAGAGGGAAAAGGAAACAAAAGGTCCCTAGATTCCACAGAGTTCTACAGTAAGCTCTCTTTTTTCTTTCAATGAATTTATAGAGACTCTATTTCTGTGAAACAAAAGAACTCACTGAAAGCTAAAACTTTGGTTAGCACTGCCAAATATTGACATGAGGAGGACACTGGGTACGCTGCTCTCTAATGATTATTCCTTCCTTCTTATAAGCTGTGCTCCTTTCATAAGGTACGTTGGGCATCTTCAAGAAGGAATTAAAACATAATACGTCTAAAGTGTCTTGTGGCTCTGAAAGAATGCTTGCTTACCATTTCTGCTCCCTCAAGAAAACAGGAAACTGCTCTTCCTCTAGGGGCCTGAAGAGTTTTGCTGGGTTGTTACCATTGTTTTAGCATCTGCTAAGAGAAATCCTAAAAGTGGCCCGTGCAGCTCTGTCCTTTGAAATGGTGTCTCAGTTGGCCCTTCAGGAGCGGAGCAGAAGAAGGAAGCAGCTCTAATATTCCTAATCCCTAGACTAGTAAATCCAGTCTGAGACCCCCAAAACATTTGGAAGATGATATGGTCTTTCTCTCTTTCAGGTAGTTACAGCTGGAAGCATTGCAGTTTCTATTAGGATTTGTTTGACAACACTTGGACAACAAAAGAAAAGGCATGATCAAATTTGCATCCGGTATTTTTCCCTGACTTCCATTAAAAAATATATGAATGTGTGGTCTGGTTTAGAGAAGGAGGCAGCCCCTGGTTTGGTAATCATGGCATGCAGGCCGCTTTCAGCATGGGCTGAATGGACTTTGCATCAAATGCAAAAGAGGCATTGAGGTCAGTGCTTCTCAAAGTGGGGTCTGGTAATGCTAGTTTCATAATAATACTAAGAGGTTTTATGCCTTTTCACTCATTTTCTCGGAAATACATGGTGAGTTTTCCAGAAGCTATGTACTATTTGTGCTCTCACAATAGACTGAGCACAGAAGCAGATTTAAGAATCCATCTATTCTCTATTAAACCAGGTATTGAAGATATTCGGAAATCTACAAAAAAAAAAAAAAAAAGGAAAAAGAAAAAAGAAAAAAGCTATTTTTATTAAGTTTTGGAGAATAGGTTTTTGTTTAATAAAATATTTTATTTGTTAACATGAGTTTTGTATTTTGTAAATTTAATTAATAAATAAATATCTTTAAAGTGCCTGTTTTTACTTCTAATACAGCATGTATTAAGAAATGTAACTCACATAAGCAAAAAATTCTTTGGAGTCCTCAATAATTCTTCAGGATGTACAGGACTCTGAGATCAAAACATTTATAAGCCTCTATATTAGGTATTTTCTTAGTAAAATGGCAGGTTCTTTTATTTTTTATGTTTTTTTTCTATTAAAAATAACCACACACTGTATATACTTTAATAACTCTCTCAGGTTTCTCTAAACAATTAAGAATATCTGATTCTAGCTAATATTTTCAAATTGACTAACCACATGGGGGTTTTTTTGTTCATAATCTTGAACCTATTTTGCTCAATTATTGGTGCAAAAAATGTGTTCATTCCATGTGTATATTTCCTGTTACTATCTTCTGGTATGTCATATTCCAAAATTTAGGATAATAGCTTTTCTTGGCAAAAGTCTTTTTCATTTTAATTCAAGCACAATTTATTGAATGAATATTTACTATATATATTTTTGTAGTCACTGAGAATAATAAAATAAATAGTATGATGATGAAATGCATTATTTTCAGTAGTTAGGAAATAATATATAAAATTGCCAAAGAATTATGAGGCAATATGTAAGCACAAAATAGTGCACCTTGATTGATAACTGATATAATAAAATGTTTAGCTCTATGAGTTTTTCATATTGCTCTTTTAAAGTACTTAGGTTGATGGTTTAAAAATATCTGTTTGCATTTCTATTAGTGACTACAAAGATGTAGTATTAAAACAGAAAACAAGAAATGGCAAACATGGAGACATAGAAAAACCCATGGTATTTCCTGAAGTATCTGTTACATAGTTTACAATATATAGCATAAAGTTTCATGTGTCCTAAGCATATGTATCCGTCAGGATTCTTCAGAAACACATACTCACACACAGACTTATTTTAAGGAATTGGTTGGTGGAATCGTGGGAGCTGGCAAGGCTGAAGTTTGTTCTGAAGGCCTTTATTATTTGGATGAGGCTCCACCAAGATTATCAAGGACAATCTCCTTTAGTTAAAGTCACTCGATTGCAAATCTCAACCATATCTACCAAATCCCTTCCCAGCAACACCTCTATTGGCATCTGATGAAAAAAACTGGTTACTGTAGCCCAGACAAATTGATATATAAAACTAACCATCACAATATACTACTGCATTTTCCTTCGTACAATAAAAGTGAGAAAAATGGGAAAAAGAACAGGGTAGACAAACAGAAAAAAGTGGAAATGATTGTTTCCAATGGAATGTTTAGCATTAATTTTAATCTATAGAACAAAAATTTAATACATAAATGCAAAGGTCAAGTTCTACATTTTGCTACTCACCAGGCTATGGGATTGGTCCATAATGTAGTCTCGGTGATTTTATAATCTAGGGGAGAAGACAGGATGTAGATTGCCCTCAACATCCAGTGGCAAGTTTTAAAGACAACAGAAGCAACATCATTCCAAATGTTATGTATATCATGTCTGTATTTTTCAGATCAATGAATGCACAATCCTTTCAGGATATTCTAAGGATGAAAGTTTTCTACAACTTTTCTCCCCCCACCATTTACTACAGGCTATTTCCTGATAGAATAGAAAAGCAATGATTAAAACAACAACAATGACAAAATATACTCTCAACATATTGCCTAAGTTTATCAGGAAAGGTGATTTTGCTGGAAGAGGGCTGAGCATAAAAACCCTGCGCACGGCAGAGTCACATTTCTTTTCTCCTTTTTTGGTCCACATTCTATTGACAGAATCTGTGACAAGAAACTGAACAGCTGTGTTGTTCTCAGATTGAAGGGCTTGTATTTGTAGCCGTCCCATCTTTTGTCAGAGGTAAGCACTGCGCAAAGTTGACGGAGGATACCATTATCCACTGATAGTCTTAAGATCATATTACCCAGATAATCTTGTCTTTCTTCTCCCAAACTCTTGGGCAGAATCCAAGAAAAGAAAGAGGTGCCGAATTACTATATTTGTTATTGTACAGAGCTGTAACTCAACCCTCATTGTCCTTCATTATTTTTTCAAGCCATCAGGGCTAATTGACAGCAAGCTTTTATATCTAGATTTGTTCCCATTAGAAGTCCTTGTGTCCTTGACTACACAGGTAAGGTAAGAACTTTAATTACTGCAGTAATTAGATGTATTGAGGCAGCTGTGCTTTGGCTGAACCAAAAGTAAAGCTCAGAAATGAGCTATCTTTCTGCAACTCTGATAGGGATGCTGTGCTTAGTGTCATTTTCTGAACAATCAAAAACATGGCAAGTAGGCAAAAGCATGGCTTCAGTCGGAGGAAATTCTACCCCTTCTCCAAGTCTAATCACCTTCCTGACTTTATCCCTAGTTTGTTATTTATTTTTTATAGTCTTCCTTTATTATCATAGCAGAGCACTGAGATCTATAAGGAAAATACTATGAAAGACACAGGATTAGCTTTGAAAAATCCATAGTCTTATGGTATGAACAAGAAAGGAAAGAAAAAGAAATAAATCTTTAATGCAGTACAATGGCAAATTAATTGATCATGTATTATGTGTTATCATTTGGTTTAGTTTCTGTGAAAAGAACACATTCGGCGAAGTATGTGCCACCTAAATGGACGTGTTTTTCAACCTGCATTAACTAACCCTGTCTTACCTGATCAATGCTGGGGAAAAAAAAAGAAAGGAACTTTTTTCACTGAGATTATTCATGCTCTCTTAAAAGAGAGAGTATTAAACACATGGAACATATGAAGTATTAATTTTTTGGATTGAATACTGAATTCATTGAAAATCCTTCAAAGATTAATTATGAAAGTAAATAGATTCAGAACTTACAAGCTATATATATGGGCTTTAAAAAGAGTTATTTTCTTAATTCAAAATTACTCTTTCAGAACTTGAAACGCCTTGGTCTAATGTATTTCACAATTTTGTGTGCTAAAGAGAAATCTAAAGTCAGTTTGATTCTTTAAAAAAAATTTTTTTTATGTTTATTTATTTTTGAAGGAGAGAGAGACAGCGTGAGTGGGGGAGGATCATAGAGGGAGACAAAGAATCCAAAGCAGGCTCCAGGCTCCGAAGTGTCAGCACAGAGCCGGATGTGGGGCTCAAACCCGTAAACCACGAGATCATGACCTGAGCCAAAGTCAGATGCTCAACCGACTGAGCCACCCAGGCTCCCCATAAAGTCAGTTTGATTCTTAACTTCTTTGTAAATGCCTTGCCTGCCCCCCCGCCCCTGTTATTATATATATTATTCTCATTACCAATGCTGTTCTGGTTGTTTATGCTGCATAAAAAGCCATGCCAAACTACAGTGGCATGAAAAACAATGATAGTTTATTTATTCCCAAATTGGCATTTTGGGCAAGATCTGGCATGGATGTCTAATTTCTTGTGTCCACTGCATAGCTAAAGTGGCTCAGCTGGAGCTGAGGGCTCATGACCAAGATGGCTTCCCTCACGTGGCTGGCAATTTGTGTGTATACCACCAAAAGAGGGGGTAGTGAGTGGCACATTATATTCACTGTTCCATAATAATTCTGAAATCTATCGAAGCACATTTTCTAGTTCATTTATTAGGGCTTAGTACTCCTGCCTAGGAAGGATTCTTCACAGGTTTTTGTTCTGACCTTTAGGCTCTTGGTTTTTCCTTCGGAGTCATCCTTTCTTTTCCATAAAGAATTGTTATTATTTGCTGCTGAGTAGTTTCATCAGCTTGCTTTATCTTATAGTGGCTCAGAGACCTAAAGGTCATTTTTCATTTTGTACTGTCACTGTTCAATTAAGTACAAGGCAGCAGTGTTTTCAACTGCACAATTCCCTTAAAAATGCAGTGGGTTTTTAAATGAATCTTATTGTTGTTCATCTAGCCAAAGTCATAACCAACAACTGTTTTAGGTAAGATCTCCTCCATTTTTGGCTTCTTGTTAGACTTCTAACAGAAGCCTGTGATCTGCACGTTTAAGATTATTAGAGGACTTTATTCGACTGAGTGAATTTCTGAAGCAATTCTTGAATCTTAAGAGGCATTAAAATGATGCCATATTCCCACCTTGGATTTCATATTTGCTCTGCAGTTCATTCTCACTTGAAGGACTTGGGGAGGCCAGTAATATTATTATTTTTTAAAAAAATTGAACTCAGTAAGATCTGGCAGTTTATATCTCCTTCTAATTTCACTTGAAAACAAAACAAAACAAAAATAACTTTTCAACTCCTTCTTTATCAAAACCAGTGAGAAGGACCCACATGGCACTTTAAGTAGTCTCCCTAGGAACCTCCTTAGCTAGGTCATCCGATTCATTAGGTTTGCTTTCTATCTTCCACGTTATCAAAGGCAAAGTGTGCTGACACTGTTTGCCTCTATGTAACAAGGGTTCCTGTTCCTCCAGCCCCCAATAATATTTTCTTCATATCTTTTAAATCATCACTAACAGTCTCCCCTGAGTGCCATAAAGTATTATGGAGAATCTATTAATATTCTCTGCAAGGCTCTTTAATCTTTCCCTAACACTTTCCTCAAAGTCCTTTCAGCTTCTACTTGCTACCTGGGCCCCAAGCAACATGTTTTACATTTCATGATGATGGTGCCCTATTTCTAATTAACAAAATTGGTTCCAGTTATCTATGGCTACCTAAAAACTACCTCAAAACTTGGTGACTTAAAACAAAAGTAGCATTGATTTTGATCACGATTTCCCAACTCAGTGAAGGCTTAACAGAAATAGCTTATTGCTCTGTTCCATTTGGCATCAGTCAGAGCAAAGGATAGGGATTGGACTCTCCTGAACATTTGCATGTTCACAAATTTGCCAAGTGATGCTGACTGTCAGCTACACCTCAGCTGGGTATGTTGACCGGAACACCTACACATGGCTTTTCCATTTGACCTGGGTTTCTTCACAATATGGAACTAGGTTCTATGGACAAGCATTCTAAGATGAGAGCGAGACAAAAGCCACATCCTTTTATAACCAGATATATATATATATATATATATATATATATATACACACACACACGCACATATATATATACATATATATTATATTCCACTAGATATATATTATACATATTATAGATATTATATATATATATTAGATAGATAGATAGATAGATTAGAGATATAAATATTCAAGAGCCAGACAAAAGCCGCATCACCTTTTATAACCATATGGTTATATATACATACATATTACCAGGTTATATAACATATCTTCCATATTCCATATATCCACAGTGAAATAGATCCCCACAATTTCAAGTTAGAGAAAATAGACTATGCAATTTTATGAGGGAATAGAAAAGTTCTAGAATTGGATATAATGTTCTGATTACTTTTGGAAAATACAATTTATCTCAAGACTGCTGAAGTCATCCTTTGACATGTTTATTTATTTACTTATTTTCTGGGTTTCAGAATTTTTTCCATTTTTAATTTTCAGACTTAGGCCTAATTTTTGTGGGTTTTTTTACGGGATCATATACTTAGCCATCACTTTGCTGACATTACAATTGAGGTTCATAAGACAAGATAGACAAACACAGGGCTCAGATCATCATTTTGAACTGGAATCCTTTTAATTTTTCTCTGACCAGCTGTATTGATGATTTTGAAAAAAGATTTGTTGAATTTTAAGATTGAAATTTTATATTAAAAGTGAAAATTACATTATTGTAACTTGTGAATGAAACACTGCTAGTTGTGTTATAGATTAAATAAAATTGGCAGCAAATGAAAAGTAAACAATATTAATTAGCAAATTACACATGGGCAAGCAATCAATACTGTCTAAAATAAAATTCTGCTAAACTCTTAACCAGCAGCAATACATCATTTAAATCCCAGAGCGACAGCAGGGACCGTAATTATAAACAAATGTAAAAAAAAATCACTGCAACATTTTTGAGACCACCTACAGCCTCCTTAGAATTAGAATGTTTACAGTTATAATTTCCATATCATCGTACTTAACCACATATCACTTTTTAATTATTAATGAAATTTATATTTTTCTTATCCACACACAAAAGTGTTTTCATTTAAAAACTAGAGTAAAGCAAAATAATAAATCAAGTGACTCATAATTTTACTTAAAGAAACAATCATGCTAATATTTTATCAATATCCTTCAATTCAATTGCTTTCTTGTTCTTCTACATCCCTATCTTCTTTTGTCTCTGCCCGTCTTTCTCAACTTTCTTCTGTAATTATCATATTATCGTATTATATTATAATATATTGACATCTTATCTTTGTTTTGTCTTCTTCACAATCACTGAGTTTGAATGTCATGATTAGAAGATTTGTATACAGTTAAATGTGATAATATTCTACACCTGTATTTAAATAATTTCGTATGTTTAAACACATGAAGTTTATGTGTCCCTTCTCTAGGTTTCAACATTTATTACCACAGAGTCATACATCTTTATTGGAAATGGATCTTTTGTACTCAATTAACATAGCTTTCTGGCTGGAGACTTTGGTGTTGGAAACTAGGGCCCAGCGTGCTGGTCATGTGAGCCCATGTGAGCTCTCTGAATGTCATTAAGTTCCCTCCAAGTCTAAGGGGAACAGAGTAACTCATGACGTCTATTCAAAGACATTTCATACGCGAATGTATTTCTGATTATGAAATCCATTCAATTCAAACACATTTAAAGCATCACTTATGCCTTTTGAAAGAGCAGGCACAATTCTAGAGATGAAATGGGTTGCATGCGTAATTTTTATATGAAAGCAATGTTTCCTTCAAAATACGATTTATGTTATTTAACAGTTCTTCTTCAGCTGTGGTTCGGCCTGGATTTCAAGTCTCATCACACTCCCACTGTTTTCTGACTTCTTAAGAGCCAAGAAGATAGTGTGCCATGATCAAAACCCAGTGTGCTTGAACAAACTAACTACTTAGTAAAAACATTATGTCTAGGAAAAAAAGAGCAGGTACAGGGACAACTATCTTCAAGATTTTTGTTGTGACAGAGTGAGTTTTTTTTTTCAAACCAGGTATTAAAGGGGAAGCTCAGCAAAAGGTACACATTTCAAAGGTGCTTTCAAACAGAGAGTTTCTTTTCTGTGTCCGTTACCCGAATGAGAAATGCATTGTAAAGGCTAAGTGACCAATAAATGGATTTTAAGCATGCGATTTAGTTGGACTCTTCCTCTTTTTCATTTGAATCTTGTTTGATTACCATTTTTTCAGATGCTTTCAAATGTTTACAATCTATCATAAGAGCCTTCTTTTATATAGCACAGTACCTCCTTCCACTGGGCACATCCCAGCATGACTCCAGCATTTATAGAGGGGGGATGATTCCTAATAGGCTAGTTTTTCAACTGCAAGTGGAATAAAGGCTAATTGCAACAAACCACCCCAGTTTAGTAAAACTAGAAGTCTCCTGGCCAGTCAGACAAATCCATTAGGATTTTATTGGGTCCTAAAAAGAGTTATGTGATTCCCTAGGATCCAATCCTTGTCAATCAGGCATGGTAAATTGGATTCTTGAATAGGGAAATCCCTTAGGGAGAGTAGATGTTATCTAGATCAGATGCAGTGATTTTTTCGACTCTGTGCTCACTAGGTTCTGTTCTCTCTTTAGTGAACCAATAAAACCATAATAAGTATTGATTAACCCATTACTGAGCATTATCCACTGGCTTCTGCCTGGCTGTATTTAAACACTACATTGTACTTTCACAGTGCCACTGTACAAACACTTGCCTTGCTTTGCCCTCTTGCCAAGATGGTACCAAGTGTATTTCCTGTTAGTGAAGACTAAATATTTCAATTATACTACCCCTGCCGGTTTCCAAGATGTTCTGCTGGTTTTCTGAAGAAAAAGAAAATCATGCAATTTGGTTCTGGTACAATCGGATATATGCATAAATCAAGTGTTTTAGTGTTTTCAGATCTCAAGTAATATTTTCCATCAGGGGAAAAAGTAAAAGTTTCATCAGAAAACCTAAGAAAGCTTTTCATGTTGACAAAGAAACTTTTACATTAGTCTAGCATTGTATGTCTTTTAACAAATTATGTAACCTTCTAATTATTTATGATGTCACTATAGGGAGTTTTCATTAACACACAGCTGATTTCATTAAGTACTGAAAACTTCATAATATTCAAGAGACCTCCAAACTAAACTTTGCCTGATGCTATGAAGTTTTAGTGGAGGTGTTTAAAGATTCCCCTGTAAATTGACTATGTATGAAGATAAAATTTTTGAGGGGGCTGATCTATGATATTTTCAGAAATTCCTTTAACTACTATGCGATTTGTAGCTCTCTGATTCTTCTTTCTGTGTGCTACTAACAGTTAGAAATGCAAAGATCAGCCAGATAAATTAAGTTTGATTAGAGGGGACAAGGTCATGTGCTGAATGGAGATAGGTCAATCTTAGGCATCAGAGAGAAATCCACATTTTTTTTACATTCATTCTAATAATGAATTATTATGTTTTTATAAACTATTTTGTTTCATATTTATTCTGACTACATACAGTTTTTAGAAAAAAATATGCTTTGAGAAATTGATGTGTATTTATGTTATTTTGGAGTTTATAGTTTCCAAGGCTATATTGCCTTTTGTGTTCATTATAGAATAGTCATTTGATCAAGTGATTTTCAATACATTGTCAAAATAAATTACATTCACTTCATTAGATGTACAGGAAGTGTAGCTAAAGCAGGGACAAGTATTAATTTAGGACTCTGCAGAAACTGACACTCCATCTTATGACCCTGAGGCTGTATTATTCAAGATACCTAGTGATGGAAGGAAGTCTGTCTCCATAGCAATTACCTAAATCTTTTATCAGTCATTTCTGGAAAGAAAATTAGAGCAATTGTGTCAGGATGGTCATATGGGCAGAAATTGCACACTCATTCAAACCACTTATGTGTCTGACTTTGTCCTTGCTTGATCGCTGCTTTTGTTTACTACTCTGTGTTTGAAAGCTTGATTGGACATGAGCAGATGTGCCAAACTGTAACCACAAAAGGTTGGCCTTTTGTTTTCTTATTTCTTTCTTCCTTCCTTCCTTTCTTCCTTCTCTTTCTTTCTTTTCTTTCTTTCTTTCCTTCTTTTTCTTTCTTTCTTTTTTCTTTTCTCTGTCTCCTTTCTTTTTCTTTTTCTTAGCAATATTATTAAATTGTACTGCTTCTGCCTACTAAGAAAATTACTCCGATAAAACTAACAGTATTAAGGAAACTCAATTAGATATTGTTAAAGTAAGTTGCAACAGCTCTTTCTCCTTATTAGTATTCAACCCAGTAATATTTAATCATCAGGTAATTGCCAGCTTGTAGAAAATTTGGCAAAGACTGTATCTCTTCTCATCATATCGTATGATATGTGTGTATTAATCGTTTAGATAATTGATGTCATACCAGTAAACTTGTCAGTGTGGAAGGCCACTGTCTAAATATGATTTTATTGATCTAGTCTAGAAGTTTTAAAAATATTGAAACAAATTAACAACCAAGGAGGAGTTTCAGTTGCACTGTGGGAAAAGCTTCAAAAATCCTTCTGAACATTTAGATTTTTGCACCGTTGGATTTTTGAAATAAGAATAAAAAGCTTAACTCTTGATCAATAAGAGTTACAGTTTTCATTGAGTGGTATGAACAACGCAGTCTAAGCTTTCCCTTCAAGTTCCTTGTTCAGGAAAATTTACAATTAATGGCTTTCTACAACAGCAAAGATATCCCTTCTTCATGACTCAGCTAGGGACCTGCCAGACTAATCTATTCCCAGTGGGCTGGCCATGGTCCTTTACTCTATCTGTCTTAGCATATTGATTTCTGAGCTGTCTTATTGGTTCCTAACATAATTATAGCAGGAGTGGGTCTCTTAGTACAGCTAATACATTTACACCATGGCATCTAGGGGAGCTTATTATAACGGCATCCGGCAGTGCCGTTATAGTTAAGGGTCAGTTTCTACTTCTATTATAAACCTCATTCTTCAGGGAGTTTATATATTAGCAGTTTTAATTTATATTTGAAGGAAAAAAAAAGTCCGGCATTGTGTCATCCAAGCTTAACACATTTCTGCCCTTAAAAGTTAATAAAACTGAAGTCTCTCTGTTTGCCATACTTTTGACATTTTCAGGAAAACAAATGATATTTTCTATCCTTATGGGATCTTTGACTTAGCAACTAGTTTGATGTGTAGTTCAGTTGTGGTATCAATAGAGATATTTTTTATATCCTAAACATTTTATGAATAGCATACTTGATTATGTTTTCGTCTACAAAAGTTATGATGACTCCAGGCCCCCAAAGATTAAGTAAATATGTTTATCCACAAAACAGATAAAAGATTTGACAGAAACAATGTTTCTTGAAATAGAAAAATTACCAACATGATTTTTTAGTGAAATATTCATAATAAAGAACTCTTTCTAAATATGACAGTACAGTATGTAAAGAAAGAAATGTAGCCCATATAGGACAATTGTGTTTACTTTGCAGAATTTAAGACACACAGAAGAGTAAACAATTGACTAATGAAAGTTTGGTTGGCACTTGTAGATGTGAGAAATATGAGGCTGCTTTGTCTCAAAACCATCATGGTTACTCGGGAGCTGGGCAACCTGAACACACACTCTTTCCGTTTCTGGCGATGAGTTTGAAGCATTTGGGGTGATGACTTATAAATGGACATTTCACTGCTGTGTTGTATCCCAGGATCCTTGAATTCGTTACAAATTTCAGAACATACCAAAACTTCCTGCCAGATTTTATGTGTCTTCTCTAACCGTTCTTGGAAGTGGTGAAAGATGGTGCTTATGATCCAAAGGGAATCTGTGGAATGGTTAGCTCATAATCTTTCATTTCCTTAGGTCTATATTTATGCTATGCAAGCTCTAATTAAACTATGGTACAATGAAAGTCATGTAATAGTCAAACTGGCCCTGGAATCATTTCTATTTTTATATATTCAAATGGTATAAGCAGTTGAGGCTATGTATAATATTACATATGCTTTTGAATATATAACTGATATACTGTATACTACATAAAGGATATATACTATATACTGGTAGAGAAACTTTCCCGATAACTCAAAATTTACTTATCTAAGGGAAACAAACTTGTAATCTGAACATCCATTTCTAAATTGCATTGTATGTCACTTTTTGTACGTCCCCCTGCTATAATGCAAGATTTCATCTGATATTATTGGAATGTGGTTTGGTTCATCCATTTCTCCTATTTTCATGGCAAACATTGTTCTAAGAACAGAGTGGGGAAAGATTCAAAAAAAAATTAAATCATGCTTACTGTACAAAAGCTTATAGTTTAGAAAAAGAGAAAGTGTTATAAATGCCCTAGTAAAGTAAAAAAATATTGAAGGGCGCCTGGGTAGCTTAGTCGGTGAAGCATCCGACTTCAGCTCAGGTCATGATCTCATGGTTCATGAGTTCGAGCCCCGCATCGGGCTCTATGCTGACAGCTCAGAGCCTGAAGCCTGTTTCGGATTCTGTGTCTCCTTCTCTCTCTGCCCCCTCCCCTGCTTGTGCTCTCTCTCTCTCTCTCTCTCAAAAATGAATGAAAAAAAATATTGAGAGGTATAGAGCCCGGAGGAGATAGTGATGATTCTGATAAACAGAGTCAAGAAAGGCTTCAAGAAGGACATAATATTGATAGGTAGCCAGTGTGACCACCTACTAAATAGCTTCAAACTATCATGATGGATTGATTGATCAATTGACTTGTTAATGTATTTATTTACCTGTCTTACAGTCTTCCTCACATAAAAGGCTGTTTTCAGGGTACATGTGTATGGCAACATCTGTTTTTGTTTTTGTTTTTCTCATTCTCATTTCTCTTCATTTATGGTAGCCTAGAAAACCAAGTAGCACATGTCAGATCTACACAAAGAGCAAAAACGAATTAGAATCTGAGTGGCCACTTTAATGGCTCTATTACATGTAAAGTGCAAGTATTTTAATTCATGTACTTTACAATATCTATTTTAGACACTCTGCACACCTCTTTTCTTAATCACTGTTGCATTCCAGGTGTAAGAGTTTGCCAAATAGTTTATTTCAGGGTAGGTAAAATAGAAATTGAAATTAGAATTTTTTGGTCAACTATGCTTCAATAAAAATAAAATAAAATAAAATGAAATAAAATAAAATAAAAAGCACACTTTTTGGTGCTGGCCTTACTAGTTTGAATGCCAGGACTCCCCTTTATACTCCTTAATGTATGATCGTGGGCAAGTTCTTGGCCCTTATTGCCTCAGTTTCCTCATATATCAAGTGGAAGTAATAATAGCAGCTATCTTCTAAGGTTATCTGTGAGGGTTCATGGGGCTAATGTGTAGTGAGTGTTTAAAATCAGGCCTGGCATATAGTAGGCACTATTTTTAAGCATTTGGTATTATGTAGTGTGCTGTAAAACTAGATGCCAGGCTCACTATTCGCGCCATTGTATTGTTATCCATTATGTCCCAGACAGATTAGAAACTCCTTGAGAACAGAAGCCAAACTCTTTTTGAGCTCATTCCCTAATACTACGGAATCTGGGCTTTATTTTGTCATCTGGTCTCATGGTAAGTGACCAAGGGATTTCATGCAGGGAGGGTTGTAGTCAGAGTTGGGTTTTGAAAAAGGTAATTCTTGGCAGTCAGGGGATAATTTTGTAAAAAGTATGTAGTAGGTTGAATTGTGTCCCCCCTTAAATTCATGTCCACCTAGAACCTCAGAATGTGATCTTATTTAGAAACAGGGTCTGTGGAGATGTGATTAGTTAGGATCAAGATGAGATCATACTAGACTAGGGAAGGCCCTAAATTCAATGACTGGCATCCTTACAAGAAGAGGAAAAGAAACAGAGGCACGGAGAGAAGGCATGTGAGGACAGAGGCAGAGATTGGAGTTGTGCAGCCACAAGCCAAGGAATGCCAAGAATTGCCAGGAGAAGTTGGAAGAGGTGAGGAAAGATTCTTCCCCAGCTCCTTCAGAGGGAGCATGGCCTTGTAGACACTTTGATTTCAGACTTCTACTTGTCAGAACTGTTAGAGAATAAATTTCTATTGTTTTAAACAAAAAAAAAAAGAAAGACAACTTTTTTATCTTTACGTAAGTGTCGCAGAACAATTCTGTGTTCTCCTCTTAGGTGTAACAGCTGGGCTTGTAGTTAGCTGTGACCATGTGACTGTCACCTAGTCAATACACTGAGAAAGGAAGGGTTGCATGCTGTTTCTAGGAAAAGGACTTTACGATGTGAATATACTTCCCATGCTCTGTGTTTGCTCTTCTTAGGCTGGATAATTTGGCCCTAGTGGGTGGTGAAACCACAGGATGGAAAGTACCTGAAGGCCATGAATCATGTGGAGAAGAGTCGTTCCCCTAAGCCTTCATGTTCAGCACCTGGGAACACAGTATGAGGTGTATATGATCCTACGTGGCATGTGTGATTGTTATTGTAACCCAGATCACCTAAATTACACAATATGTTATGAGGGTCTGTTTATGCATGAAATATATAAATATATATATATTTATTAATAGTTCTAATTTCATAGATTATGCATATTACATTTAAATTTTTTAAATATGTATTAAATTTTGATAGAGACTGACAGACTGTGAGCAGGGGAGGGGCAGAGAGAGAGGGAGACACAGAATCCGAAGGAGGCTCCAGGCTCTGAGCTGTCAGCCCAGAGCTAGACACAGGGCTCAAACTCACCAACCCCAAGACCATGACCTGCGGCAAAGTCAGGTGCTTAACCAACATGAGCCACACAGGTGCCCTGCATATTACATTTTAATTTTCAGTAATTTTCCTCTTATTCTTAAATAGATTTTTTAAAGCTATTTATTTACTTATTTACTTACTTAGTGTTGATTTGTTTTCTTCAGAGAAGTCCTGGGGAAGACAAATGCAGTGACTGTATGAGATGCAAAGTGAGAAATCAGTTTTTAAAGAAATTGATAAACTCAGTGAGATAATCGATTAGTAGCTGCAGATAGTCCAAATTTCTTACCAGATGGGCTAGTAGTTTTACAACCATTGAGATCCAGTCCAGCCCATTAAACGTCGCTTTCTTCTTGCAGGTTATGGGACACAGATCGATGGGCATACACAGATGCATACAATCAAAGACATGACCTCATGACTATGCTACTAACAGGTAAATCTTTGAGGTTTATAAATTAGATCAAATTACAATAAATTTTAAGGGCTTAGCATTTCAGCCAGCACTCTTGAGTCATTCAGACTTTCTCAGAACATTTCATGAAACATAGCTAGATATGTTTTTCGTACTAAAAATAAACTTTAGCTAGACATTTAACTTTTTTAAAAGACCATTTTGTGAGTTCTGTATGAAGTATGGAATTACAGCGGCACAGGAATTTTACAAATAATGAGGTGAAAACAGCTTAACCAAAATTTTCAAATCTTCAAAAGAATTCTACTCTAGTTTATAACAGACGTGCCTCCAGATCCGCAGTCGCAGCAAGATGGCTGAGCCCCTCTGTAATCCAATTCATATTCACAAAATAAGCTTTTTCTTGGTAAAGATGGCTTTACATCTCCTGTCATAACAAAGAAGAATTGCCAACTATTTATTTCAGTGTTCCTAATTGTTGTCAAAATGTGACCTAAAACTCTGACACAGAATTTTTCAAAGTCAGGCCTGCAGAAGGCACACGCATTTATCAATGTTTATCCCACGTTCACCTAGGCGGCAGCACTTGTGAAGGTCTGTTTTTATTTAATTCTCAAGATTTTGTTGTTAATGGGAAAACCGTCTCATAAATTAGGGAAGTGCTCCATTACAAGCCTGACAGAGATTGATTTTGGTTCTGCTGCTGGTCACTACCAGCAAGTGAAGGCCGCGGGAACCGCAACTCCAGCCAACGCTCGTCACTCCAAAGGTGATCATGGAACAAGTGTTCATTAAGAAGGGAGCGGGTGCTTGGCAACACACCCGTGAGCCGTGTGCGTTCGCAGCCCTGGGCTCTATGGACACTCCCCTGGCCATCCAGTTACACGCGTTCGTGTGATGGAATAAGGTAACTTTGAAGAGTTTGCCTGAAGATCTGACAAAAACAAACAGAACCAATTAAAGGCCTAGCCATCCGCGACACCTGGATGGCTCTGTTGGATAAGCGCCTGACCTCGGCTCGGGTTATGATCTCACGGTTTGTGGGTTCGAGCCCCAGGTCGGGCTCTGTGCTGACAGCTCAGAGCCTGGATCCTGCTTCCACTTCTGTGTGTGTCTCTCTCTCTCTCTCTCTCTCTGTGCCCCTCTCCCGCTTGGACTCTGTCTCTCTCTCTCTCAAAAGTAAATAAACATTAAAAAGTTTTTTTAAAGATTTCAGCCATCAAATGTAAAACAAGAAAATGGATCCTGTTGAAGGGTAGCCACCACCCTGGAACTCCACAGAATAAAATGGCTCTCGATGGGAAGACAATGCACCCAAAATGTGAACTTAAAAACTCGAACTTGGTTCAGCCAAGTGCCGTGAATTCTTTCCTGAAACTCATGAAAAATAAGGTTCAATCAGCTAAAATTGTAAGATAATTGCAAAATAAAATAAAATCAAATAACAAGGAAATGTCTGAATTCTTGTTCTTTGAGAAAGAAATTATAGTAAGTAGAGTTGAAAAATATGGTTTTTCTTTGACTTCCAGATGACCAACCCATTTGAATAAAAATTTTAATCCTTTAAAAATTTTTCAAAATAATTACTACTATCATTAAAGGGATTATTTAATGTGTTTAGAAAAATTCAGTTATATTTTCTGCCTAAAATAACTGACAAGTGCCATTTAGGACCATAAACTACATTAGAAGTAAAAGTAAGGGGCGTCTGGGTGGCTCATTCGGTTAAACGTCAGACTTTGGCTCAGGTCATGATCTGGTTAAATGTCAGACTTCGGCTCAGGTCTTGATCTCAGGGTTGGTGAGTTTGAGGCTGCGTCGGATTCTGTGTCTCCCTTTCTCTCTGCCCCTCTCCTGCTCTCACTCTGTCTCTCTGTCAAAAATAAACATTAAAAAAATGTTTTAGTGTAAAAAAAAAGAAGTGTACTATACTGAACTATAAGAGAAATATAAAAGAAATAGAAGAGGAATGGTGGTTGCTATAATTCCCAGGAAAGTCCATTCCTGCTCTCCCAGCATGGTGTCACTGCATAACAACCTCTGTCCTCCATAATCTTCTATCACAGTTTGATGACTAAACAAACACGTTCTGTTCTAGTGTTTATGGCAGATTATTTGTTTCCATAATTACATATGGCAGAATAATGTAAAAGCTACAAAATGGAAGATGTGGGCATAGTAAAGTCCATGGTCCAACAAAGTGTCTGATCATGAGACTTATTGAAGATATTATTAAGAGATTAAACAAAATGCCCTAGATCTGATGTGTGGCTCTCAAGGATTCAAAAGGACATTTAAAAAATATGCAAATACTGTATCAGTTTAGGGTTCTGATATCTACTTATCCTAAGCTCCAAATTTGTGGTGTGACTGTATGGATAAAATAGTTCTCTTGTGTCTCTTCTTCCTTACTCAGTAAATTAAATAATTACTGAAACACATCAACTGCCTTGCAAAATCTGAAATAGAAGTGTAAATAGCTCACATTTTTTCTTCAAAAGTTATATTTGATCTTTATTTTCAATAAAATGAAAACAAAACAATAATATGTTTTTACAGTTTTAGAACTTTTGTTTGGTTTTGTCTGGACAGTATGGTACTAAGATATTTGTGTGTTGTGTAGACAATGAAACTTAACAATGTTTCTCAAGAACTGAACTACACGGCTCAGATTTTTCTATGAGGAAGGAGTAAAGTCAATTTTCTTAAGAGCAAATATAAACTAAAAGTGTTTTCTAGAGAAATAAAACTGTAATGCCCTAAAATTTAAAGTTCTTTTCTTTTTAAAAGTAACATCACAGGGCCTTGGGATTGTTTTTCTGCTCTGCATTGTTTTCAAAGTCACCTCATGGCAAGCGTGGAATACACATTGACTACAACTGGGTTTTGTAAGCAGGCTTCATGAAATAGCAAATTTGTTGGGAGCTAAGGATGAATATCACTATAGTTATTAAATTACTGTTCTTTAAAAAACATTAGACAAATAACAGGAAATCACGCTGTGCAGCAAGATAATATAATAAGGCTTCAATTATAAGAGTTACGAACAATAAGTGAGCCTCTAAATGGCAAAGTTGAAAGTGGCCTTTTATTGTAACATAACATT
Organism: Felis catus; assembly: GCF_018350175.1. Classification (NCBI taxonomy): domain Eukaryota; kingdom Metazoa; phylum Chordata; class Mammalia; order Carnivora; family Felidae; genus Felis; species Felis catus. The sequence continues at coordinate 25,553,218 of NC_058385.1, read as the reverse complement.
TTCATGGTTTAGAACTTAAATCACTGTATCTTCAACAACAACAACGACAACAAATAGAGTGTGTTTATCTATATGGCACACATAATTTTTTATAAACCTATAGTGTAATAGCATTTGAGGAAAATTACTTAGCAGTTTAATTTAACGGATGCTATTTGCAGCTGCATTTTAGTTTCTAGTGACTGGACATTTTATCAGCTTTGCTAGTTACAAAGGACCCAAATTTCACATCTCTTTTGGCCTTCATTTACTTTTTAGAATATGGTTTCAAGGGAAACTGAAAACGTGGATGTCACACGGGCATTGGACAGAGTGACAAGATTATACCTACCAACCTTCATGAGCAGGAGTAGAGGACATGTGAAAATTTCTAAAAAGTTTATCAATTCAAAAGTCTTCTGCTATCATAACAACTTGATCATTCTCACTCATTTGATGTAGCAATGATTTGCCCTCAGGTTATCTTTTAATTACCTCACTGACTAGAAAAATCCTTCCCAAACATCCAATACCTCTGAAAACATTCTGAGTCTCATTGCAAGACTAATTTCTTATTCCTGTGCTCCAGTATGTCCCCTACATTCTGTGACAACTTCTATGGAAATACTAATAACCATCTTTCTTGATCATTGATTCTGTGCCAGGCATGTGCATGTTATTTCATTTGCTTCAACAACCTCATACATAGAGATGAGCACCATTGATGTCCTCATTTCACAATGAGGAAGACTTGCTAAGGCTAGGCTGAAAAGTTATCAGCAAAAAGTAGGGGAGCTGGATCTGTACTCCAGATCTTTCTAATTGCAGAGCTCATTCTCCTTGATCATTCTTGTATATTGTTTGTCACTTTAGTCCCAGGCATGAAATCATACAGATTTAGTTCAAGTGTAATCTGAACATCTATGTTAGAGATGCCTTTCTGCTCTGGATTGTCCATTTAAAATAAAACCAAACAATACGCCGCCACCACCACCAACAACAACATCAAACAAAGCCTGTGCACACTGGTTCTCTACACACAGAGGCTGAGTAACTTCCAAGGAGTTTCCTGAGCCCTGTATGAGAAATTAGCAGCGTTAGGTCAGAGTGTTCATTGTTATGTGTGGTGGTTTGCATTATCAACCCCAATTTTACTCATCCATTCATAAATCCTTTTGCCATGGCCTCATCATGGGCAGAGTATACATTTCTTGTCCCCTGACTTTGAGCTTGGATATGTGACCTACTTTCGCTAATGATAAATAGGCAAGTGATGGTGTGCCAGCCTCATGTCTGGGCCATAAGAGGTCTCACATGTTTCTGCTTGCTGTCATTGCCATAAGAATATGCCCAGGCTAGCCTGTTGGCTCCAAGAAGATATAGAGCAAAGCTGCCCAGCTGAACACAACCCAGAGCGGCTGAAACCCAGCTGGATCACAGACATGTGAGTAATAATACATTATGTTGCTTTAAGCCACTGGGTTTGAGGGGCGTTGATATACAGAAATATTTGTGACTAAGTCATCAAGCATAAAGAAAGGATCACAGTGAATTAGTATTAGTTTAGCACTTACTACTTTCAGCAAATAAAATAAATAGGGCCTTAAGGCCTTGCCACTGTGATATTTTGATACCTAATATTTCTAAAATTTATCTTGATAAGAGAAAGTCATGGAGCTCATGAATATGCTTTTTTGATCAGATTTAACCCTCTACTTCTGACATAACAAACTTCTGGATCAGTGAAGAACTGCAGGGATCCTGGTGAAGGAGTATAGGCAGGGAGGTAGGGGGAAAGAGTCACTCTAATGAATTAGTATATAACATCTCTCCTTTGGGGAAGATACATTGAAACTGAATTTTGTGTGATCTTTCACAAGGAATCAATATTCTAAAGTTACATGACCCGAATGGGACACTAAACTCATACTCACGACTCTATATCCTCTAGCTAACTCATAGAACTTCCAGTAGTGACTCTCAATAATTAAAACTGATATGTCCCAATGCCCAAAGTTCTCAGGATAAATTCCCATACAATCGTAGGCTAAGTTCAAGATGAGACAACAAAGGTAAAAGAACAGTTATGGCCCTGTTCCTGTGGCCAAAGTGCTGCCTCTTAGATTAGCCTGTGAAGCAAAAGATATTCTAACTTCTGGCATGATGCTTGACTTGCCCTTCAATGCAGCTCAGAAATCCTGCTAAATGTCTCTGGCCAGCCTCCTTGGTAATCATCCCAGCATGTGTTCTAAAAGCTTCATTACTATTCTGAGACTTCCTTCTTCCACCATTCTCTCTCTCTCTCTCTCTCTCTCTTTATTCAGAAAGATCCCTTTTATTTTTATTTCACGTAGAAAATGGAGGTTACATGAACTACCTCCATCTTCTGACCTTCCATTTGTACACCTATTAGCATTGGCACCAATCTCAGAAATTTTGCCTATACAAAGCTTCTCTTTTAATGTAATGTTAATTTATTCATATGAGCTCTTGATTCCTGAGTCCTCAACCTTTCATTTCTCACTGAGTCCTTTAGTATAGGAGCATGCTGACGTATCATCCATCCACGCACTTCCCAACTCGCTCTCCTCTTAGCGATCTCCGTATAGCTCTGCTTTAAAACCAGGCTTACAGAAAGAGGAGGATAAATTTCCAGTTGCAAGTTATTTGCCAACCTTAATAGTGTTATTTGTATCTACCCGGTACAAATGGGAAAGGGGAACAAAATATGTAACAAAACTGCTTAGGAACATCACAGAAGAACCAATGGGAAAAGGATTTGGGGAGCGTTAATTCTAGAAAGGACACATTGAGGGAGTTTTTCACTAACACTTGCTGTTTTGTCAGGAATGATTCACCACTTCTTGCTACAAAGAATAGACTTCTTTTAAAAATCAGCAGCCTCTCTGGGCTGAGGAGAAAGAGGTTGGAGTGAGGGACTTCCAAAGCAGCTAGTACTTGAGGGAGGAAATTGTCCAGAAGACTGACCTACAGAAGACTAAACCCAGAAATGGGATATTATTTGGCAATAAAAAAGAATGAAGTACTTACATGCTATGACATGCATGTTGTAATTCATCAAGCAACCACTGACATTAATATTAAATAAATTTTCAGCAAGTCAATTAATAAAAGAAAAATGAAACAAAAAATACTTGAATAATCCAAAAGTAGTAAATAATGGAGAAATGATAGGACAAAAGCAAAGATGAAAGGAACAGAGACAAAACAAGCAAACAAAAAAAAATTCAAATTACCTATGTTAACACTTATATGAAATGTAAATGGAGTAAATAATTCAATTCAATTTCAAAGACTGTCAGGCTGAAATAAATAGCAAAATACAAACATATGCTGTTGATAAGAAACCTATGCTAAATAGGACTAAGAAAAATATTAAATATGAAAAAACTAACAGAAGAAAGCCAGGGTAGCTATATTAAGTGTAGAAAAGGAGAACTTTAAGGCAAAAGTATTACAGGATATAAAGGAGAACATCTGATTTTTAAAAAGATTAATTGAATAGAAATATATAGTAATTCTAGGTGCATACACCTACCACAATGACAACATTTCTAAAGCAGAAATTACAGCACCAAGAGGAGAATTAGGGGCACCTGGCTGGCTCTGTTGGATGAGCTCTTGATTTTGACCCAGGTCCTATTCTTGATTTTGGCTCACAGAGCTCACAGTTCGTGGGATCCAGCCCCCCGTGGGGCCTGTGCTGACGGCATGGAGCCTGCTTGGGATTGTCTCTTACCTCTCTCTCTGCTTCTCTTTTACTCACGTGCTCTCTCTCTCTCTTTCTCTCTCTCTCCATCAAAATAAATAAGCACACCTTAAAAAAAGAGAGAGAATCAGACAATTCTACAATCCTATTGTGAGAGTGAAACATACTACTCAGGAACTGTAAAAGAACAGCAGAAAAATATATTAGTAAGATTAAACTTGATTTGAGCAACACGAGTAAACAATTTGAACTAATTATTATATACCAAAAGTATGTCCATCAGCGGCGGAATGCCTATTCTTTTCAAGTACTAAGACACATTTATCTGGGTAGATTTAGATATAGTAAGTGAGTGTGTAACAAACTGATAAATAAGGGGAAAAAAAGAATGAAAACATTTCAATAATCTAAAAGAAGTCAATGAAAGAGAAATGATGGAACCAAAAAAATTGAAATGGATATAAAATAAGATTTAAAAGGATACGGTAATTATAAAATTATATAGTAATGACATCAAAATATAAATAGGATAAATAATTCAATTTTTAAGAATAGGGAAATTCACTTCTGTTAACATGTCCTTTCTATTTAAGCTGTTCTAAGGATTCTATAAAACTCCCCTAGAAGGATTCCAGCACTTTATTCAAGTTATATGTGCAGACTGACAAGCTGATCTTATATTTAGTAGAAAAGCAAGGGACTAACTGTAGCAAATATAATATTGGAAAGCATCAATGAAGGAGGATGTATGCTACGTGACTTAAAGAGTGATTCTAAATGATAAAGTTACAGTAATTAGGACAGTATTGTATTGGTGTAAGAATAGACAAAAAGGCAAAGAAATCTACATGGGCCGTGAGGAAATCGACCCATCCACATACTGTCACCTGTGGAACAGTTGTGAAAGGACTTATTTTCCAAAAATGGAGCTGGTTCTTATATCTATATGAAAACAAACAAACAAAACTTGAGGTGATGTGGGCAAGATATAGTAAATAGTACACACAAATATTAATAACTTGAACTTTATTAAAATTAAAAGTTTCTCTTTTCTAAAACGCCATGAAGGGATAGAAAAAGCAAGTCATGATAGGGAAGAATGTATTTGTAATTCATATATTGAAAAAGACACATATTCAGAATATATACAGAACTTCACAAATCAATAATAAAAAAGTAGACAATCATATAAAAATCATCAGAAGATTTGAATGTGTATTTCACAAATGAATGCCAACAAAATTAGGCTTCAAAAAGATGCAAATTAAAATCACAATGAAACAGCACACAAGTGTCAGACTGGCAAAAATAAAAAGAGATGGAAAACACAAACGTTGGCAAAGATACAGAACAACTCTCATACTTTGCTGATGGGAGTGTTAATTAGTGCGACCACTTTGGAAAATTTTTGTATTTTCCTGTTAAAATTAAACATATGCCTACGTTCCCATCTAACAACTTTATTCTTAGCTATATACCCAAGAGAAATGAGTACATTAACTCCCAAAAGATAAGGATAAGAGGGGCGCCTGGGTGGCGCAGTCAGTTAAGCGTCCAACTTCAGCCAGGTCACGATCTCACCGTCCGTGAGTTCGAGCCCTGCGTCGGGCTCTGGGCTGCTGGCTCAGAGCCTGGAGCCTGTTTCCGATTCTGTCTGCCCCTCGCCTGTTCATGCTCTGTCTCTCTCTCTGTCCCAAAAATAAATAAACGTTGAAAAAAAAAAATTTTTTTTTAAATAAAAAAAAGATAAGGATAAGAATGTTAATTGCAGGAAAGGAACCACTGTAATAACTGAAAACTTCCAGTAACTGTAATAACCAAGAACTCTTCACCAATATGACTAAAATAAATAGCAGCTTAAAATTTTTGAGTATATTCATAGCATGGAATACAATGGAATACAAAAGAGTAAATTATAGCTACATGCAACGACATACACTTTGCAGTCAAAATTTGAGAAAAAGAAGCTAGACACAGAAGAGTATGTTTTACATGATCTTATTTGTATTAGTGGAAGAACAAGCATATGTATTCTGTCATGATGGAACTCGGAATAGTGGTTGTCTCCTTGGGCTGGGAGGTGGCAACTGGGAGGGGGCATAAGGGAGACTTCTGAGGTGCTGGAAACGTTCTGTCTTGATTTGGGTGATTGTTGCGTATACATATCTAAACATAAACACTCACTGAACCTATCCTCTGCAGCTCTGTCTCTTTTTTTTCATAAACTGCATTTACTCTCTCTCGATGCCTCACTGTGACCACCTCACTATCTGCCGCCTCCCGGTTTGTCTCTCTCCACTCCACTGAATCCGCTCTACTAATTAGGTTAATTAATCATGACCCTTTCAAAAAATGCAAAGGGTATTTAAAAATTTCGATATTCCTTAATCTGTTTGCTGCATTCCAAATCATGTATTGCCTGTCCCTCCCTCACCACTGCTCACTCACCAGACGACCAGCTTCTGCTGCTTCCCCGCCCTTTCATGTTCTCTTGGCCAGAGTTTCTGATAGCACAGAGGTTGCCTTTGTGCACATTATTTTAAAATGCCCCCTCTGGGCAGATGGATTACAATAAGGCATTTGCTCTGAACAAATGAATTAGCAAAAGGGCTTCTCTATTTGATCTGAACCAGCCGTGCTGCAGGGAAGATGGGCTTGCAAATGGACAGAGAGCCATATTTCAGCCTTATTTTTTTCTTTACCCCTTGGCTGAAAGCCCTTGTGTGGAACTTCACCTATATAACTCTTCCTTGTGATACCTTGCCTGGAATAAGTTCATCAAAATCTTACTTATTATGTGAGGCTCAATTCAAGTGTGAACTTGTCTATGATACATTCCCAGCTTTCCCCGCACCCCCGCACCCCCGCCCCCCCCCTCAGAATAGGCATCCATTTGCTCAGTATATTCTGCCATTCCACATGAAAGCAGCCAACCCATTATACTGTGATTGTTTGCATGCTTCATTCCAGTCTGAACTGTAACCCATAAGGGCCAACAATGTGTCCTTTTAATTTTGTAAATTCAATAACATACACACAATGCAGCCTATAAGTGCAATCGGCAAACATGTTTTGAATGAATTGATGAATAAACCCAGTAGCAAGTAAAGACAAAAAATTAATGTCCGCAAGAAAAATACAGTGATTTAAGTGGCACCATCAGATCCAAATTTAGGAAAACTGAAAGGTCTAGAGTTTTTGAAAGTTAACAGATTTACAAAGAATAAAAAAGAAAGTTTAGAGTAATGGACGATGTGTTAGTCTAAATGAAATACGTAAAACCACAAGAAATTCACTTCATGTATATTTATACAGTATGTTTAATGGATTTGATATACTCTACCTATCAATGTCTGATATTTTACAAACTAAGTAATGAAGACATGAAGACTTGTCTATCTGAGTTTGGCTTATTCTATGAATCCTCTAAAAAAAGGAACTTGTTAGATATCCGAAGTAGGGCAATATCATCATCTGTTTTCAGATACCACAGCAACAGAGTGCTGGGTGAAATTTACTAACCCATTCCCAAATGGTTCCTATCTAAAGATTCAACACTAGACTCACTGACACAAAAATATATTGCAGCACAGAAACTGAGATTTTGAAGATATTTTGCAACATTTCAAGAATTTGTGTTTTGAATTTCATTTCTGCAGCAACTCCTATGAGTAAAATTCATCCTTCTAATTTTAAGAACACCAAACAATTACATTAAAATTTTTTATGAGCCCATTGATTATACAAGACACTGGGCCAGACACAACAGGTGACATACAAGAGTAAATAAGTTGTTAAGGCAATCCCCATCTCGAGGGAGGGAGAGACATATACAAATAGATCAACGATTTGAGACACAGATATTACTTGGCTTGGCCTTCTGCTACCTCCCCTATCAAGAGTGAAAACTTGACAGATTACACCACCACCAGGCGTAAAAAACTATAGCAAATTCTTATTAAAAGCGGATGGCCATTTAACTATTATTTTGCAACAATTCTGTTGACTGAACTCTTCCCATGCTGAATTCTTGGTACAAGATGTTCTGGAAAAAAACCTCATTAGTAGTGGAGTCCCCACATTAATGAACATTCCCAAATCCAGCTCCACCCCTCCCCCCATCTTGATTCAACAAAGAAAGTTGATCTTTGAATCTTTACTGCGGTTCACACTCATAAGTTCATCTGTCATGTGACATCTCAGGAGGAATTCAATGCGTAGTATCGTTGCTGTGGCTCTTCACTTATATTGGCTCTTCCCTTTGTACTTACGCTGGGACATGTCCGTGACATCTTTTCAGTGTGAGGAGATTATTTCACTCTCACTGACTCTTATTCTGCTTCTACTTTTACTTCTACCTCTTAGGTTCAGAATTCTTAGCCTTCTCGAGCAGATGAACTACAGCAATTTCTCCTCCTCTAAAAGTTCCACATTTTGAGGTGCACTCAGACACAGAATTATAGTGGGGCACAGATGTGAAAGTTGACGATTTAGAGGAGCTTTGAGAATTCTCCTTCTCTACCCTTCTGTCTCAGGAAAGCATCCCATATGTCTGCTCTCAAAGCTTTAATCTTTCCCCTCTCACTGTAAGTGCAATCTACCAAAAATATGCTTTCTTTTAAACTCTGAATGAAGAGAACGAGGAAGAAAGTGAGAGCTAAGACAGCAGTTCTTGTCAACTTATATAGGGAAAATTAAGTTTTAGAAAGGATTTTTTCTTGGGAGATAAACAATGAAGAAGTTTTAGGCAGAATGCTTTGTGTTGTCTGCCATTTAAAAAATGTTATTATAATTGTACTTAGGTAATTACCTGTGTTTTACATGGAAAAATATTCAGAATCACTTTCTTCCTAATCAGGTTGTTTTCAAGTTTTTCTGAAGTAATGAGACTAATAGCAGTTTGAAGTTCAGGAAGGAAGTAAAACTTTTCTGACTGATATAATGATCTTTTGATTAAATTATGTTTTACCCTTATCTTGTTTTGGTGTGTTTGTTTGCTTTTAGAATATTACTGGAGGTTCTTAGTTGAGGAATAGGTATAATATTATTTACAAGTGATAGTAGGGTCCTAATCTATGCTTTTGAAGTACCAGAGGGATGGGCACAAAGATATTGTAAAGATAGAACTGATCGTGTCAAGGAATTAATTGCTTGAAAAGAGAGAGTGATAGTCTTGCCCGAGAGACGAGGAAAACAGAAAGAACTGTTTTGAAGAAGACACATGTAAAGCTTGAAAGTGCTCCAGCTCCCCCAAGAGAGGCATTTCAGAATGCAGTGAAAACACAGGTCAGAGGGTTAGGTAATTAGACACACCTATAGATAAGGATTTCATAGTCTTTTGCATGGAAGTGAAAATTAAAATGGCGGCAAGCATTTGAAATCGCTAACGTGTATAAGACGAGAGGAGAGTGGATGCAAACATGGGAGGAAGAGTGGGAGAAAAAATCATAGACTCTGGAAGAAGATCAAAATGAAGATTTGCAAATGGCAAGTGGGAGGAGACATTGAGTGAACTATGTGAATGATGCTGAAAGGCATTCAGAAAATTGGACGATGGGTGATGGATTGAGGAGGAATCATGGTCTAAGAAGTGTTAGCATGAGGAAAAGCTGAAATACTCAAAAACTGATGGGAAAGAGTTGGGTAGAGTAAATTTGTGTGCTAGACAGGTGAGATAATTGTTGAAGAAGGATTCCAGCGAACAACATAGCATTAATTATCACAAATAGAAGGCTAGTCTTAAAAATAAGTGGGGTTTTTTTCTGACTTTTGGGGAAAAAGGGAAAAAATAATGGTGATTATGCACAAGGAGAAAGTGAACAATACAGAAAACATTTGAAGTTAGTTCTTACCCAAATTTTCAATACAGTGGGAATTAAAGGTACCTGCTCAGAGAAATGTGATATTATATATGTTTGAGGGTTTGTGGCAAGATGAATGACTGGTTTGGCTGATGAGCAAAGTGGGAATAAAAGATTGGGAGTAGCTTTTAGAATCCAATGAAGATTCGCTAGAATGAATTTAAAGTGCAACCATTTTAGGGGCTCCTGGGTGGTTCAGTTGGTTAAGCATCGGACTTTGGCTCAGGGTCATGATCTCATTGTTTGTGGGTTCAAGCCCCGCATCAGGCTCTGTGCTGATAGCTCAGAACCTAGACCTTGCTTCAGATTCTGAGTCTCCTTCTCTCTCTGCCCCTCTCCCACTCACACTCTGTCTCTCTCTCTCAAAAATAAATAAACTTCAAAAAAAATTAAAACAAAATAAAGTGTAACCATTTTAAAGGCATTTTCCCCCAGAAAAACTTACAACTCAAGAGTCAGGATTAAAACAAAATGTGCATTTGAGTCTATTCAACATTGGGTGAAGATACTGAAATACAGCAAAAAAACAAATGGAATATGGAATTATGTGGGGAGGAATGTTATCCTGTGTTAAGAAATAGAATCAATAGATTCAAAATTATAATAAAACAAATTCCAAAGACATGGATAAATAATAAATTTAAGATTCAAGGGTTCCTGGGTGGTTCAGTTGGTTAAGTGTTTGACTCTTGATTTTGGCTTAGGTCATGATCTCAAAGTCATGAGATCAAGCCCCACATTGTGCTCTGCACCAGGATTCTCTTTCTCTTTCTCTCTCTCTCTCTCTCTCTCTCTCTCTTTCTGCCCCTCCACAGCTCTCTCAAAACAAAAAACAAAAACAAAAACAAAAAGAAATTTAAGATTTAATAAAGTAATACATTTTTCAAATATTTATGGCTAATAGAAATTACAAAATGATAAATTTATAACAAATTTTTGACAGTATTTTATTTTCAGTAAAAACTGAATGCTAAGGAAAAAAAAAATAATTAGGAAAACCACCTCCTGCATGACACATTGCCACTTGATGGAGCAGATCTTGCAATTTCAACAGAAGGAAACTAAGGGATTGGGATGGAATAAGAGAAACAGGAAGCAGGCGCAGAGACAGAAGATCTCCTCCAGTCTTTAAAAGGGGAGTCTAAGGGTACCTGGGTGGCTCAGTCGGTTACGCGTCCAACTTTGACTCAGGTCATGATATCACAGTTCGTGGGTTCAAGCCCCACATCGGGCTCTGTGCTGACAGCTCAGATCCTGGAGCCTGTTTCAGATTCTGTGTCTCCCTCTCTCTCTGACCCTCCCCCGTTCATGCCTTGTCTCTCTCTGTCTCAAAAATAAATAAACATTAAAATTTTTTTAAAAAAATAAAAATACATAAAAATAAAAGGGGAGCCTACCCAATCTTTATTCCTAGTTAAGTAGACAGGAAGCGGCTTATCTATGAGAGATTAACTAAAATATTTTCTTAATTTTCATCCAAAGTAAAAATTCCTATTACATTTCTATTGTAAATGCAACTGAGGAAGATAGGAAAGCTGAGGCTGTTTGCAATAGAGTACAAAGAAGTTCTTTATAACTTGAGCTAAAGAAAAGGGAAAAAAATAAAGAATGAAGCACATTGAGGGATGGAGAGATTGAGGTGGGGACAATGGACTTTGCATAGAGAATAGATTTTTCTGGAAGGAGCAAACTAGGAAAGAAAGAGGTTATCATTGGAGATCATGTTTAGCATCAGAGATTTCTGAATTAGGTAATCAGAGCCTAAAGTTTTGCTGTGGGAAGTGGAGACATAATTGAAAAAGTCACGGGAGGAATACCTACACATGCGTGTGTCAGATATGTCCTTCATGTCTAATTTGAAGTCCAGATGTATGATGAAAGCAGTTGGAGTGCAAAAAAATAGGAGTCTGGGAGTCCTCATTAATACATTAAGTGATCAAAATAATTAGAACAAACAAAAACAGAAACACCTGCCATTTCTTTCATCCTTTCCAGGAACTGCTACATGTCCATCCCCATTAAATTCCAGCATTGCTTTCTTGATAAAGCAGCCACAAAAGTAGGATAAAATGAAAGTATTTACAACTCTTATTATAGATTCAATGGCTTTCCACTAAGCTGGTTTTCAAATGCCCTGAACTGGCACACTGGGTGGATAGAAGGAACTGACAATAAGGTTCCTGTGCGGGCATGTTCCAGTGTCACCAAGGAAATGGCTCACCCACTGTGAAATAACAAGAAGATAATGAATGCCACTACTATTGTTTAATGACTATATAAGCAAAGTTGAAGTTACACACTTTGGAGGATGAGCAAAAGAAGGAACAACGTGAGGGAGAAAGCAAGGACATGCATTATTAGGAGTCATAGGGAGAAGTAGAACTACTTGTACACTAATCTAACACTGACAGAGTTTTTTGACACTCCATTCCACCACAAAGCAGTAAATCAAATTTTGATTAAGTTCAGCACTATGTGTTCATGGAAACTCACCTTTGGCGCATAGGTTCATATATGCTGTGTGACTATTCACACTAATTTTTCAGCCGTCATCAGTCTGTCTTTCTTGTGGAATGCAGATGGGAGCAAGTAAGTGTCCAATACATTGGGAGGGAAGCTGTAAAATTTAGTACACTATAAAGAAAGATTTTGAGCCCAGAGTTCAAGTTTTCAATGAGTGACAGCTGGTGACCAGCAATGAGAAGGGAGAGAGGAAGCTATATCTGAAGGTACGAGCCTCAATGGATGTCTCGCAGAAAGAATCTAGAGCCTTGAAGGAGCTCCAGGCAAGAGAGGAGACAAGTGCTCCATCTTCTGGCAAGAAAGCACTGGGGCTGTAACAGAAAGAGTTACTTCCCTGGGAAAGGACTGATTTAAGAAGCATCTTGTTTCAGTTCAATCAAAGAGGTGGCAAAGATGAAGCTGAAAATATGAAAAAGTTCACTGGCATCAGAATAAATTTTTCGAAGGCTGGTGAAGCTGATGTTCAGACCAGATTTCAAGAGAAGACAGAAAGGTGATGTTTGCACTTCCAGAGTGACCTTGTAAAACGGAAGTGGGAGGTGTGTTGGGAGGTTCTAACGGTTTCTGCCCAAAAGGTGAAATGATTGCTTCTGATGCAGCAGTCCAAAATAATTCGCTCAGTGATCCAGAACTTCATAGGGAAGGAGGTCCCCCAAATCATGAGGGGAACCATTTCTTCAGATGCCTCTAAAACGCACCTCATGGGGTGCCTGGTGGGTTCGGTCGGTGGCGCATGTGACTCCTGATCTTGGAGTTGTGAGTTCAGGCTCCACATTGGGTGTATAGATTACTTAAAAACAAAATATTTTAAAAAATGAAATAAAATGCATCTTATATATACATTTTCTCTCTTTTATCAGACTAAAGTGTTACTCATTTGCATCCATTGATTTTGGTGTCTACTCTTTTATATTCTGATCTGAAGTTGTACTCCTATCTTTGACTGCAAGGGTTACAATTTAGATAATATCAGTAAATGGCAGAGCGCTTAATACAATACTTAGCCCTAGATCCAGGCAATAAAAAAGGAATTATAATGATAGGCATAACAATAATAGTAGAACAGTGTCTTCTCTACTCTACCCATTGTTAGCATACGCATTCATTAGAAAATCCCTTTGGTCAGACACTGTTTTGTCTCTATTCCTCAATCAGGTGATTGGTCTTCTAACTAGGATTGAGGTAATTGGGTTCTCCATCCTGGAAACTGGGAATGAGGACTGAGAGAGACTAAAGGTTAAGCAAGTCTGTATGGGCTGATCTCCTAAAAAGAAAAGGTATTAACTTTGAGGCCATGCGTAGTACGTTTGGTCACATCCAAGAGGATTACGGGGTGCACTTTTATCAGAGGCTTTGAGTGCTTGTCCTAAAGGTGAGGTGAAAAGTGAGTCATTTTATTAAAGACTTGTGAGTGCTGTCTATTCTTTTCATGATTGGAAACATATTTAGCGAGTAAAATGAGAGTATATATCATAATCTAAATAAGTGGGCAGGCCCCAAAATAGTGATTCAAATGGTAGAAAGGCTCCAGGGCATCCCCTGATTATCTTAGTGTAGGCATCATAGAGTCAGATTTGCCCAGCATTCACTGGGGCCCACAGTGCAGCATACTACCTCATTTCCTCCCCATTACAGTTTCTGCACCTGCCATCCTCACAAGAGTTACAGGATTCACAACATTTCAGAGTTGGATTCAGCCCCTTTGACTTCAGGCTTTGCATTTTTTGTTCCACTCTATCTGGCTATCATTCAAGACAAAAGTTTATTTTGGAGCAGAAGACTAACTGGTTGGAGCGTAATCACGTCTATTTATTAGCAGTGCTCTTTCCTGTTTATTTATTGAATATCTTCCTCATTCCAAAATGATAGAACCGCCAAAACAAACCGGTAAGAAAATTGGGGCAAAGAGAGAATTAAAATAGGAAATTCAATCAAAATCAGAAGTAAGATCCATCAGTCTCTTTTTATTGAGAGTGGAAGGGGTTTAGATTTACTAGCAGTCAAGTAAAGAGGGAGAGGGAGGGTGAATATAATACTGTGTACTCTCCCTGCTATAGCATTTTGCACACTGTACTACCGTTTTTGTTTCCATGTAAAGTATGATAAAAAAAAATTAAGGTCTTGTTTTCAAGCATATCTCCAGCACTTCTCACTTTTCTCAGTACACAGTGGAATCTCAATACATATTTGTTGAGTGAATGAAAGAATTAATAAATGACTAAGTGAAGAACCAGAAAAGCAATCATCCTATTAAAATATGTAAAGAATTGTAGGAATTAGCTCATGAATATCCTTCACAAAACTGTAGTTCATAAATCAGTGTTGCTTTGTATCTTTCTCTTTCTTAAATTCACCATCAGTAAAGCTCTTTTTCCCTCAGACTTCTTCTCACACTTAATGTTCAATACAAATTGAAATGTATCCAAAACTTTCCTCCTTCTGTTTTTGTTTTTAGCCAAATGAAGAGATATCTTCTAGGAGAATTTTAGTCCTCAAGTGTAGACATAAGTTTGAACAAAAAGAAAACACCAATATTCAGCCACATTTCCAACAAAATGACTATTTTACATATTTAATGATGTATTTTATTTACTTTAGCCCAGCAGTAAGCTGCTCCCCAAACGTCGTTGAATATATTTGAATGCATGGCCGGGTGCTCAGTGTTGGACAGCTTCATTTTCCCACAGCATTTAGAGAGATTCTGTAGCACTCAGAAATTTCATGTAATGAACAACTTGTGGGAGAAACCATGAACAATTTATCAGAGGGTATGCTTTTCCTCTCTAAAGCTTTAGAATGCCGGAGATGAGAAAATTCTTTATATTCTCTTCTATTCTTTCCAAATTAGGCAGATTATTCTGATCCAATATAAGGCCACCACTTATTTAGAAATTAAATTTGAAATTGAATTTGACACATATGCTATAATTTTGTCCTCATAGGACAATATTTTCAAATATACATTATCCTTGGAAGTTTTCACAAATGTTTTAAATTGTCTTAATTCAATAAACACCATATTCGTTATTGAAGCACAATAGTTATTAGACAATTAAACAATGTAGTTCTATTCTGAGTTTATAAGGGATCTTCAAAGATAAAGTGGCATTTTCTCAAGAAGTCAAAAAGAAAGTAAACCTATACCATGTTCCCCAAAGACGGCCAAAAAAAAAAGAAAATGTGCAGTTAAAATACCCCATCTTTCTTACCCACTCTTCTATTTTGCTGCTGCCATTTGTTTCCTAAATATTGATATGCAAATGATACAATAAAGAATAAACTGTTTCTTTGTACAACCAAACATTTCCTTAAATTTCACAAATTACAAAAGTATGTGTATTCACCATTGTACAAATTGTTCTGTGAAATAACTCTAAAAGTCATAGTTTATATGCTACATTTGTATGCGGTTGTGTGGTTTTTTTAAGAAAGACTTCGGCAACTCTTAATGTGGTAGTTATTAAGAAAGCAGAATTTTTTCCATGAATAGTGAAGGGGCATGTGTATAAAATCTGTACTACAGAAATAGCTAACGCATGAAGTAGAGGGGCATAACTCTTTTTCGGACTTGCTTCCTTCTCTTTCTAAACACTGGAGACTTCCATTAACTCACATGACTTTTTAGTCTGAGGTGTTGATATAAGATTCTAGGATAAGTCCAATGAAAATTTCATTATTGCAAATTAGAATTCTCTAGTGAGGTTTAAACAAGTAACGATTTTCAATTTAGTAGAATTTAAAATAAGATAGATGTAGATTTTACAACACAAATATTCCGACTCTCTTTTCAATAGTTTCTAGTTCATTAAAACTTCACCAACGTATACCTATATTTGAGGCCACAATTAGTTTCTCTGAATTTGAGAATCCACTCCTCACTGTAGGTAACTGGGTTTCCATTAGTGCCCTCAGAAATGTTTATATTAAACCTGTTAAAAGCTCTCAGTATTATGACGATTTCTTGAAACTTAACAGTGATTTTTCTTTTTGTGATTTTCATTAATTTACACAGTAAATGACTAACCGCAAATTGTTGAATTCTTTGCTTTCGTTTAAACTCTCTAGTCTCTAACCTCTAATTTCTCAAGAAGAAGAAAAAAAGTTTCTAATACATGAGCCAAGGTCTGTTCTGGCTTGGGTTACAAAATTCTATGAGGAAGAATCCAAAGCAAACCAGAAAACTTTCACTTCATTACAACTGCATTAGGGTAAGAAGCCTAGTCTCCTCTCATAGTTGTTTTATGAGGTGATAATGAGGGGAAAATTCTCTGGCCTAGACAATAACACATATTTTAAAGTGGGTTAGAACACATCATTTCAACAGACCCAATTCAATGATAAAAGGGGTTTGAATGACATCTTCTGGTTGAGAATAAATTGACCTTTATTAAGATAAAAACAATGGAGAACCAAAGCATAATAATAGATTTATCAAATTAAAAGTTATATTAAAAAAAAAAGCCTGAAGTTTTTCCTTATACCCACAAAGACTGCTGTCTTCCAGTCTTCCAGTATGTCACTTTGGCATTCTTAACATTTGGAGATGAATAAAACTGAATTCAGTATTGATAATCCACCTCTTTCAAATTATGTACGATATTGTCCATACTATTGCTAATGTTCTCATGTAACGTAATTCCCAGAGGAAAAATATATTGTCACTGTCTGGGAAAGCTATTGAACATGAGACATGAAGGGTATAAAATAAGTTACTTAAATTATAAAATGTAAATTACAGTTCTCTTTGCTTTAAAGTAGTGTGCTTATCACCTTGTTAATGTTTTCATTGTAGAAATTAACAAGGAAGAGGAAACTATTAGCACCGTCTCTTAGAGAAACTGATCACCACCACAATAAATTTTGTGTATTTTCCTGCCATCCTTTCTCTCCACTCCTATCACTTAGCAGGATTTTTTTTTTTTTAAATCCACAGAACCTCTCATTGGGTACATCATGGTGACATTACCAGATAAAATAGTAGTAATTCTGATATCTCCGATTGGGTCTAACAATTTAATGAAAATAATAATCAATAACATAATATTGTCACCATGTTTAGTTTTAAAATTTAATAGCACTTTCTTATGCATTATCCCATATGTCCTCACATCAATTCTGGAAGAAAACTGAGGCTTGGTAAGTGAATTCACTCATTTGATGAATCACACGTTGACTAAGTAAAGGAGTTCAGAAAGGAATATCCCCAAATGTAACTGGATACAACTAAAAGATACACAATTTTTTGAAAAATCCTTGGTCTGACTTATGTACTGCCAAAGAAATCTTTTTCTTACATAGTATAAGAACTGTAGGTACTCAGAAATATTTAAAGAAGTAGTAAATGAATCAATTAATAAATTAAACCATCCACTTACCACAGCACTACCTTAGATGAGTTTCTAGGGATATGAGTTTCTTGTACAACAAAAAGTACGGGGAGATCTGAAGAAGACGACATCACATAGGCTCTAAAGCACAAAACATCCTAGTAAAAATAAGTCCTTCATTTATTCAAATAGGCATTCAAATTGGAGACTGGAAAGAGAAAAAAAAATAAGTTCACAAACATTTTTGGCCCCAATTCACACCATTCGAATGGAAATAATTTTCTCCTCTTAGGAAGTATTAAATAAATTTCAGACCACAAGAAATTCTTGAAATCCATAAAAAAGACACAAAATATAGCAACTTAAATAATTCTGCGAACCGTAACCTTAGAAACACTCTATTGTACACTCATAATATATTAAAGTGTTAGTTGAGAAGGAAGAGCAGAAAAGTAAAAGACCATGTCTTTTATTTCACTGGTTGGTACTTTGAGATGCAGATATTCTCTTTTATAAATTATATGTTATCACATATAAATGTCATGTTTAGAATAAAGAAATACCAAAAAAAAAATAAAAATAAAAAATAAAGAAATAAGAATAAAGAAATACCTTTTGAAACAGGAAAAAAAAAAGTTGGTGCTACTGCGAAGTGAACACATCGATGATGTTAACAAATGAATGTGTTCAGCTGCCAATTTTTCCCAAGGATAGGTAATTCAGACCCCAGTTTTATTCGTAATAGTACGTGCTTCAATTTAATGTGGAATAAAGCATGGGAGAAGGACTCTGTGAATGAGGAAGGATAAATGCTAATTAACTTGAATTGATCTGATGTTGTTCATTAGTGCTAAATATTCCTGAATTGCCACTGCCTGCAGATCCAAAACGAAAAATCTCCCAATCTAGCTTTGCATATTTAGTAGCATATGGAGTCTTGTCAGGCGGCCAGGAACTTCCTCATCTACTTCATTCTGAAGCAAAGGGGTTGCCCCTAATTTAGTACCTTGAACTGATTCTATTTAATGTGTAATCTGCCTTAATTGCTATTAAGATACTGAATTTTATAAAACAGCTGTTTAATACCATTTGTGAGTTAATGAGAATCATCGTACAGAATAGAAGAGGCATAAAAAATTCAAAAACCGCTTATTTTGAAAGCCAATTTCTTAATTAATAATGGTTCGGAATTTTTCTAGAGTTTTCAAAGTGAAATTCTTCAGGATTTTCAATCATAGGGTAGACTATGGACTTTTACTACCAAAGTTTATGAACAATATTCTGAAGAAACACCTGCTGTGTTTAAAAGCCTGCTGCCCAAGAAATAAATATTAAGATCTTTTGATTCTATTATTTCATCTGAAATGAGAAGAGTTGATGAAAGTGTTAAATTCTTGAAGAAATTTATTTAATGTAGTATAGATTAATGGGGACATATCTGTGCCCACCCTTGTAATGGGGGCTTTCTTTTAGGGTATAGCATAGGACTCCTTTAGGGTATGTCCATGGAACCAAATCTGACATCTTAAAATGCCCAGGGAAAAACTCTAGAAATATGGGAGCATATTCCTATAAAAATGCTGTTTGTGGTGTTGTTGGTGACAAATTATCACCAAATGGCTAAGATCTTCCCTATACCAGAACCTCCATAGGTCTATCCAGATATTGTGATTTCTGCTAGGATTACCGAGGAGTTCTTTAATGTCTCAAGAAAACATTCAAAGATGTGGGGATTTTATATCACAAATGGATACCTTGAGAGAATATACTATGTGAAAATCTCTGAGAATTTTTTTTTTTTTTGTCCCCTGGACTCCGGCAATGTGAACCATACAGTTGTGTGAGGGACAAAGTGATGCTGAATTACTGGATTAAAGCAAGGTACCTCTCGATCCTGCAGTATTTGAAAATTAATTACAGTGATAAGAACACCTTCCAGAAAAAAAAATAAACTGTTCCTATCTAACTTTTGGAGACCAACATATTTCCTTCTAGATTAAAATAACATATTTGGTCTAATGAAAAATCACCATGATTATGCATTTTGCTGTTACGTGGAGAAATTCACACTCTCCCAACACTAGGCCAAACACAGCTTTCTTTAGTAGGAACTGATCCTGATCCAGAGAAAGAGTATCTAAGGACTTTGTATAATCATTATGTACTTAAAACATAAAGATGTTAACAGAGTCCATAAGAACTAGGAAAAAGTGAGTACATCAGACAATTTACTGTGAGTCAATCTTAAGTAGTTCATTTGAGAGGGTGGAGCTGCCTATTGGAATCCGTATTGTATTTTGTGATACAAGAAATAAGATATCAGTTTTGCGGTAAAGTTCTGTGCTATAACAACAAATATAAACAATTTAAGCACTACTTAGCTAAAATGCGGTCTGCATAACATATATATTAGAAACATTAACAACTGAACACTAGCTACTCAGAGTCAATTGTCAGTATCAACAAACTTATTTATTTATTCTTTTTTAGGGAGACAAAATCTTACAGGTAAGACCTCTATTTCTTGTTTGAAATGATGCTTTCTTCTTTTTTTAGATATAATTCATATTTTTATTCATAATAAAATTCTTCATTTTAATTAGAAATTTATATAGGTTATTCAGGAAGCAAATACCAGTATCTAAAAATGATGGTACACTCTCTAGGAATGCCCTAAAATAAAAAATAATAATAATAATGAAAAGTAGATGAATTTGAATACATGGCATACAAAGGTACTACATGGCCAAAACAAAATAGGTGTATTTATTTCTAAATTCAATACTTTAAAATTATTCTACTATATTTTCTAATAATTTTAAAATCTATCAGTAGAAATGTTGCAGGGTTTTTTACCAAAATACCCAGGGTTCGTTGTCTTGCCACGTCGAAGAATGACGAGGTGGACACAAAATGAGCAGCAGGCAAAAATTTATTAGATTCTAAGACCAGAAAGGAAGAATGGTAGGAAAGCTCTCTTCACAGAGAGGGGACATTTGAAAGTAAATGCCTGAGGACTCCTTATTTTATAAGGTTCTGGTCAGCCCTCCCCCATCCCCCCCCCTTCCTTCTCAGGTTCTACCCTTATTGGCTTGATAGCTCTAGGTGCTGGGTTGTCCATTCCTGATTGGCTTGTTTCCATTGTATGAGGGGTGGTCTAAGGCCATACTTAGGTCTTTTGTCAAATTCCTGAGGGAAAACCTGAGGGAGAGTAGGTGGGATCTGTTACATTGTTAAGAGGAACCTTATGCTTGAGGGTTTTGCTGTGGTCAGGCACTCCCAGCATTGTTCCCAAATAGGTGTTTTTTCCCCACCCAGGGACTTCAGGCCCTAATCTTTCCCTCTCTGCCTACTGAATCCTGTCTTCTCCTATCATAAAACCCCTTAATAACTTATTTGTGTGAAAAGTGTGAGATAATTTGGCTTTTATGTTTTTTACCAATCAGAAGCTAGAATACTATAGGTAAATGTAGGTTTAGATATAAATGTAAATCCTACATTTTTCAAAGCCTTGATCATGCCAATTTTAAATATTCTCTCAATCCCATAGTAAATACATAGGTACTTAGGGTCTGTTTCTAGATTTTCTATTCTGTTCCTATATTCACCATGTGTTTCTGATTCAGAGGTTTTGACCCTAAAGGGACCGCCCCTCCCCTCTGAGGCTTAGCCAATTACTAGAGTTGATAAACAACTTGCCTGGAAACAGGCCTTTCATATGCACACTGAATAATCTAGAGCCCACCATCCCACCTTCTTTATTGGACTCTTTGAGCCACTAATTCTCTACCCCTAATCTCCCCAGAGCCAGGTACCAGACAACTAGGGAAAATTCCTACCCTCCACAAAGCCTGCTGAAATTATTTAAACTAGCCAAGGCTTACCCTGCCTTGTCCATTCCTTCCCATCAAAACCACAACACAGGTTCTTGTTCATATTGTTTTCCTATACCTTCTGCCTGTTGACTGACCCTGGTGCTGCCCCATGTGATCCTGCAAGGCATGGCATGTCTCTTTCTCTTTGGAACTGCAAAGTACACATTGTTTTTTCAATGGTGGTCATCTTCTGATCTGTTGGCCTTACCATACATGAATAATGTTAAAAGTTTCATTTTAAAACAGTTCCATTGCTCTGTGACTCTAATCCTATTCTTACAGATAATTTCTCTGTGCATGATTTTGTAATACCCTCAAAAATTTTGTAGTACAAAGACCCTGTCACTATTTTTTTAATCCAATATGGTTGGCTGAATTCGGATCTGAGTAAGTTAACATGAGTATGCTCCAAGAAAGACTCTTTGCATATGTCCTACATAAAGCCAATGAAGGAAAATGTGACACTTAAGTTTTAGAAATATCCATAGTAGTAGAAAACAAAATGATGAAGAAAATAGTGTAAAATTAGGATGTCAGAAGGGAGGAATTTTGATCCTAAATATGCTAAGTAGCTTTATTACCTTAAAACATCACTAAGCTTTCTTAGCCTCTTGTCTAGCACCCTCTAGAGAGAACGAGATCTCTCCCAGTTAAAATTCCTGCATCTAGCATTCTAACGCCACCATTCCACCATCCACCAAATGTACATGTCTTATGTAGGGCAGAGAGTTCCGCAGAGAAGATGCTCCATATAAGTGTGTGGAAATGAATTTCTTCTCTCCATCCACAATCTCAGGGCCATCACATTCATGGTCACGCTCTTGCCATGCGTCTTTGTTTCCAATGAGTGCTATCTCAGCATGCTTTCATCCTCATTAAGATCATATGTGTGTCCTTCTATTTCCTCAAACTGAAGATAAATCATCTTCCCTCATCCCCCAATGTTCCTTATTATTAAACTTTGGCGTTCAAGACAAGTTCATCTTCATTGTGGCAATTGCTTTGATCATTATGATCTAGACCTAATTTAATAATGACTTAACTGAAGAAAATAGTTTTGTTTTGACTTAGGCATAAAATTATTTAGTTTAGTCAAGATACAGTAACAGTATAGACTTCATGAAAGGCAACTGAAAATACTGTGAAATATATCTGAACATCTATGATCATTCAAAAGAATGAGCAAATTTTTACCCATTGCAAAATATTCAAAATACCTATTTTCCTGGGAAGCTACAACAAAACAAGAGAATCTCATCATTGTCAACAATTTATTTTACCTAATGAATTCTGTGACAATATTGAATACAAACACTATGCTATCATGCATATCAGTCATAATTTTGTTGTTTTCTGAAACTAATAAGCTAAAATTCATCATTGATGAAGAAAATGGAATACTCAAGGCACTTTTTTCATTGAACAATCAATATTTTTTTTTACACTCATTAGAGTTC
Source organism: Felis catus (assembly GCF_018350175.1). Lineage (NCBI taxonomy): Eukaryota > Metazoa > Chordata > Mammalia > Carnivora > Felidae > Felis > Felis catus. The sequence continues at coordinate 25,530,466 of NC_058385.1, read as the reverse complement.
TAAGAAATGTATTAGGCAAACTTCTAGTCTTTTTGCTCTGAATCTGCAAAGGACGGAATCCTTCTCGTGACATGTTTTTATTTTGTGGGTTTATATTTTTAATAAAGTGATAATTCAAAAAATCTAAAGGTGAGACATAAAGATTTCAGACTCCCACAGAGTTTAAAATACTGAAGCATTGGGGGAGCACACTGGTAATGTACTTTCTATAGACATTTGTGTCTGAATAAGTTTTGCTTCAATATTAGAAATCAGCAGGAAGAGATAAATAGGGAAAATATACAGTCCCCATAGTTTACACAGTGTCTTAGTCCATTTGGATTGCTGTAAGATACCAGACTGAGGCTTATACATGACAGAAGTGTATTTCTCATAGTCTGGAAGCTGGGAAGTCCAAGCCCAAGGTACCAGCAAACTTGGTGTCTAGTGAGAGCCTGATTCATACAAAGGCCTCTTCTCACCATGTCCTTACGTCGCGTAATGGATGAAGGGGCTCTCTGGGGTCTCTTTTATAAGTGCACTTTTATATAACAGTGACATAACCACCTCCCAAAGACCCCATCTCTAAATATCATCACATTAGGGGTTAGGTTTCAGCATATGAATTTTGAGGGGACACACACATTCATTTTATACCAATGTTGTATCTGATAGTCAAAAAATGTACAACCAGAGCTTATATAAGAAGTAACAATGCCACTAAAAAATGAGTCAGCTCTGGGGCATCTGGGTGGCTCATTTGGTTAAGCGCCCAACTCTTGATTTGGACTCAAGTCAAGATTTCTGGATCCGTGAGTTTAAGCCTTTCATCAGCACTGAGCGTGTTTGGGATTCTCCCTCTCCCCGCTACTCCCAGCTCTGCCCCTCTCTTGTGTGCGTTCTCTTTCTCTCTCTCTCTCAAAATAAATAAATCAACTTAAAAAAAAATGAGTCAGTTCTTTACAGTGGCTAATCTATGAGTATAAAAAAGTGCATTAAAATTTGGTCTTGAATATAAGGACATACAGTATTGGAACATTTCAGAAAAATATCAGTGATATTGTATATTTTATTTAATAAAAGTTCAGAAACAGCAGTTGTGTGTGGGCAGAGTATGCTCTACATGACAGCATCAAAAAAGCTACTTTACAGATATCAAAGAATATTGCTACAGATTAAACACACCCGCCTGCATGCATGAACTGCTGAGGGCTGAGAATTAGCTGAACTTTTCCTATTAATAGTCAAGTGAAACTAATCCCTTTAAATGTCCTGAGATGCTACTCACTGACAGCTTAGTCCCTTTTGTAATATTATAAATAATAAAGAGATTAGTAGTTACCGCTTAGTAGATGTATGTAGTGTATTTTCAACATATTTTCAGTAACTAAAATTTTACTTTAATGCTATTTTATGTAATCAATGGTAGGATGATTTCCTAGTCTGCTACTCAAAAGATGGTGTTCATTTTGAAACCTATAGTAATTGCAGCCATTTATTAGGTACCATCTAATAGGACAAACCGATGAGCTGTGGGTATCATTACTTCCATTTTATAGGAAAGGAATTGCAGCTTAGAAATGTGACCCTGGTGGACACAGTCACACACTGCCCAGATCCTCTGCTGTCGGGAGTGCTATTAGCAGACAGCCTTCAGCTGTGAGTCCCTCAAGGATTTTTTTTTTCAGCTGTGGAGAGCAGCTCATGCAAGGTTAGACCCCTTTCTTCAGTGGTCCTCATCCGTGGACCAACAATTCCATGGTTGACATTGGAATATCCAGAGCTGAATATCACTGAAGAGCTATTTGAGCTCCAGAGTTCTGTGGGGCTTTAGTCAGACATCCCAACTCCACTTTCCCTTCTGCTCACTCTGGTTTCTTTTCTCCTCTTTTCCACAAGTGTCGGCTCCAAGGGCTCACCTCCATAAATATCCCGAATGCTAGACTCTCTCATAGTCTGCTTTCTGAGCAATCAATCTTGCAGCCGGTTACTTACTGCCCAAGGTTATTGAGCAAGCAGGGAAACTGGACACGATTCAAACTCAAGTTTATTCAGCTCCAAACCTCCTCTCCTGCTTCTACTGTATCCTCGGAGCCTTCTCATCCTACAGAGCACAGTTCCGTTTCATTGAATCTTCAAGACAGTTTCAAATCCTATCCACTTATAAAGCATTTCAGTGGAGGACTAAATTTTCACTGGACTTAGCCACACTGCAATTATCACACAACTGCCTAATTACAGGCATGTGGTAATTTCAGTCCTAATTAAATTATTGTCTTCCCATGGTCCCATTTCTAATTAGCCTTCTCATTTCTTTGAAGTTGTATTTTAGCTTACAAGCGGCTAAATTGTATGGTTGCTCTAATTGTGCACACAAATTTAGTGTGGTTTAAAAAGATGACCTAGAAATGTGCTTTTAAATACATCAAACCCATTTTATAAACATTTTATATATATATATATATATATATATATATATATAATTTTTTAATGCTTATTTTTTTGAGAAAGAGCATGAGTGGGGGAGGGGCAGAGAGACAGAGGAACAGAGGATCCAAAGCAGGCTCTGCGCTGACAACAGTGAGTCCCATTCGGGGCTTGAACCCACTAACCGTGAGATCATGACCTGAGCCGAAATTGGATGCTGCATCGACTTAGCCACCCAGGCGCCCCTGTAAACAATATATTTGATCATTTGTACCTGTTCAGATTTATTCTAAAAATCTCTGGCACACTTTAACAACTGGATTTGTATTATTTGAAGCCTGACAGCTCTCAAAATAAGGTTTTAAATATAAAAGCAATTTCTAAGCTTTCAGCTAGATCATAACAATAGATCCATTTGCTTGTGGAATTAGCATCACACCTCGGCACTATCAATATGTCTGCGTAGGTTAGCAAAAACATATCTTGATTGCAATGAATGCTCCACAACTCAAAATGACTGTTACTTTGCATGCATCATGACTAATGAACACACGCCTCTTGCCAGAGAACATTGTTTCTGGAGGAAATAAACTGTCACGAGTAATGTGTGTTGATTGTTCAGATCCCCTTTTCAATGAGAAACATCGATGGCTTTTATTTGTTATTTGTGCATGGTAGGAAATAACACCAGAATCCACTGTTTCTCAGATTTATTTCCCAGAAAGAGTATTCTTGGGGAATATAGCGGAATCTACATGGCTAAGTGCCCTGTGATCTGGGAAGTTATTTCACCAGAGCGGCTGCTGCTGCCTTTACAGGGAATGGGCGGGGAAATTCTTTTAAATTAATTCTTTGGGCTGTTCTGAACCCAGACCTCAGCCCACCTTCAGATACGCACCTCTGTCCTGGACACCAGAAGGGCTGTTTGAGTTTGGACTGAGCTGTCAGCCTCTCCCACTGGTGTCGTCTCTTTCTCTTTTTCTCTTTCTTTCTTTTTCTTTTCCTTTTTTTTTTTTTTCCCCTTTCAAAGCCCCATTGTTGCCGAGGCCCAGCGATGGGCAGGGACTGAGGAACTCTTTGAAAGGAGACCAAGCTCTACTTTGCCATGGGGCTGAGCAGCACTAAGCAAAACCCACCTCACATCTGTCTAAATCACACTGAAGCGAATGAACTTTTAAACAAATGAGCTGCGTGTTTTTCTCTAATGCTTATTACTAGCTGTGCAGTGAGGCTGCACCGATTTCAAAGGCTTTTCAATTCCTGCACAGAACTGAGAGGCTGTAGCAATGGTCCTTTGAAGAGAAAACACCGCTGTTGGGACAGGCGTGCGGCTTGGGCTTGGCTCAAAGACCTCCAAAAGTGACAGGGAACAGCAGAGGGGATGGCTCTGGCTACAAGCAGCTCAAGAAATTAATATAAAAAAGGCTTTCCTGTCCCCTACTGCAAATATTTTCTCTTGCAAGAGGAATCCTTGGAACTTGTCATACATATGAATTCTCTTTCAACTCCAAAGGGGCTAACTTTCATACTTGCCTTTTGGCATCACTGTAGATTTTAGACATTTTAATAACTATCTCTGATTTGAAACAAAAACCAAACAACAACAAAAAACCCCTAACTTTTGCTGCAGCCACGCCTCTCCATTTTTGCTTTTCCTAATTTGACATTTGTTAATCATTTCTAAGAAAGGTTTATTTATTTACTTTATTTTATCCCTTTTATTCCCCATAAAAGTATTTTGAAAAGAATCAAGTATAAAGTAAAAATATTTATCAAGTTAGGGATATAAACTAAATAGAACATCTTAATGTATTTTACATAAAAGAAATCCACCATACAAACTTCAATCAACAACATTTTGAAAAGTGCTTTGGTATGTTAATTGGAAATCATTCTAATCTATTTAACCACAGAACTTCTATTCCTTGGCCCTGACTAGGACAGTTCAAGTTACGTGCTCTACCTAAAAGTGATGAAGCTATATTTCTTCAAGAATATCTTATAATTTGGACTTCTCACTCATGTATCCCAGCCATTCTCTTTGATCCAAATTAGTGAGGCTTGGTGTTGAAATTGAGACTAACTCAGAAATTCTGGGCAAACAGAAAAAAAACCCTCCAGATAAAAGTAGAAGAAATTTTTATGTTAAGTATTTCTAAAATTATGGCCCCTGCCCAAGTATCTCATACAAATCCTGGGAACTCCAAGCATCACCTCATACAGAGAATATTCATAAAGATTCTGAGTGTCCATAAATGAATTCAACATGGAATTACAAACAGCACCGATTTGTGGAATTGGATAGATTGGGCTTTGTTAGTAGCTCTGTCACTTTAGGAGATGCACATCTCAGTCAATTTTCTTAACATCACTGAGTCTCAATTTTTCACATAAAGTACAGAAAAGATTAGTGAAAGAAAATATGGAAATAATCCCCTAGATAATATATAACCAGTCAACATTAGTTTCATCCCCCCAGTTAATTAAACACTTCAACATTAGAGTTCAGATATATTTTGCTTAAACTCTCAAAGTATTTGTGATGGACATTTATTAAAAAACCTCTATTCAGCTTCTTAAGAATTACTCCTGATCATCAGATTGTTGTAATTACTATGTTACTGTATCACACAAAACAGTTTTTGCAACTTTGAAAACCAATGCTATGGAGGTATAATTTACCTAAAATAAACAGTGTGCAATTTGATGAGTTTTGAGATATATATATATATGTATATATATATACATATATATATGGATATATATATATATGGATATATATATATAAATATATATGGATATATATGTGTGTATATATATGTATGTATATATATGTATATATATGTGTGTGTGTATATATATGTATATATGCATGTGTATATATATATATATATATATGTATATATGTGTGTGTGTGTGTGTGTGTGTGTGTGTGTGTGTATATACACACTGAGTAATTGCCTTACTAAATCAAGGTAAAAAACATTTCCAACATCCCCCAAATATTTCCTATGGTCCCTTCCTAGTTGACCCCCAACTCTCCTACTGCTATAGACTGAATGTTTATGTAGTCCTGAAACTCTTATGGTGAAACCTAATTCCCTCCTAATATTAGGAGGTGAGATCTTTGGAAGTGATTTGGTCATGAGGATGGACTCCTCATAAATGGGATTAGTGTCCTTATAAAAGAGACCTCAGAGAGCTTTCCCAGCCTTTTCACCATGTGAGAACACAGTGAAAAGATGGCTGACCATGAACCAAGAAGCAGGCTATCACCAGACACTACCAGGGCCTTAATTTAGGACTCCTTAGCCTCTGCAACTGTGAGAAACAAATTTCTATTGTTTATAATCCATCCAGTCGATGGTGTTTTTGTTATAGCAGCTTGAATGGACTAAGACAGCCCCAAACCCAGGGATGATCTGCTTTCTTTCACGGAATAGTTTCACCTCTTCTGGAATTTCATAGAAGTGTAATACTACAGAAGGTGCTCTTTTGTGTCTGACTTTATTTAGCATAATTTGAAATGTTCCGCATTGCTGTATGTATCAGAGGACTTAATTGCCAACTAGTATTCCATTAGTTGACTAGACCACAACTTGTTTATCCATTCATCCATTGATGGATGTTTGTATTGCTTCCATTTTGGGAATGGTCTGGATAGAAGTGGTCTGAAATTGTTTGAACAAGTTTCTTGTAAAGATACGTTTTTATTCTTTTGGTTAAATATATGAGTGGGATTGCTAGATCATACAGTAAATGTGTGTTTGACTTTATAAGAAACTCTCAAACAGTTTTTCAAAGTTTTTCAAATTTTATGATCCCAGCATTATACAAGATATATCCTAATGAACATGTGTATAGGGTTTGGTAGTGTCTTATTATGATTTTAATTTGCATTTTCTTACAGTGATATTACATATCATTTCATTTGTTTATTAGCCCTTGGTCTGTGTTGTTTTGTGACATGTCTGTTTCAGTCTTCTTGTCCACATTTTAATGTTTATTTAGAGAGAGAGAGACAGAGCATGAGCAGGGAAGGGACAGAAAGGGAGGGAGACACAGAATCTGAAGCAGGCTCCAGGCTCTGAGTTGTCAGCACAGAGCCTGACGCAGGGCTCAAGCCCACAAACCGTGAGATCTTGACCTGAGCTGAAGTTGGAAACTTAACCAACCGAGCCACCCAGGCATCCCTTCTTATTTTCTATTTTTAAAGTGCTTTGTACATTCTTAATGCAAATGTTTTTGTCAAATATATTATTATAAATATTTACCTCAGTATTTGTTTTATCTTTTCACTTACATAGCACTCTATTGTGGAGAGCAGACTTTAAAGTTTATAAAGTCCAATATTTGTTTGTTTTTTTTAATTTTATGATTAATGGTCTATGTGTCTTCCCTATGAGACCTTTGCCTATACCAAGGTTATGCAAATATTCCTCTATGTTCCTTTATAGGTTTTAGAGCTTTGATTTCACATGTATATTTCTAATATACTTTATGTTAATTTCTGTGTATGGTGCATGGTATGTTTGAAGTTGCTGTGGTTCCATGTGGATATCCCATTATTTAACTATTTTTTAAAAAGATTGTTCTTCCTCCATCTTTCTCCATCATATTACCTTAGCACCTTTGCGGGTTATCTCTTGACCGTACATGTGTGGGTCTATTTCTGAACATACTATTCTGTTCCATTGATCCTCATTCACTCTCTTGTTTAGGTTTACAGTAAGCCTTGAAATCATGTAGAGGAAATTCTCCAATTATGTTCTTTTTGTTGAAGTCATTTTGGCAATTCTTCCTTGCCTTTCAATATAAATCTACCTTGTCATTTGCTGAAAACAAGTGTTCTAGGATTTTAAATGCAATTCTTTGATTCTTAGACCAACTTGGGAAAAAATAAACACCGTAACAATAATGTGACCTATGGTCACATTCAACAATGTCTATCTCCTCATTTATTACATCTTCTTTAGTTTCAGCCATTTGTAGTTTTTAGATCTTATACTTGTTTTGTTAAATGTACTGCTAAATATATCATACTTTTTATGCTTTTCAGTGACATTTTAAATTTTTATTTTTCATTTGTTTGTTGCTAGTATATAGAAATAAAATTGACTTTTTATATTGATCTCTTATCCTGTGAACCTGCTAAAGTCACTTATTACTTAAAATAGTTTTTTGTTGATCTATCCAGTTTTTTATCCAGATGGTCATGTCATCTTTGAATAAAAACTTTTTCTTCTTCCATTCCAATCTGTAAATATTTAATTAATTAATTTATTTCATTACTGCACTGGTTAGATGTTTTGGTATAATTTTGAATATATAATGGATGAAAGACCTAAATGTGAGACAGGAAACCATCAAAATCCTACAGGAGAAAACAGGCAGCAACCTCTTTGACCTTAGCTGCAGCAACTTCTTACTTGACATCTCTGAAGGCAAGGGAAATAAAAGCAAAAATGAACTATTGGGACCTCATCAAGATAAAAAGCTTTGGCACAGCAAAGGAAACAATCAATAAAACTAAGAGACGACCAACGGAATGGGAGAAGATATTTGCAAACGACATATCAGATAAAGGGTTAGTATTAAAACTCTATAAAGAACTTAACAAACTCAACACCTGGAAAACAAATAATCTAGTGAAGAAATGGGCAGGAGACCTGAAGAGACACTTTTCCAAAGACATCCAAATGACAAGCAGACACATGAAAAGATAACAACATTCATCATCAGGGAAATACAAATCAAAACCACATTGAGATATCACCTCACACCAGTCAGAATGGCTAGAATTAACAACACAGGAAACAACAGATGTTGGCAAGAATGTGGATAAACAGGAACCCTCTTGCACCGTTGGTGGGAATAAAAACTGGTGCAGCCACTCTGGAAAACAGTGTGGAGGTTCCACAAAAAATTTAAAAAATAGAATTATGACCTAGTAATAGTACTATTAGGAATTTATCCAAAAGATACAGGAGTAGGGGCACATGCACCCCAATGTTTATAGTAGTGCTATCAACAATAGCCAAATTATGGAAAGAGCTCAAATGTCCATCAACTGATGAATGGATAAAGAAGATGTGGTATATGTATATACAATGGAATACTACTGGGCTATGAAAAAGAATGAAATCTTGCCATTTTCAACAACGTATTTGGAATTGAAGGGTATTATGCTAAGTAAAATAAGCCAGTGAGACAGAGAAATAGGTCATATGATTTCACTCATATGTGGAATTTGAGAAACTTAACAGAAGACCAAGGGGAAGGGAAGGAAAAATAAGATACAGAGAGAGAGGTAAACCAAAAAGACTCTTAAATACTTAGAACAAACTGAGGGTTGATGGGGGTGGGGGTTGGGGGAGTGGGGAAAATGGAGGGAGTAGGGAAAATACCCACTGAAGAAGCCACTTGTTGGGATGAGCCCTGGGTGTTGTATGTAAGTGATGCATCATGGGAATCTACTCCCAAAACCAAGACTAAACTGTATGTTAGCAAACTTGACAATAAGTTAAAAAATAAATAAAAATAAAGAAAGAGTAGTGAGAGTGATCATTACTGTCTAATTTGGGGCCTTAGGGGAAAATCATAATCTTTCACAATTAGTATGCCCTTTATCAGACTGAGAGCATCTTCTTATTCTTGCTTCTTAACAGTTTTTATCATGAATGGGTACGGAATTTTGGCAAATTCTTTTCCTTGAAATGATCTCTTGAAATAATCATGTTTTTCTCTCTTTTTCTATTATGGTGAAATACATGATTGATTTTTGAGTCTTAAATTAACCTTTCATTACTGGGATTAGTCCACTTGACCATGATGTATTATACTTTTATATATCCTTAAATTTCCTTGCTATGATGTGATTAAAGATTTTTATTGCTTATGTACATGAGAGATATTGTTTTGTAGTTTTCATACACACACACGCATATGTATATGTATATGTATATGTAATTATTTTGGGGGAGGTCTAAGATAATGGTGACTTCTAAAACTGAGTTGTGAAGTATTTCTTCCTACTCTGTTTTTGAAAAGATATCATGTAGTGGTAGTATAATTTCCCTCTTAAATATTTGTTAGAATTTTTCAGTGAAGCCATTTAGGCCTGGAATGTTCTTTGTGCAACTTTTCAATTACAAATTCAGTTTTTTAAATGTTTTTTAAATGTTTAAATGTTTTTTTTTTTTTTGAGAGATAACACGAGTGGAGAGAGTGGCTGAGGGGGAGAGAGAGACACACACACAGTAAGAGAGAGAGAGAAAGAGAGAGAGAGAGAGAGAGAGAGAGAGAGAGAGAGAGAATCCTAAGGAGACTCCACACTCAGCACAGAACCTAACATGGTTCTGTGATCTCATGAGCCAGGGATCATGATCTGAGCCAAAATCAAGAGTTAGATGTTCAACTGACTGAGCCACCCAGGTGCCCCTAAATATTTTTATAGTTATTTAGCTTTTTTATAGCTTTTCTGAGACTCTGCTAATAATTTCACTATTTAAATAACAGTTAGGACTTTTATTTCTAATAAAAGACACTGTCTTTCAAATTATTTGTCTGTTTCATCTAAGTGGTAGAGGTTATTGACATAAATCTTTTCTTTTTTCCTTAATCAGGCTTGCTAAAAATTGATCATTAAAATTTTTTCCTAAAAACTCTTTGTTTTCCTTCTTATTTACTTCCCTCTTATTTGCTTATTTTCTACTAACTGATTTCTGCTTTTAATTTTTATTAATCCCTTCCATTTGTTTTTTATTCAATTTGCTTTCTTTTTCTAATTTATTGAGTTGAACACTTACAACTCTGACTTTATCTTTTTTTTTTTTCTTGTCTACTGTAAGCACTATTTCCCTCTCAACACTACCTGATCAATATCCCACAGCTTTTGACAGGATGAGTTGCTAATGCTCCTCAGTTCAAAATATTTTCTAAATATTTTCTAATTTCCATGATGATTTCTTCTTTGAATGATGGCTTATATGGGAAGACTGTAGTTGAATTTTCAAATATATAAAATTTTTCAGATATTTTCTCACTGTAAACTTCTAATTTAATTCTGTTGTGGTCAGAGAATATAATTTGTATGGTTTAATTTTTTTAAAAAATTGATGGAAACTCATTTTATAACCTAGCATATGGTCTGTCTCTGTGAATGCTCCAACTGTACCTAAAGAAGAACATATATATATTGCATAGAATTCTGCAAATATCAAATAGATATTCTTGGTTGTTAGTGCTTTTCAAGTCCTGTATATACTTACTGTTTTTTGGCTTTCTTTTTCTGTCAACTTTTGGGAAAAGATTGCTGAAATTTTCAAGTATAAGTATGGATTTATTAAAATCCTATGGATTTTATCTATATTCTGCTTTCATATTACCTTTCCAAAGGTGGTACATGTAATCCTAAACAAAAGGCAAACATTTTATTTTAGAGACTATTGGTAGCAGAAAATAAACATTATAAGAAAATATTCAATTAACATAAAATAAATTATCTCTGAATTTAAAAATTATGCTCAAAATAGGCATCAAGTTGATGTTAAAGTTAATATAGTTAAATAAATTTCAGTAGAATGCTGAACTATTTTATGAGGAAATAATTCTTTGTAGAATATGCCTTTTTACTTCAGTTATATGATAAGAAAAATATCAGTAGATGTAATTTGCATTAACTTCAAACGGAACCCCAAAAGGAATTATATGAATCATAGGTTATATAAATGTATTACATTACTATATATTATAATAACATGCTGTTACTTCATATATAATATATTTTATTGTAAAATAATAGCTAATACAAACAGAGTAATAGTTGTTGATAAATGTTTTTGTATGTGCTGGTGGTTTGTGCAAATGTTCTATTGAGGGATGATAGAAATTAGCATAACTATTAAGCACACCCTTTAGATTCCCAGTAAACTGAAAATATCATTGCCACCAATATATAACTGAAAATATCATTGCCACCAATATCCTTTCACTGAAATTCAGCTGATTTTCGTAACTACTTTTATCTTGCTTTACATCAGAAATGATGGATAAAAAAGATGACATATCACATTGAATACACCTATTCAAAAACATACACTTCAAAAGATTTCTTTACCTGTTATTCAACAATGATGATATAACTTTATTAGTCCCCCACCTTTTTTTTTCCTTCCCGTATACCAAAACAAAAAACCAAGCACACAAAACTTCATTTGACATAGGAAATAACTTGAGAAGTAAGGTACTCTAAATCACACTAACAATAATGTGTAGCAATTATAGGGGAACTCATTTCATCAGACTTCGGTGAAAATCTGCTAAGTATTGAGGGCCATGCTAGGCACTGAAGATTTCTCCTCTCAAAAATGTATACATTGAGGTAAATATAAGCATATATGTGTATATTTTCAGGATAAAACAGAAGTGTCCTGATGGCAGTGCACCCAAAATGAAATGGGAGGGCAGCAGAGGCTTTAACATGTTGTTTTATGGAGAAGGAGATAGTTTAGCAGGTTTTTTAGAAATGGGAAAAAAATCAAACAGGAAAATAAAGATGGAAAAGTATTCTGGGAAGAGAATATTATAAAGAATGGACACACTAGGCAGCCTAGCACAAGCCATTGTTAGTTCAGTATCTCTAGAGAATAAAATGGGGAGCATAGAAGCAGCTTAGGAACCAGGTTATAAAATTTGTGAGTTCTGCCCAGGAAGGCAAGATAACCCTGTAAGGAACACAAAGTTATGAAAGAGTTTGAAAGAGATGCTTCACATTGCTGGTTTAGCTAGATTAGCATGACTTTAGGTTGATTAAGTTAAGAATAATAAAATCAAAGGAAAGGACATGAGTCCAGGTGGCTAATGTGACCTTGTTGCCAAGAAATAATGCAGATCTGAATCAAGATAGTGCCAACAGGGTTTAAAAACAGGGTGAGGATTAGAACAATATTTAGAAAATAAGTCTTTGAGATTTGTCCACTGATTGATTATAGAAAGTAAGAGAAAAGGGAAACAAATTTAGTCTGATATTTGTATTTTGGTGACGTGAGTGGATTAGAAGTCATCAACCTATAAACTCTGCTTGTCTGAGATTATCACAAGTAAGCATATGAAGAGATAACCGCTTTCTAAAGTCACCCTGAGAAATACCAATGTTTAGAAATCTGGACAAAGGAGTCAAAGTGTTATGGAGAGATGAAGAGAACAGACAGAAGACTTGGGTACTGAATCAAGAGCATCAACAGCATGATCAGCATTGCCCAAGGCAGCAGAGAAATGTTAGTCGATTTGTAATGAGGTCATGTGGAACAGACATTTGCCAGGGATTAGTGAGGACAAACCATTGTTAAATGAATGTGGGCAGGGAACAGGAAGAAGACCTAACAAATGTGGAATACTTTGAGATACTTTCCTGGCATACTTTCCTATGAGAAGCTTGAGTATATCCTTTATAGATGTTAAACAGATGAGCTCCAGTGTCCAGATAACTGGGTTGACACCTTGTTTCTACCACATAAAAACTGTGTGCCTTTGAGTAATCGTGAGCCTCCTAAGGATCAGTTACCCCAAATGTAAATTAAGAATAAGAACGTCTATTTTATGGAGTTACTGTGAACATTAAATGATATGTTAAAAGTAAATAACATGCACCTGGAACATAGTGAGTATAGAGTCGTCAGTATGCACAAATCTTAGGGAGGTTTCTTTTTGTTTTGTTTTCAATTTTAGGTGTAATTTTTTGCCATTCATTTAATTTCAAATAATGTATCTATAAAATTTTAAAAAATGTTTATTTCTTCTACACCCTAGAGGTAGAGGGTTCATTGACTGTATATCTCAGATAATGGCACCGTATCATGATTGATTGATTGATTGATTATTGATGATGTTTATTCTCTTACTCCATACTTTAATCTCTTTCTCCTCTTGTCACAAAGAAAACTATGTTATGTTTTGGACTTGTGTTCTAACAACATGGTTTTCCTGTTGGGTTTTTGCATATATTTTTAATTCACCTAAATGGTTTCATCTAATGTGATGAATATACGGCACAATATATTTTTTTAATGTTTTTTTTTTTAATTTTTTTATTTTTGAGACAGAGAGAAAGCATGAGCAGGGGAAGGGCAGAGAAAGGGGGAGACACAGAATCTGAAGCAGGCTCCAGGCTCTGAGCTGTCAGCACAGAGCCCGACGCGGGGCTTGAACTCATGGAGTTTGAGATCATGACCTGAGCTGAAGTCGGACGCTTAACCGACTGAGTCACCCAGGCGCCCCTATGGCACAATATATTTTTTAACATCTACGTATGTGGTATATAGTCTCCTAAAACAGCAGTATGTTTTCATGTATTCAATTGCCTTTATCAACTGTGTGTGTTCATGTCATTTTGCCTATTCTCATACTGATAAACAGAGATTGCTTCCGATTTCTGCCACTACAAATGATATTTTCATGAACATCTTGTACATGACCGAGTGGATTTTCTTCACTTTTTGTAGGGTATAGCATTTTGTCTGACTAGTTCAGTGTGCTTTCAGGCTGACTGTACCAGCCTATGTTCCCAACGGGAGCTCATGAGGGTTTCCCAATTCTCCATACCTCCACCAACATGTGGCACTGGCCTACTTTCCAATGTTTTTCAGTCATTTGAATGTAAAGCCATATGTTGTTATTTCAATTTGAAAATCATAGAAATTTGCAACGATTATGAATTTATCTTCATGAGATAGTTTTAAGTTTTTATTTTATTTTATTTTATATTTTGCAACCATTCCCCAAATCATGGACCTAGAACACAAATGAAAATTTGATGACTTGTGAATCGAAGGTAATCAAACCCATTCCCCAGATTCACTGTGGGTCCTAAATTAGAACTACTAGTTCTTTTATTCAACTTTACTTTACATACATATTTAACTCAGACACTATTAAAGCTAAAAGTGACCTTAGCCATTTAGACCAAGCTTTTAGTTTTAAGTGTGGGGATAGTTTCAGATTTCTGGAGAATTTTTGGAATCATAATAAAAATATAAAGAAACTTTGGTTAGTGCAATAGAATAGTATTGCTACTGATATCATTATACTCCTGTTTGTCTCAATTTTGTCCACTTCTGTTTAATCTACAATTACCTACCCCTTAGCAACTAGCTTATAATAAATTCCAGCTGCCCCCTTATTCTTTCCCAAATCCTTGAACAATTCACACTGTTTCCCAACATTCTTCTAAACAGCAATTTTCAGAAAGACATCACCATCATTATTTAAAACAAGACTCCATCTCTGTCACACTTGTTTGAAGTGATTTTTTGAAAGAGCTCTGACATCAGCTGGTGCCTTTGTCATAGAACTAAAGGTCCCATAGATAAAAATGCAAAGGTAGATACATACTTGTTTTTTTCTATTTATGGTAGTAGATTGAATTTCAATTTAGAGTGTAATTTACACCTTTCCAATTTATTGAAGCAAAACACCCCAAGCAACAAGGAAATCTGGTTTCCCTGATTTCTTGCTGCTCTTCTGTCCAATTAGCTTTTTATTTATTTCTTCCCCATAGCCTAAACACAGCACAATTACTTAATTTTATTTTCTAACACTATTTTCTTTTAGTAGACTCCAAGAAGGAAAATTTCTTACTTTGAATGTAGGATCCCTTGTTTGTTCAATATAATAAATGCTGCATTCCAGCTTATATGTAATTAATATGTACTTAATTATTCACCAGAATATGTTGGCATGGTAAGTATTCTCTTTGTAAATCTTGATGATTCATTAGAAATAATAGTTGTTGCATCATTAGACTTGTGGGGTTTTTTTTAACTTTTTTTCTAAACAACAGAATAATAAAAAACAGAATGTTTCTCTAAACAATAGAATAATAATACTTAATAGTATAGGAAAACAATTTAGCCCCAGAATTTACTCTCTCTAATCTCTCTCCCTGTCACTTTTTTGGCAGGGGTGGGAGTAGTCTCTAGTTCAATATCATACAGACAAAAAATTGATTTTATATTGTTGACTCTGCTTCTTGTGCCGCTGTTTTATATATTCCACAGTCTTCCCATAAACTATGGCTTAAATTCCAACTACTATTATAAACAACTATAACCTTGTCATGATACAAATAGATACGCTTTTCAGAGAGGTAACTCTCAAAGAATGGAAGTATTTCATCATAGAAGGTATAGGACACTAAGTCTGTTTTTGTTTTTATTTCTTTTTACTACCACTTGAGAGTGAGAGTGAATAGGGAAGACCAAGAACTCAACAAAGGACATGAATCTTTATTTATTTTTTTTTTTTGTGGTGTTACCCATACTGTGAGATTACAAAATTCAAAGCTGTAGAAAGTTTATCTTAAATATATAGTTATTCAAAAGATCAAAGCACAACAAATAAATAATCAAATTCTATTTCAAAATGTTTAGACCTCTTTGCCAAATTAAGACTATGTATCTAAAAAATATAGGTCTTTGTACAAATGGGAAACTGGGGTATGCTAGGATCTGAGCAGATCCTCACCCAAGTGAGTGTAGGTGCTATTTAAGGTCTTCAGGAAGCAAAAAAGCAGAAGAAAAAATGCTTCGAATCGACTGCTTCATCATAACTGCAACCTTTATTTTGCCACAACATACTTCATTCAGCATAATCACGAAGGCATTTAATTGAGACTAAACACTAAAAGGACTCAAAGAAAGATGATGAGCCTATTTTGGATTTTAACCTACCCATTCTATACCCGTTTCTTAATACATTCAAGGTGATCACTTATTTTATTTCTGTTTCCTGTGTGTTGTAGTAGAGAGAGAATCACCAGATCTCTTCTCTTTTGTTATTAGGACCATCAAAAAGCAAGTTTTATTTTTGTTTTTACCTACAAGTCCTTGAGATTGCTATAAGACTTTTGGAAGAATATTTATTGTCAACTGGTCTTTGATAATCCAGATTTTAGGCATAAACTTTCTTATGTTTTATTTCAGTGAATAGATTTATTATGTTTTTCTATATCAATTTGGTTACAGTGAAAACTCAGACGTTTAATTGGTTTTTATTACTTTTTGTAGACTTTGTCTTAGCTGGTTCTTGATGATTAAGAAAATCATTTCTGAAACAAGCATAAGGCAGATCTTTGTCTTCTGAGAGAAAATAGCTCTTCAAGCACTTAAAATTAGACTTTTTAAAAAATATGTCAAAATATTGTGCTGCTGTAATATAACCATTTTTGTAGCTTTTAACTAGCTGAAAACTTGCACCACTGTGGATTTGTAGAAAACACTGTTAAAATACTGCTCTCAGTATTGAATCCTAGAACTGACTAGTCCCCAGAACATTTAATGGTGCTAGAGAGCCCTCTGGGTAAATATCTGTGTTTCATCATTCAGGCAATGTTGACAAGCTCATTGAAGCAGACATTTTTACTGCACTTAATATATTTTGCTTTTTCCCTTCTCTATGTTTATCCATATGTTTTTTGATGATAAGAGCCGAGGAAAAGCTATGGTTTCAGGCTGGGTAAGTTTGTTCTGAGTAGCTCATTTCACTATAATCTCTAGATCCTTCCAGTTGCCTTCATTGTGTTATTAGACTTTCCAGGAGAATACAGAAGGGGGGGGTGGAATTTGCTGTCTTCTGAGTCACAGTAAACGTACCAACTCTTATACCATAGCACACTGGAAACACAATCTTGTTGCCAGTAGGGAGGCACTTGAGTGGTCTAGCTATAGTGGTCCATGTGGAATGAACTAAAATCTAGATGAAGGATGAAAAATATCTTACTCGTTTGTGAGCAAAGGGAAAAATGAGTACTCTTGGAATCTGATTTTTTTCTAGCTTTGTTCAGTGATAAATTCCAATCATTTTAATACATTCTACATGCTTTGATCAAAAATATGTTCATGACATTCACAAACTTGATATTATCTTCGTATTTTGTATTTAAGCTTTAAGTAAATATTTGGTAAAGTCAATATAGTCAGTTGGTCTTTGTAATTGGTAGAGCATAATTTGATTAGATGTTCAAAAGCTGCTTCTGTCTCGTCTTATAGAATTAAAATAAATTTATTTCTTTCAAGTTGATTGGTATAATTATATTTTCATATTTGAAACATCACTGGCTACTGTTTTAAGCTTAGTTCTCTTCAATATGCCCTAGCAAAACTCGTTAGTATACAATAGTTAAACCTTTCTCACCTCAGTTTTACAGTGGAATTAATCCCTAGTGACCTAAGATATTCATTTTATGTAATGAATGAATTTCTTTGTATCTAGGATGATACTAGCTATGAGCCATTCTTGGAAGAGCTGAGAAAATAGTCACTCAGCTCATATCCAGTAGGGTTTAAATCTTTCATAAAACTCCAGTTAAGAAAAAAATAGAATTTAAAATATTTTCAAACTTTGCTTTCTTCAAATAAAATTTCGTGTTGAAGTCTGAATGGAAATTAAATAAAAGCTGAGCTATTCTGGATCAAATAGAAGAAAAGTGCCTGGAGAAACTCTATGTGTGCCTTAAATAATGTCCATAGATGGCACACAGTTACAAAGCTGTAGTGTTTTGAGTATGCCTTACACGCTGATAACCAGAGATATTATGCAGCATGTGCCCAATAGACCTCTATCATGTCCTCTTGGAACAATGAGTTAATTTTTTTCAGAAAAAAAAATTACATATTCACAGACAGCTCCAGTAAAATCAAATGGTGCCTATCTATTTCTGGAATGATGGAGTAGACATATTTTTTCCTCTTTTTCCTGCTGAGCAAATTAAATGTTCTGGACATTATATATTCAAAAAAAAAAAAACAAAAAAAAAAACCATAGACTCTAACACGTAGAAAGAAGGCAAAAGAAACAGTAACTTAGTGGTGAGTTTCCTGGGTTTTCTTTTTGCCTCATAGCTGAGAGCTGAAGGAGGTGGTGACCTAGAAATATGAACAAACACAAAGTAAAAAGAGTTTAACAAAACACTGCTCTCTCTCTGGCCACACACCAGAAAAGGGGCAGCCTAGCAAGACAGAAAAAAAATTAGATAGTAACGACTCTAATTCAGCCAAACACCACAGAAAAATAATAAGGCCTCACACCCTAGTCCTGCCAGCAAAGGCTGAGTGAGGATCTTAAACTTCTACTCTTGACAGAATGGAATGAGATGGCCCAACCCACTGCTAGACGGATGTCAGACAAGACCAGGTAGAAAGCCAGGTGGCAATGAGCCTTCTATAAAACCACATGGGAGGGGGTGGTCTGGAATTCCATCACCTGGCAGTAAAATGTATGCTTCTTCCTTCTCAGTGGGATATCAGAGGAGGACTAGGGGAAAGTCAGAAATTGCATCACTATTCAGTTGTAATGAAGTCGCATTGCCATCCATGTGGGGTTAGTGGAGTCCAAGCAGGGAGAACGAACAAGGCACTTTTACTTCTTCCAGTCATGGAGGTACCAGTGGAGGTCTAGTGGGAAACATGAACTCCCACCCCCATTAGGCAGTAATGTAGATCCATTCCCTTGAATGTCAAGGAGGTCATGAGGGGAGCCCTACCATATTTACTATCATCTGCCAGTTAGAAGGTGGTACCCCCTTCTTCCCCTGTTAGAATGGTATCAGAATAAACCAACCCAAACTTTTTTTCTTTTTCTTTTTTTTTTTTTAGTTCATTTATTGTTTTGAGAAAGGGAAGGGCAAAGAGAGAAAGAGAGAGAGAGAA
Source organism: Felis catus (assembly GCF_018350175.1). Lineage (NCBI taxonomy): Eukaryota > Metazoa > Chordata > Mammalia > Carnivora > Felidae > Felis > Felis catus. Next base: position 25,511,357 of record NC_058385.1, on the reverse strand, counting down.
TCGCAAGCAGGCTTTGCACTGATAGGGGCTCAAACCTTGAGATCATGACCTGAGTTGAAATCAAGAGTCTGATGCTTAACCAACTGAGCCACCCAGGAACACCCAAACTGGTTTAAATAAGATCCAAAATCTTATTAAATAATAACTAGATGTTCAGGATTAAGTTTGAAATCATTTGTCATACCAAGAACTAAAAAGATCTCAAACTAAATGAAAAAGAAAGACAAAAATTACCAACACCAAAATGACAGAGATGTCAGAATTAGCTGAAAAGATTTAAAAGCAGCCATCATAAAATTCCTTCAGTGGAAATAAAAAAAAATCAATTACAAAAATTTTTGAAACAAATTTGAAAAATGGAAAGTTCTTTAAAAAAAGGGGGAGATATAAAGAAGGAACAAATGGAAATTTTGAAACTGAAAACCTCAATAATTGAAATGAAAACTCAATTGATGTGCTCAAAAGGAGAATAAAGGGACAGGGGAAAGAATCTGAGAACTAGAAGAACAATAGAAATTACCCAATTGGAGAAACAAAAATATGCTGAGAAAATAAAATCTGAAGAAAGTCTCAGGGATCTGTGAAACTATGATAAAAGAGTAAATATTTGTGTCATCAGGGTCCAGAAAGAGATGAGAAAAAAAGTAGGGCTGAAAAAGTAGTTGAAGAAATAATGGCTGAAAAAGTTCCCAAATGCAGTGAAAGACATACATTTACAGATTCAAAAGACTGAGCTAACTTTAACCATGATAAGCCCCCCCAAAACCCAAAAGAAGACACACTTCTGAAACTGAATCCAAAGAAACATTTGAAAACATTAAGAGTGAAATGATACTTTATCTACAGAAGCAAAACAGTTTGAACTACCACAGATTTCTTATTAGAAACCACAGAAACTGAAAGGAAGTGGCACATTTTTCCAGTGCTGAAAAACGAAACAAAAGAAAACAAAACTGTTAGCTCAAAATCTTGTATCTTCTGATAGTATCTTTCAGTAATGAAGGGGATATCTAGACAAAAGGAAACTAAAAATATTTTTAACAGCAGACCTACACTAAAAGAATGGCTAAAGGAAGTTCTGTAAACAGAAAAGAATGATAAAGAAATCTGGGAACATCATAGAAGAATAAAGAACAGAACAAGCAAAACCGTGGGCGTATATAATAGACTTTTCTTCTACTCTTGAGTTTTCTAAATAATGCTTGATGATTGGAGCAAAATCTATAATACTGCTTGATGTCGTTCTAAAAGTATATAGAGGAAATATTTAAGAAAATTAGGAGAGTAAAGGGATGGAATAAAGAGATAAGGATTCTACCCACAGGGCCCCCTCCTGGGCAAAGTGTGTTCGCGCATGGGCACAACCCCGCTTGGTGAGGTAGCCTGTGTGCGCATGCGCACAACGGCCTCTCAGCCAGGGAGTCTGTTCGCGAATGCGCCCCACACCCCTCCACACAGAAGGGAGTTCACACATGCGCAGAATACCCCCTTGGCGAAGGAGGACGTTCGCAAACGCGCCCCTCACCCCTTGGCCGAGGTGGTTTCAGGCTTCGCACTGACCCTCCTGAGGTGTGAGAGGCTCACACATACACAACCAGGGAACTATGATAAATTATGTACATATAATAAAATACTTGAGAAATAACTGAAAAAAAAAGATGGTATAAAGATTTACACTCAAAATGCTTGGATAAATCAGAATGAAATTTAATAGTAACAATTTAATATAACAATATAAGCAGGTTAAAGTAAAAGGATAGTAAGTTATATCATGCAAACATTAATCAAAAGATAGCAGAAGCAACTATATTAAAGAAAATTCCCTGAGACAGGGTATACATTATATAAGGATACAAAGGGCCAATCCATCATGAAGAGTAATCCTAAATGTGTATATACCAAGAAGCAGAGCTGTGAAGAATATAAGATAAAAACTGACAGAACTAAAAAGAGAAAGAGAAAATCAAAATTATAATTATTTTAACACTCACCTTTCAACAATCGATACAACAACTAGACATAAAACTAGCAGTGAAAAAACTCAATAACACCATTAAGCAACGGTATCTAATCGTTGCTCCGAATACTGCCCCCAACAACCGCAGAACATACACACTTCAGTAGTGCCCATGGAACATATACCAACAGTCCATATGTTGTCCATAAAACAAACCCCAACAAATTTTAAATAATTTAAATCATACAGAATGTGTTCTCTGGCCACAAAGGAACCAAACTAGAAATCAATAAAAAGAGTATGATAGGAAAATACCAAACAAACTAACCAACACACTAAGCCAAAGATGGGGAGAGATTTTAAAAAATACATTAAACTGAGTGGAAATGAAAATACAATATATCAACATTTGTGAGACACTGTTAAAGCAATACTGGGAGAGAAATTTAAATCACATCTATTAGAAAAGCTTATACCCTAAATGACTACCTTTAGAACCTAGAAAAACAAGAGCAAAATAAACCTAAAGCAAGCAAATAGAAGGATATGAGAAAGATAACAAAAATCTATGAAATGGAAAACAGTAACACAACAGAGAAAACTAAATGAAGCAAATAGTTCTTTGGTGAGATTAATAAAATTGTCAAGTCTCTAGCAAAATTGATGAAGAAAAAAAAGATGACACAAATTTCCAACATGTAGAACATAAGAGGGAACATAACTACAGACCCTGCAGACATCCAAAGGATAACAAAGGGATATTACAAACAATTCTACACATATAAATTTGACAAGTTAGGTAACATGGACCAATTCCTCTATAAACACAAACTACCAAAACAGATTCAAGCAGACATAGAAAATCTTAATAAACTGACACTGTTGAGGCAATTGAATCCATAATTTAAAAATCTCTCTTAAAAGAAATCCCTGTCTCTGATGAGTTAACTCAAATTTTACCAAATATTGAATAAATTAACACCAATTCCATACAATCTTTTCCAGTTATAGAACACTTTCCAATTAATCCTCTGAGGCTGGTACTATCCTGATACCAAAGCCAAAGAAGAGGTCACTATTTCTTGTGAATATAGAATCAAAAGTCTTAATAAAATGTTACCAAATAGGACTCAGCAATATAAAAAAGGAATTACACATCATGCCAAGTCGGATTTATTCCAGGGATGCAAGGATGGTTCAGTGTTTAATGTCAATCAATGTAATGCACTATATTAACTAACTAAAGAAGAATCATCCCAAACTTACGTGCAGAAAAAACTATTTAACAAAATTCAACACAATTCATGCCAAAAATCCTCAGAATAGGAGAAGAATTTCTCAGAAGAAATTCCTCAACGTGATAAAGAACAGCAACAACAACAAAAACTACAGCCGACATTATGCCTATTTGGTGAAAAATTAAATGTTTTACCCCTGAGATTGGAAAGGATGTCTGCTCTCAACACTTTTATTTGTGTTGGCAAAAAGAAAATAATAGGCATACAGTTTAGAAAATAAGAAAGGAGTTTCCTATTTGCAGATGATGTAATTGTCTATGTAGAAAATCCCAAGGTATCTATGAGAAAACTCATAAAGAATAGATGAATCACAAAGTCCACACCATATAAAATAAGCCTACACGTCAAATGTATTTCTATATATACTAGCAGTTAACACATGGATACTGTAATTAAAACTATGATATGATTTGCAAATCTCATTTTAAGAAAAGAAAACTAAAGGGGCTTCTGGATGACTCAGTCAATTAAGCGTTCAACATGGATTCAGTCATGATCTCACAATTTGTGAGTTCCAGCCCTGCGTGGGGCTCTGTGTGGACAGCTCAAAGCCTGCAGCCCGCTGTGGATTCTGTGTCTCATTCTGTCTCTGCCCCTCCCCCACTGGTGCTCTGTCTCTCTCTGTCTCTCAAAAATAAATAAATGTAAAAAATGAAAAGAAAAGAAAAAGAAAACTAAACATGCAGTTGCCATGCAAACCAGCAATTTCACTCTTGGGCTCTTATTCCAGAGAAATAAACATTTATTTTTACATATAAAAAACTGAAAACAATGTTAATTGATGTTTTATTTATATTGATCCCAGAATAGAAATAACTCAATTTCTTTCAGATGAGTATTTAAAATAATGGGGTAAATCCATACTAAGGAATTTTACTTGGCTTTGAAAAAGAATGAACTATTGATACATGCAATAACCTGGATGAATTTCCAGAGAATTGAGTGAAAAAAAACAATATACAGGATGATTTCATTCATATAAAATTATTGAAATGATAAAATAATGAAATGGAGTATAGTGCTTGTCAGGGGTTAAGGAGGGATAGGGATTGAGGGAAAGTTGGGGTGTCTATTAAATAGTAATATAAGTGATGTTTGAGGTGATAGAAATGTCCCATGTCCTGACTATTAATATAATATTCTGGCTTCAATGTTGGACTACAGTTTTGCAAGATGTTAGCATTGGAGAAAATGAGGTAAAGAGTACATAAAATCTCTGTGCTTTATTTATTACAACTACATGTGAATCTAAAATTAACTCATGATAATATGAAGTACAGACAATGTGAAAAAGGGAACTTTTACATTTGCTTTTCTTCAGGTATCACCAGTATATTGGCACATTATTTCTACAGTGAGATTTTAGTTACCATACTAAATGCTTAGTGTCATTTAATATGGACATAGCCAAAAGTAAATACTGTCGTTTAAGTGTGTTCTTTGCTGAAGGATTTCTCACCAAACATACCTAGCAGTGAGAATAAAACATAACTAATTTGCATCATCAACCTGCAAGTAGCTCCCATACCCTTTCCTCTTGCCTTTTCAGTAAGAAATGTTTTCAAAATAACAACAATGTGCATGTACTGTCACTGCATATGTATTTGCCTATTCAATTAATAAAAGACATTTCGAACATGTAGGACATATTAAGGATAGGCAGAAAAACAGTAATTGTTTTTAGAATCCTTTAGCTTAGGGGTAAGAAAAAGATGTCAATGATTCTAGGAATATATTATTTAAAAATTTTTTTTAATGTTTATTCATTTATTTTGAGAGAGAGAGAAAGATCTTGAGCAGGGGAGAAGCAGAGAGAGAATCCCAAGAAAGTTCTGCACTGACAGCCAAAGCAGGGCTCGAACTCACGAACCATGAGATCATGACCTGATCTGAAACCAGGAATCAGACGCTTAACCCACTGAGCCATGCGAGAAATATATTATCTTAACCAAGTCATGACACATTAAATTTTAAAGCTCCATACTATGTAGTGAATGAAATTCATCTTACCAGATCTTGAAAATAATATGTATCAGGACATCTGGGCTGAAATGTCCTCTTTGAAAATAAATAAACAAACAAACAAATAAAGAAAGAAAGAAATATGTAGACATTGCTCTACAGTTTGAAACTTTATATCAAATTGAGCCACTCTAGATTAGAATTTCCATGATTATATACTTACCTCCTTTACATTTTCAAAAGCGACATTATTGCACAAAGGAAATTTTTCTATGAATACTTGGAAACCATTTTGGTATTTATTGCCTTCAAAATTATCCTTTTGTCTCTGACCGGTGTGCATACCAAAGAAAATTAAAGCAAAAAAGTAAGTGAATCCCTCAATGGGCAAGATGATTTGGTAAGGATCACAATTTGGGTCAGATCAGTTACACTGTGTTGAAGAGCAAAAGACAATAGTAATGCGATTTACATTTTAGGATTGCTGAAGCATTCTTCTTTGCTTTTCATTGGCGCCTAGGGAAAATTATGTAATTATTAAGTATAATGACACATTTTGAAAAAGAGATTGTTTCATTGGATCAAAAGACAGGCTGCCAAATTTATCCATGTTCCTTCCTTTTTCTTTTTCTTCATAAAGCAAAAGTAATTGCTTTTTGTTTATTCTTTGCCTATTCTATGAAACTTATTTTGAAGGCAGTCATACAAGATGTTCGTTTGGACAATAAGAGGTACTTTGTAAACGAGGTGTTATTTAATTAAATATAAAAAGCTAATTTAAAATAATACTATGACCACAATAATGAGACAGCTCTGACCAAAGCCCACTAGAATGCTTTTAGCATCCCCCTCAGCATCAGTGGTGGTGAAGAGGGGTCGTCTCTTCATCGTACTGACTTATCCTGGGAGACACATTCAATATTATTTTAGCTTCCGTTCCCCCATGTCTCTTTGATTGGCTAAAATGTATCAAATGTCTGAAATAAAGTGTTCTTTAAAAGTAGATGTATATATTTAATTTATATATGTAAATACAATATAAATATAAACATATGTGTATTTAAAGATGTAGAGAAGTCAGAGAGAATATTATGATCACACATTATGCCATTCTTTTATGAAAGTGACAAAATACAACTAGGGTTATTTTCGAATGACCATCATTCAGTTATTAGCTGAACATTGTAGGAACAATACAGCAGAGCACTGAGGTTATTGAAGCGTATAGATCTAGACTTATTTAATAGTAAAATCATAATTTCTTTACAATTAAAAGACTATCAATACTTTTCCTTTGACAAATCCTGCTACATCATCTTCCATGTACTTCTTAGTTATATCTGTTAATGTAACACTATATTTAACACCAAATTTAGACATCCTTGAATTATGCTGTCTTGAATACTACTATTTCTCAGCCTGTTTGTATTTAGATACTGCTTTGATCCAAAAGGCTATTGATCTATGGTTGATATTAATTCAGTGAGCAACATAAATGCACTAAGTAGAGCTGCAGTTACACAACTAAGTGGGTGCTGTCTGTTGAAAAGATTTTTAAAACTATTTTAGTCGTATGATTAAGGACCAGGACTACAATATCTCCAGATTAGCACCTTGGCATACTAATAAATGTAAAGTTTGAAAGACTCCCACGGGCAAATAAGTTAAATAAATATAAAATTAAACAATTTTTGTTTTAGTGTAGGATATCTCAGAACTTTGATTATATTCACGAGCATATTAAGTGGGGTGTACTTTGGGAAATACTAATCTTTCTAAAGTTCTCTACGTGAAGAAATATAATATAAATAATATTCTCTTTTCCAACAGACATGAGCAAAATTGCCTGACGAAGTCATCGGACCCAGGTACACAAGAATAATGCATTTAAAAGAATCATCTCCTGCCCATTTTTCATTTGTTGTGATATTTGATCCAAACTATTTCATGTCTCCCATTTAACTTCTTGAATAAAAAATTAAAGCTAAAAGCAGGGCTAGTACAGGAGAAGAGCTGCAGAGGGCCAGAGCTAGGCCAGTGGGCTCTATTTTTGAAGCATCCTTTTATTTCTGCATCTCTGATATCCAAGGCATAGCTTTCAAAAACACTTCTCTTGTGACTGGGTTGCTTTTATCTTTCCCATTTTATTAAAAGAGTTAAATGGAAGGCATTCAGAAACTCCAATTTAGCTTTTATTTTTCAATAAAAATGACAGTCGAAAAACAGTATAGCCACAGGAGAGGCAGGGCAAGCTGGCGCGGAGGGGGTGGGTGCCCGCTGAGCTGGGACTACAAAGTGTTTGGATAACACACTCCCCAGGCTTTCTAAATACCTTGGTGAGACACTGTAAGAAGAGGGCAAATAATAGTCTTCATCTTTGAATTCACCCGGGCTCTTTCTACTGTCATGAAATTTTTATTTAAAGAAATCTAAAAAGGAAACCATTTGAATATGGTTCTTGAATACTCTAATGCACTTGTTTTGGTTTGATGGCTTTGTGCCATACCTTAGAAAGTGTAAATTTCACACCTTCATTTTAAGTCAGATAGTTTATCCCCTAGACCTCTTTAACTCATCACAATGCTCACCTAACGGTGTGTCCTTAACCAATAATTACTGAATTGATAGTGATGTCCTAAATTGGGAACATGAACCGCCTCCATAAATCATCTTCTCATATATCACATATTTATAAAAGACAGAAGTTTGACAAAAGTGCCATGATCCGTCAACAATTTCAGAACAGTATCTCAATCTCATTTTCCTAAGATAGGCAGTATATAGACTAGGATGTTTAGAAGAGCACGATGCATTGGCTTATTTGATCTTTTGGTAGCACCGTGCAGGGTTGCTGGTGGTCCTGCTCACTAATTTACTTTAAGGACAGTATGTGTACATGGATACGCACTACTAACTCTACCAATTGGTAAATTACGATATAGAATGGCTCATACCAAATCAAATATGACAAAGTTTGCAAATATTGTCAGTCTTGTTTTGAAAAATCCCAAATGAGAAAGGATTTAACATTAGTGATGACAAAGGGAGACCTGGAGGTTAATAGTAAAGGTTAATTGAAGGGAGGGGCAGACCTTTCCTTAATGCAGCCCCGGGGGAGGTACAAAGTCAAATCACTCAGACCTTTGGTCTACTCTTCTAAGGTGTAGATTTTGCGACCTTAGAAGCAGATCTGTATGTCGTACCTGGCTTTGTCTTGCTCCTGGATGGAGATACTCTACAGTGAGTGAAAGCTGAATAACCCTGGGTTTTGCAGTGGTCCCCTTGTATATCTGAGCTTTTTTCGCTTAGATAGCCAAGTTCAAGTATTAGTGAAAATGACTTTCTACAAGAAACATGCAAGTTGCCAGTTTCTGTTGTTCTGAGTAATTCCCAGTGAGAAATCAGTGTTACACATATGAACATTTTCCCCAATTGTTAGCTTACGAAGTCAAACATTATTATTTTTTTATTAATCAGCTAACATGCTGCCATGTACCTATACTACAAGAATAATCATACAGTAGTAATTCAAAAGCACTAAAGTGCTGGTTTTCAGAGTTTACAATTTAATGTTAAGTTTAATGAAGTGATTTTTCCAGCAGGAAAACAAAAACACACAAACGAATCATTTTAATCTCTTTTTAAAGGCATAGCATTTGCAATGTACAGTAAGAATTAAAATGCTAGACTCACTTTAGACTGTCTAGGAGTTGAAACTCTTTTGTTAACTGTGTGACTTAAAGCAAATTATTTAACTTCCCTGTGCCTCAATTTTCTCCTTTGGGGGAAAAAAAAAAAGGATGATAATAATGACCATGTACAGTTATTCTGTATTTTTAAAAGATTAATATTTAGAAACTACTTTAAAAGTATTTGAAATATAGTAAGTGTTCCTTAATTGTTGGATATTATTAAAATGTGACATGCACCGTAAGGCATACTATTTTTCCCTCGTTCACCTGGCTATCAGATTAATACACTAGCACATTTCCCCTTCAATCCATTCTTAGTAGTAGTTACTAGAGCGAAGAAATGTTTATCCAGCCTTTTTCTTTTTTTTTTACCAGTAGTTAAAAGTTCACCAAAAAGTGAAATTAACTGGAAGCATATAGTAGATAGAATAAAGGGGGAAAAAAACCCTCTGTGATGCTAATGTCTGAATTTTCAGGGCATCTTCTCCTAGTATCTTCTTCTCATTGTCCCTGGGTATCCCTTTTTACCATATAGCACATAACCCAATAGATTTCACTTGGTACACATTCATTTAACCTGTGAATATATAAATTATTTTGACCCAAGTGTTTTTGGTGGAGAGAAAATATTATAAAAGTTAGCTTTATATTTACTACAAAAGAAGTTATGCTTATACTTAAAAAACAGTTACAAAGCCAAATATTTTAAATTTATAAGTGATTACATCAAATAGCTATGAAAATAAAAATGTAATCATTAAATTCTTTTATGTTGACATATTTTTGGTAACTGCTTAAAGTTAAAAAGAAAGAAAGAAAGAAAGAAAGAAAGAAAGAAAGAAAGAAAGAAAGAAAGAGAAAGAAGGAAGGGAAGAAAGAAGGAAAGAAAGAAAAAACAAAAAAACCAGACCTGCCAGGTGGGTTACTTACCTTCCATTAAAAAAACAAGATTAACTCTTACACGCCTCCTTTCCTAATGAAAGAAGCCATCTGCTTTATTCAAAAAGATTCCTGGAATTGTAACTCTTATTTGGTTCCTATATTACAGTTTCCATTTGGAAACATTGGCTAATTAATAGATTGATTGCATTTTGTCTATTTTGACTTTATAGAATGAAAGCTTCTTAAGAGATGTGATAGCGCCAGAAATGGTATTCCAGAGGACATATGATTCTATCACCTAGAGATAACTCATTACTTAGGCAGAAAGGATTGCTATTAAGGGTGGAATATAAGATGCAGAGCCTTTATGACTATCTTAAAGACATTTAAATTTCAACATACCCTACTGTCCACTGCCTGAGGAAGTGGAAAAATCAGCTTATTGCCTAGATAATTCAGAGTAACCATTCTCTTTGCGAGAATTGTCTGGAAGACAACTTCTTCAAGTTATAAAGCTTTTTTGCTGAAATTTGAGAAACACTGTTTTGACTAGTTGAAGACACCCAGGAACCCCTAACGTCCTCTTTAAATTCATCATCACTGTTAAAGCGTTCTTTCTGTTATGTTTGTAGCATTGGCTGAAGCTCAGTTTTCAAACAGGTTCAATTTGTTTTTTAAAGTTTATTTATTTTGAGAGAGAGAGTGAGAGAGCAGGGGAGGGGTAGAGAGGGAAGGAGAGAGAGAGAGAATCCCAAGCAGGCTCTGCACTGTTAGTGTAAAGCCCGATGTGGGGCTAGCACCCATGACCAGTGAGATCATGACCTGAGCCAAAACCAAGAGTTGGACACTTAACCAACTGAGCCACCCAGGAGCCCCTCAATTTTTAACTTTAATTGTGAAAATAACATACAATCGTTGGAAAAAATCCAAACAATGCAGGCTCAGAAACAAAGACATCCATAGTCAAAGACCCCCCCCCCACTTCTTTCCATAAAACAAGTCAGTTAATATTGCTAGCTTCATGTTTCTAAACTTTGATAGTGTACATTCATGTTCAATATATCTACATGGGTATATATAATATATAGATTATACAAGCAAATGACTATAGATATTTTTCTACTTCTGGCTTTTTTTAGTTAATACTACATTTTGGAGATATTTCCATGACAGTACAATGAAGACTGCATAATGTTTCACAGCATTGATATACCAAAATTTCCTCAATAATTCCTGCATTAAGGAACATTCTAGTGGCTTTCATTTTTGCTATTTCATACACTATTGTAGTAAACTTTACACATAAATCTATGTGAATATACGTGGACAGTTTGACAGATATTGCCAAGTTGTTCTGCGTAAAGACTTCACAAATTCACATTCTTACAAACAGCCATACCTGATTTGCCAACTGCCCAGGTCATTAGCATATGAGACATTCAATCAGTTGATGGGGAAGCAAGAGCTTATATTAACACATCCCAAGTAGGAGAGAAATTTTTGAGCTGAAATGTTACTTAAAACTTAGATGAGAGGTAGGGATTCAGCAGAGAAACTTGGTAGAAAAAATAACTCAGACAGAACAAATGGAACATCCAATAGCCTGGAATCAAGAGAGCATCTGGTGCATGACAGGGAGGAAAGGAAGCATGTCAGTGGATGAGGAGTGGTGTCATTTAAAATATTATGCCTGCTACTAAAATTTCTTCAAGGGCAGGGTGGTTTGCTCCTTATTCCACTGCCCATTTATAAATGCTGGTTTAAGATGATGCTTTGCTAATCAGTGCTAATGTTAAATTGCAGTGTTAATCAGAAACAACTAGAAGAACATTCCCCAGAAGCATCTGTTTTTTGCTAGGTATTCCCTGAGGAAAATGCCTAGTTCATTCATGACAAATTTCATGGTGGAAATTTCAAAATAGAAGGAGAGATGCCATGATTGGATCTCCATTTAATCCAAGTGCAGTCTTTGGTATCTCTTAAATTACATAGCATAGGGTAATATGGCTCTTTCTCTCTACAGGGGCAATTTCGGCAGTACAAAACATTAACAAATAATTATAGTGCCACTGAAATTTTTTATAACTTTAACATGGATGTCATATGGCAGATGATGAAATAAATCAACTTAAAATTGAGACTAGTGGTTTCTGAATATTTCTTATCTTATAAACTTGGTATTTTTATTAGGAAATAATAACTGGGAAATTTTAAATATGAATCTTCACACGCATCTTCTTTCTGGATTGGAATCTTACCTAATTGCTCATGTTATATAAAATAATGTAAAAATATACTTTTTACTAACATTTTGTTCATGAATTTCTACAATATACTTCACAAAGGACTCATGATCATCAAACATTTATCTTATATCTCTAATTATTTAATATTCTTCCCTCTAATTGATATAGAGCAACTTTAATACCAAGATAAATATCTTAAAGATTACACTACGAAGCAGAATTCTGTCTTCAAACTCATTTTATTTCATGAATGTAAAATGTGACAAATTTATCTTACTTGTTTTGATACCATAATATTATGCAAATGTCCTTAAAATAAACAGATATGTCCTTGAAAAGGTGTACATTGAGAATACGAAGATATTTCAAATAAGAGGTGGAAATCAATATTTGCAAAACTCAATTCAAATTAAAAGAAAAATGCTTTGAAACATATATGGTGTAGTAAGAGAGCAAGAAGATACGAAGGCTGGAAGATGTCTTTGGGTAAGAATAAAAGTAGAGATGGGGAGCCTGGGTGGCTCAGTCGGTTAAGTGTCTGACTTCAGCTCAGATCATGATCTCACGGTTTGTGAGTTCAAGCCCCACATTGGGCTCTGTGCTGACAGCTCAGAGCCTGGAATCTGCTTCGGATTCTGTCTCCCTCTCACTCTGCTCTTCCCCCGCTCTCACTGTATGTCTCTCTCGGTCTCAAAAATAAATAAACATTTAAAAATTAAAAAAAAAAGAATAAAAGTAAGGATATGTTTGCTTCTTTTTTTTTTTTAATTTTTTTTTCAACGTTTATTTATTTTTGGGACAGAGAGAGAGACAGAGCATGAACGGGGGAGGGGCAGAGAGAGAGGGAGACACAGAATCGGAAACAGGCTCCAGGCTCTGAGCCAGCAGCCCAGAGCCCGACGCGGGGCTCGAACTCACGGACCGCGAGATCGTGACCTGGCTGAAGTCGGACGCTTAACCGACTGCGCCACCCAGTCGCCCCTGTTTTGTTTTTTAGTACACTAAATGCGGTGTCTAAATTGGGTGTTTGTCGAATTGGATGGGGGCCCCCACTGTGGGGTGACTAATCCGATGGAAGCCGAAGGCCCTGGCAGTGACAAGAATTCACCAGAGGCAAAATAAAAGAGATGCAAGTTTACTGAAGACACTCCAAGGAGTGGTGGGCAGGACAGCAGGGGAAATGCTATCTTCCATGGGATAGTGGGAGGGGACTGTGGAGAATTTTCCCTTTTTTTGGTAGCTGTTCCTGGTTGCAAGTAACCCATTGGTTAGTTAGGGCCTATAGATATTTTGAAATGCGTTGCCTGATGGTCCTGTCTGTATTCAGCCAGGTGGTTGCTGTGGGCCCTTTCTACATTCCCTCGCTCAAGCCTATTTGCCTAAAAGCAGCCTCTACCCTAAACCTTAGGAAATTATGAATTCACACTTTTATTAAAAGGCAGAGGAAGAATTCCTCCACACTTGGTCAATGATACATCAATGAAGAGAAAGATCAACTACAAGGGAAATAGGTGACTCTAGGTGCAGCCAGAAAATTCATTTTCCATGAAGACAGAGGATAATTTAAATTCTTTGCCTTGATGTTTTCACTCCTGTGGCCAAGATGTTGCAGACAGCTAAAATTAGAGGAAAAGCTATCTAAAGGCAAACTTAAAATGGGAAGTCAGACTCCTAAATATTGCTTCAGTTATTATCAACAGTGACAAGTGCTTTGTGGGTAATCCTAAACTATTATTAGAACTTGAATGCAACATCTCTTAGATTTTTCTAGTTTCACTTATTACTTTTCTACTTTTTCCCAAACATTTATTTTGCTAGTTCTTATAATGGTTTGGGTCACTTTGAATTTCCTTTGTGTCTTGTGTCTAGAGACATTTGGCCTTTTCTAGTTGCACTGATGTTTGCCATAATGTTCTAACTGACACTTCATGAATACATTTAATCCCTTCTGGAAGACTACACTTACCAAGAGGTCTGAAGACTAACATCATACAAGCTATCAGAGGAACGTTCCCTTTATGGACACTGTCAAGGGGTTTTCTGATCTGCCTCAAGATAATTACTTTAAAAAAAAAACATGAATATTAACATTGACCCTTATATATTGTAATACTCACCATTCAAACTGAATAGGATCAAAGAATTACAGTCTATGTTAAAATGTCAAAGCCAGGGCAGGTGGCTCGGTTGGGTGAGTGTCCCAACTCTTGATGTCAGCTCAGATCATGATCTCTTGGTGGTGGGATGGAGCTCCACGGCTCCGTGTGGAGACAGCCTGGGATCCTCTATGTCCCTTTTTCTCTGCCCCTCCCTCTCTTGTGCTTGCTCTCTCTCTCTCTCTCTCTCTCTCCCAAAAGAAATAAATAAAAACCTAAAAAACAAAATTCAAAGCCGTAGATTCTTAGGCTAGAGTTAGTTTTAAAGGAACTGATTTCCTCTCCTTCTGAACAGAGATATTTAATAATTTTCTAAGTCTTGTATTCAATTTCTATTTTTGAAATACATGTCTTGCATTAAATATACATATTCTTGTATGTATAGATTTTCTTAAGAACAGAGACACCGGGGCGCCTGGGTGGCGCAGTCGGTTAAGCGTCCAACTTCAGCCAGGTCACGATCTCGCGGTCCATAAGTTCGAGCCCCGTGTCGGCCTCTGGGCTGATGGCTCAGAGCCTGGAGCCTGTTTCTGATTCTGTGTCTCCCTCTCTCTCTGCTCCTCCCCCGTTCATGCTCTGTCTCTCTCTGTCCCAAAAATAAATAAACGTTGAAAAAAAAATTAAAAAAAAAAACAGAGACACCTACATTTTTATATTTTTGTGAAACTGCTACATTTTTCGGACAAGCTTGTATCAATAGATGTCCCGAAGCTTCAAATTTAATATATATTTCCACTTTCCTTGAAGTACAATAAAAAATTATACAGATGATCTTTACCAATAAATTTAATTTGTATAATCTTTGGTCTTTCTCTAGCCTATCCTGCCACCTGTCTAAGCACAGTGATAACTGATAAGCTATTACATATAAATGTGTATTTCTGTCCCCCTGTAGCTTTATTTATTTTTGGGAACAATTACTACTCTATAGTACTTACTAAGGTTTAGAGCACATCATCTAGCACAACAATTAGAAGTATAATTTTTACAGAAATGTTACATAGAAGTGCTATGTTTTGGGGCTCAAAAACAATAGCTTGGTTTATATTGAAGACATTTTAGAGAGAACTCTGTTACTTTTTACTGATTTGTGCAGATATCCTCTAGAGTCATATTAACATCCAAATATGAAGAATAATTTCTTAGGTAACAGGCATTTCATATTGCCTGGAACTACTGGAAATTAGTGGCACTAAAACAATTTTGCTGATCACTTAGAAAATAAAACCCAACTGGTTTATTCCTCCAAAAGTCTAAATCACGATTCTTTTTCGAACATATCCTCAGTCACATTGTACGAAATCATCTCTAAAGAGAATCATGATAAACAAAGCAATCCAGCAAGGAACCTAACTTTTTTTAAATAGTGGTAGGAAAAAATATATTCTATTATTCTATATATTTGCTTTTTCCAGTTCTGTTCAGTGCCTGTATTTCCAAAGGAATATTGTTTAGTTTAGTTTTTTGTTTTGTTTTGTTTTTTAAATAAATTAAAAAAAAATGTCAAGGTGCATTCAGTGGATGTTCATATACGGCTCTGTGGTCTTACATTGCCTCTTTACTTCCTACTTCCTTAAATCAATTGCAATCATTTCCCATTATAATAAATCCTCTTTGTGCTTTGGTTACCCTTTGTCACTTAATTCTTAGTTGTTTTGTTTTATTTTCTTCCTTTCACAGAATGTTCTAAATCATCCACCCTATTTCCATCTCCTTTCCTACTACAAATCATAATTCTGATCATCGGTCATAATTCATATTATACTAATTACCACAGCCATCTTTTTTAACATCTTTATTATTCTATTCACTTGAAGTTTTGTCACATTTATGTATGCTGAAGCAGCAATAAATTATTCTGTACTCTTGGCTCTAATCTTGTTCATTATATGCTTCTCTTTCTTTTTTTTTAAGTTTATTTATTTATTTTGTAAGAAAGAGAGAGAGGGAGAGAGAGCACTAGTGGGACAGAGAGAGAGAGAGGGAGAGAGGGAGAATCCCAAGCAGGCTCCGCACTGTCAACCCCAAGCCCAGTGTGGGGCTTGAACTCATGAACTGCGAGATCAAAACCTGAGCTGAAATCAAGAGTCCTAAGCTTAACCAACTGAACGACCTGGGCACCCCAATATGCTTCTCTTTCAACAGATTAGAATCTCTCACATTTCTTGTATTTGTTGTAACATAAAGTATTTATATTTATTTATTACTTTCTCTATTGTGTGGTGGGCACTATAATTATAGCTTCACGTCATAAATATGCTACTTTTAATGATTTACAGTGACTTTTTTTTGTTTCTATTCTTCAAACTATGTTGAAATATTTATTTTTTTTACTCAGACTAATGTATAAGATGTCTGAGAAAAACTACTTACTTTGTTTAATGTGTTGCCAAAAAATTATGCTAACATTATTGGGAATTTTTGAATTGTATATAGGAGAACATTTTCCTAACTACTTCTTTTCTCTCTTTTTTAAACTGATGTCCACTTCTCTTCTTATTCTACAGACCTACAGTTTAATGATTATTGAGTTATCTTAGATAAGATAAACCAATCCCTAGGATTCAATATATTGTCTGCTCTTGGCTTTCTAATTTAAGCCCACAGACAGAAGAGATAATAGTTTCCCATGGCCAACCGAAGTTTAGTCTGGAGAAAAAAAAAAAAAAAAGAAAGAAAGAAAGTGGAAGTGATAGGTGAGAGAGACAAAGGCAGTTTCAGGTTTCAGTTAATTCATACCAGTTTTCAAGTGCTTATTGTTGGATCCAAAACACAGTTGGAAGAGATATATCCCTTGAAGGTCAGTGATAGTCGCTGGGTTCTTTTGTAAGAAGCCCACCACTGTGCAGACTAATTTCCTTCCTAGAGCCTAGATTGTAAATTGCTATTTAAAAACAAACAAACATGGGGCGCCTGGGTAGCTCAGTCTGTTAAGCATCTGACTCTTTATTTCAGTTCAGGTTATGATTTTATGGTTCCTGAGTTCAAGCCCCACATTGGGCTCTGAGCTGACAGTGTGGAGCCTGCTTGGGATTCTCTCTCTCTCCCTCTCTTTTTTCCCTCCCCCCTCACTCTTTATCTATCTCTCTCAAAAATAAGTTAACCTAAAACAATTTTAAAACAAACAAAAAAACACCCGAAAATTTTACAAATTGAACCTCTTCACTCTCTGTCTCTCTCTCTCTCAGATTTTAACACCTCTTGGTATCCATTCCATTTCTAATGTGTTTGAGAGTCTGCCTATTCATTTCTTCCTACACTCCTTTTTTAATGTACTCTCATGTTTATTTCAGCATTATTCACAACAGATATGAAAACAACCAAATGCCCATCAATGGATGAATAAATTAAAAAAGATGTGGAAATATATACAATGAAATATTATTTAGCAAGAGAGGAAAATATCTTGCCATTTATCACAATATGGATGGACCTCAAGCACATTACGCTAAGTGAGATAAATCAGATAAAGACACATAACTATATTGTATCGCTTATATGTGGAATCTAAAAAAATTGAAGTTGTAAAAACTGAGAGTGAAAAAGTGGTTACCACTAACCACTAGGGTAAGACTGCTATTGTTCAAGGCTACAGACTTGCAACCAGCAGTAAATAAGCCATAGAGATTTTCCTATACTCTTATATTCCTACATGGCTAGAACCTCATATCATTGGAATCTGGCTCCCCAGTCAGTCTTGAGAAAAATAAAATCCATGATGCTGGCAATTCCTTTCTCCTGTTTCTTCCCAATGTCATTTCTCTAATTTCATCAGGATCTTAAGGCCACTTAAGTCCTGTGTTATTATTGTTATCACATAATTTTCTGGCGATCTCTTGCTCTTAAGATCTTTGTACCTGAAATTCCTTGGGAGAACAGCATCCTTGTTCTCACTTTTACCACATTTGGGTCTTGCAAAATCCCATTGTAAGGATTTCTCACTTGCCTCAAGTGATCTCTCAGTCTTGGACCTTAAAGGCTGGTCCAAAAGTAACAGAAACTTCTCTCTTACAAATTAGTGCTTACTTAACTTATTGAGGGAAACTTCTTCCTACACAACATTGCTTTTCTTTGATTTTTGCCTTTTGCTGATACAGGGTGATAACAATAATGCAAATGTCCATTTCCACTACGATTTCTTTTTCCTGCCATGACACTAGCTCCTTCTTGCCCTTTAGGTCATCCTTTCCCCGATTCCTTTCGATGCAGGTCCATTGGGCTTGTCAAATATTAATGTATTTTTGCTACCGCTTATAAATTTAACTGTATTCAATTAATTTAAATATCTTTATTTCCCTTTTTTCCTCCTTCCCAGATTACATGTTTGGAATACAATATTGGAATATAATACTTAAAGTCAGTTCCACCTCTCATCAACTTGTTTTTCTTCACAATCCAAGACAATTTTGTGAACAATTATTTTAATACACTTTGAATTGTATCATGGTCATTATGATGCACAAATTGGAAAATGTATACCCTTGGGGCTATAACTGCAATGGTAGGAATAGTAAAAGATCTTGAAACTTCCTAGACAATCAGTTCTACTCAAAACATTGGGAGAAAATTATTTAGTATTAAAGAAAACAACCTTGGTGTATTGTAGAATACAAATGTAAACATTTCTAAAAGGCAAAGGTAAAGCTTAAATGAAATTTCATGGTTACATTCAGCAATTTTGATCTAAGCTCAACAAATAAATGGAAATTTGTTTTCATTCTTCTCTGCCATTATTGACAGATGCTGCTAAGAAGTACTGGTCCCAAGTGTCTTGAAGTAATTCTATGAATTCACTGTTCTCATTGCCTCTGAGCAGACAAAGGTGTATTAACAAAATGAGGCATTAACAAAAATGTCCCCCTAGCCTTTATGTTTTAGCACATCACTATCTGTTTCAATAATCATTAAAATTAGTCATTTGGGGGGGGGGGCGCACCTGGGTAGCTCAGTCAGTTAAGCATCTGGCTTCAGGTCAGGCTCAGGGTTCCAGGCCCAGATCAGGCTCTGTGCTGTCAGCTCTGTGCTTTGGATTCTGTGTCTCCGTCTCTCCCTGTCCTCCCCCGCTTATGCTTTGTGTCTCTCTCTCACAAAAATAAATAGACGTTAAAAATTTTTTTCAAAAACAACTATTCATTTTCAGCATTTAGAAACTTTGATAAGGAAGTAATTAAAGATACATACAATAATTTCCACACAAAGATGATAATCATACTGATAATCATTTTTGTAGCCATTCTTTCATTCAGAAGGCTTATTCAACAAGGATACTATATCCGGTAGTGAGTAATTAAAAGTTAAAAATAGACCAAAGAGGGGTGCCTAGGTGGAGGAGTCAATTGATCATCTGACTCTTGATTTCAGCTCAGGTCTTGATCCCAGGGTTGTAGGATTAAGTCTTGCTTAGGGCTCCGGGCTGAGAGTGGAGCCTGCCTAAGATTCTCTTTCTCTCTCCTTTTGTCCCTCTCCCCCACACCCCCCTCTTTAAAAACAAAAACAAAAACAAAAATGAAAACAAAAGCATCATCAATATCCTGATTAGAAAAATAAATGAATTTGATTAAAGTGTTTTGATTAATTTATTAATATATTAATACATGCACACAGATATTTTAAAAATCAAGTTTTCAAATAACATTTAATAACATTAGAACATTCTCATGGTCTTTTTCAATTAAGTGAAAATAAATCTATAACATTCTTGATAATATGGACTCAACTTTTGGTTAAGAAATCTGTATATTTTATCATATATATTATATATACACATATTTACTAAACCTATACGAACAAACATGCCAATATGTAAAAATGTTAGGAATGCTATGCCATTTTAGTGGAATTTGGTGATTTTTTATTTGTTTTTATTTTTCTCTATTTTTTCCTCAATAACCGTACATTTTACAATCAGAAAAATTCTATTTTAGTATTTAATAAAAACATTCATATTCTAATGTATACGCTTTTAGAGTAGTGACCCTATATCTTGTTCATCTCTGAGTCACGAAAATGAAAGCTAAAACCATCTACAGCATACAATTTATTCTCTCTGTTAACATAACTGGACTCTACCATTAGGCTGTCTTCACCAATGTCACTTAACTATTCCACTGTCTTCATCAACTTAAGTTTATTATTCCAGGAAACTCTTGCACAGGAAGGTGAGTTGCAAGTGACTTTATTGTTCATTTAGAAACTTCCTGGAAAAACCATTTAAATGAACATTGAACTGTTAGACTTTTCGATAGATAGCATAATATGACCATTTAGTCTTCAAGACTCTCTGTAAAACTTCACCAAAATGACCTCCCCTTGTGCTATGTCCACTAATACAAACTATCATATCATAATTCTTTCTCAATTCTAGTCATCCCATCTCCCTCCATCCCCACACAGAAAGATCCTTATAAAACCAGACTCTAAAACCTCATAAATATCCTAACGTCGCTTTCCTTCTTCCAAGAAGCTAGGAAGACACTGTCAGAGTAGGGCTCTCACTTACCAAGGTAAGAATAAACTTACCTTTGTTCTATCAATAGGTTTGTTTGTTGAAAGCTCTTTTAGGGCAGTCAGTCAGCATTGGACAGAAGTGTGAGTAGCACAGACACTTACATATAACAGGAATGGAATAAGTATGTATTGAAATAATGTTCAAATGTAATTCACTGAATCATTTTCAATGTCTTTGTATCTCTAAGAATTTTAATCTGTGTCTCTATCCATTTTGAAGACAAGCATAAAATTTCAATTTACTTATCTTTTGGTGTTGGTGGACACATTTCATTAAAGCAATTTAATTTATACTTTGATATTTGCTCTCATTTCAAAAAGCATACTTAAATGGTTATTGTTCAGGCTAAGAAAATGTTTTTGTATTGTTTCTTTTTCTTTACTTCCCATTGAAAATTTAACATTTAGCTATGTTTGATTAATGTAATTAATTTTCATTATCTGAGTTTTCTTGTAGACCTATGTTTTGAAAAATTAGCCTAATAATAGAGCTATTGAAAAATGGAGTGGATGCTTGATTTCTGGAAGTCTGTCTTTGTAATTGTCATTTCTAGACCTTAGGAGGGCAAGCCTTCTCTTTTCTTCACCAGCTTAGAGCCAAAGAACTTAAAAATGTGCATCAAGAATCAAACTTTAAGTCACATACAGTAATCGGCATATATCTAGGTCAAATCAATTCAAAGGGGAAGTTTCTATAAGAATTCCCTTTAGAAAGTATTGACATATGTAAAGACAGAATGTATTGATGAATAGTGGTCCCTTTACAAAAGCAAAGAGAAGAATGTTTCTGGAGGCAAATGGGTATACCTGGGCAAAGTACCCAGGCCCTTTGAGCACTGTCAGAAGAGGTACTTCACAAACTTTAATGGGCACACAAATCCTCTGGGGATCACAGGGAAATTCAGACTCTTTTCTGAAGATCTAGAGTGAGGCTTGAGATTCTGCCTATTAAAAAAAAAAGCAAAAAACAAAAAACAACTCGCCAGGTGATACTAGGACACTTGGAGTAGCAAGGATTTAACTGAAAAGAACTCTGGTGCGTGGACATGCCTCGATTTGTCTTTGCTTTTTCTGAATTCAGGTCCATCTAACCAACTTCTCATTGTAACATAGATTCTTTTTAAAGAACAGTGTTCTTTATCCCAAGATTGTACTTCTCACTGTAAATTAATATGCGGATGTTTTAAATTTATGCATTTGTGTCTGTGAGCTTGGTTAACATGATTTGTTTCTATCAGATGGAGTTAATACAAATAATAGTAGTTAAGATTTACTGAGTACTTACTCTGTGACAGGCATTATGATCATCTACATACATAGCATAACCTCATCTAATCTTCACAATAATCCTTGTAAGATACTATTACAAGCCTCACTTCCACAGATGAGAAGATTTGGGTTTGGGAAGGTTAAGTAATTTACCTTAAAAACAAAACAAAACAAAAGCAAAACACCAGCAAAGGAACAACAGAACCAAGATGGTAACTCAAGCATTTTGGCCCTGTGGTAGACAGAATCATGGCCTCCATAGATATCTCCCTTCTGATCCCTAGAACTAGCGAATATGTTTTACTTTCCATGTCAAAAGGAATTTTGCATATGTGATTAGGTTAAAGATCTTGACACGAGGAAATCATCTCGGATTATCCAGGGGGGCTCTGTAGTCACAAGAGTCCTCATAAGAGAAAGAGAGACAACAAAATCTGAGCAAAAGGAGATGTGATGATGGATTGAAATGCTGTGAGTTGAAGATGGAGAAAAAGGAATGCAGGGGATCTCTAGAAATTGGAAAAGCCATAAAAACAGATCACCTCCTAAAGTCTCTAGAAGGAAATGCAGCCCTACCTACACCTTGATTGTAGGCCTTCATCTTGATTTTGAATACAAAATGAATGTGTTTTAAGATACTCAGTATGTGGTAGTTTCTTATAGCAATGAGAGGAAGCTTAGACAGGACCCAAAGCTCGAGGCCTTCAACCAACTGTTGTGGTGTCATAAAAGATAAAGGCAGGGGAAATGGAAAAGAGAAACTGAAAGCAACTTGAAAGGAGAAAGAAGCAAGAAAACCGATGACCACTGAGGAATTACAATTTATTCACTGGTTGCTTTGTATAAGGCACTGTGCTTGACCCATTATAGATGATATGTTATATGGCCTTAGTGACAATGTTTTAATTAACGCTTTTTTTTTAAATGTAGTTTAAAGTTCACAGCTGAATTGAGGAAAGATAGAGATATTTTCTATATACCCCAATTCTCATACATGTATAATTTCTCCTATTATCAACAGCCCCCAGCAGAGGGGCACATTTAAGAAGTGGTGAACATAAACTGACACATCATTATCACCCAAATTCCATCGTTTACAATACAGTTAATTCTTGGTGTTATAAATTCTATGGTTTTGATGTACAACAACATGTATGCATCAATATGGCTTCATAGAGTATTTTCATTGCCCTAAAATTCTCTGTGCTCTGCCTATTCATCTTTCCCCTACCCCCAAACTCTGGCAACCACTGATCTTTTAATTATATTAGTAGTTTTGCCTTTTCCAGAATGCCATACAGGTAGAATCACAGTGTGTAGCCTTTCAGATTGGCTTCTTTCACTTAGCAATATGCATTCATATGTTCTCTATGTCTTCATGGCTTGTTTAGCTCATTTTTTTAAACATTGAGTAATATTCCATTGTCTGCATGTATCACAGTTTATTTATCCATTCACCTCCTGTAAGCTTCCACCTTTGGTCAATTATGAATAAAGCCCTATAAACATCCATGTGCAGGTTTTTGTGTGGGCATAAAACTTCAACTCTTTTAAGTAAATATGAAGGAGTGCAAATTGCTTGATTGGTAAGAGTATGTTTAATTTTCTAAGAAACTGTCAAACTGCTTTCCCTGGTAGTTGTATCCTTTAGCATTCCTACGAACAATGAATGATAGCTCCTGTCGCTAGACATCCTCACCAGCGTTTGCCTTCACCAGTGCTCCAGATTTTGGCCATTCTAACAATGGTATCTGAGTGTTGTTTTAGATAAATTTTTGAGGAATGTTTCTCACGGTGGAGAATTTTTATTATTAGAGAATGAATTTGATTCAAGGCACTGACACAAGGTACTCAAGCCAAAGTCATGTCTTGAATCCAAAGAGAGAAACCTCACTGGGACACATTTTATCCTATGAGAGATGGAAAAGGGAGAAATTTAAAATAACAATATTGATTTTATTGTTGGAATTTTAAGTTTGTTCTAGGGGCAAGAGATATGTTTCATAAATCATGTGGCAAACCAGGTTCACTGAAGTAAGTCTTTAGCTACTAAATGGAGTACTTTTTGAAAAAAAAAAAAAAACATTCACTTGAAATTTAAGTACAGGTATGTTTGTTAAAAATATGTATCTGTTGCATTATGGGCACAGGTCACATTTAAATCAATTTATTTTACTGTTGATGGAGCAACACAGACGGCACAAAATGTACATAAATCTGAATTCCTCAACTCAGGGCATATAAAAACAGTCCAGTATTCTGAGTGAACAGCATATGTCTGAAGTATAGGTAAATGGATGGGAATTAGAAACAATGAGAAGTTGGGGTGCCTGGGTAGCTCAGTCAGTTAAGCGTCCAACTTTGGTTTAGGTCATGATCTCACACCTTGTGAGTTCGAGCCCAGTGCTGGGTTCTGTGCTGACAGCCTGGTGCCTGGAGGCTGCTTTGGATTCTGTGTCTCCCTCTCTCTCTCTCCCCTCTCACACTCTCTCTGTCTCAGAAATAAATAAACAAACAAACAAAAAAGAAATAATGAAAAGCTGTTTTAACTGTAAAGTTCACTGTAGTTTCCTAGATGATCTTTTTTTCAGGTTTATTTTTGAGAGAGACAGAGCAGGAGCTGGGGACAGGCAGAGAGAGGGAGACATAGAATCTGAAACAGGCTCCAGGCTCTGAGCTGTCAGCACAGAGCCTGACATGGGGCTCGAACTAACTGAAGGCAAGATCATGACCTGAGCTGAAGTCGGACACTTAACTGACTGAGACACCCAGGCACCCCATAAATGATCTTTTTTATGATGTGTTTAAAAAAGTAAGTGGGAAAAAAAGTTGGAATCCTACAAATAATAAAATCATAAAAAAAATCTTGAAAATTATTTTCTCATCTGTGTATCCTTAGAGTTATATCCTGTCTTCCTGTGATGTTTGTTTATATTTACTATCCCCTTAGTACAACATTCTAACCTTTTTAATGAGTAATATCCTTTAATACAAGACTACAAATATAATGTCCTCCCTAGGTATTTGGTCAACTTATTCTCTTTCCCCAAAACAATACTTAATGGTCTTTAAAGCTGGCATTTGTTCCAGAATGGTTTAAGTTTACAGTGTTCTCTAATTCTTTGTTTCATCACTAACCATTCTCATCAGCCTCTAATTTGTGATGAAAGTTGTCCGAAAAATGCTGTTCTTAACTTCCCGGTCACTTTGCTAATAATCCATGATTGTTACCAGCTTTTTATTTCAGTTTCAGTTATGAAGCACTCTCCTCCACTTACTGGGGATCACTAGAGACTTATTAGTTAATGATTGGACCCTTTTGGCGTTCATTAGTATCTCAGAATTTCACCATTTATTTGACAATATCAAATGTAACCTGATTCTTGCAACATTTGTTGAAGACCTACCAAGGACTAGACACAATGCTAAGTTCTTTATGTAAAAGGATGAACAAAAGTATCCTTTGTTTAAAGGAGTCACATGAGGGAGAATGACATGTATGTACATAGCTTTTTTAAAAAATTGAACTACAATTAACACGGAGTGTCATATTAATTTCAGGTATACAATATAATGATTTGACAATTCTATACATTTCTCTGCTCATCGAGATAAGTATATTCTTAATCCCCTTTATCTATTTCAACCACATCTCCACCCACTTAAATGCTTTTGAAAAGTGAGAGATTAATTCTGGAGTCAACACAAATGACAAAAGATGGCAGATACTTCCCTTGAATCCCGTGCCCAGATTTACTAAAATCACAGCCCTTGGTCCCTTCTACGTCTCTTGGTAACAATTAGGTTTAATGGCCTCATTTTTTTGAAGGGGATCAGAAGAATGACATATTTGAGATCTTTCTATGAACTGTTGTTTTTCTTCATATGTGTTACTAAATTTCTTGTAATTGTTCATTTCCCTTTACAGTCTAAGAAATCATATATTTATCATGTACAAATCTTGATAAAAGTATACTTTGAATAGGCTACTCATACTTCTTAAATATTGGAAATATTTGAGCTTTTTAATTAAAAAAAAGCTCTAAGAGTTTATGCTCACACAAATTGACTCCTAGTCCATCGAGGAATGTGGGTGGTATTTTAGATTAACACACATTTTGTATTTTCATACAGCTTATTGTAAGATTATTGCATTTGCCTTTTCAAATTCCTAGATTCCAAAGCTTTGGAAATCTGATTTTAAATACAAAAATTATGAATGCACTTAAGCATTTCTAGGTTTAGTTGATTTCTTTTCACTTGCTTCCTTCTTCAAGAATTCCAAATAGTAGCATTTGAATGAGAGCTGCCCATGTTGCTCCTTAAAACTTCCTGCTTAATTGGCAGTAGAAAACTTCATGCTGTACAAGAGTTTATATTGAATTTCACTTCTACCACAGATGAAAAATTGGTGTTTAATACTTATGTCTGCTCTTATATGATATATAGATATATTTAAATAAAACAAAGCATTAAGGTAATAAAAACACCATTTGCTTCAAAAAATTTGCATTTGCCCAACCTATAAATACAACGGTTTCTCCTATTCTATTCTTACCAATAAAGATATAGTTTATTTGTCACCAACTCCTATATCACCAGATCCCCCCCCAAAAAAATATACCAAAAGTAAATGAGGTG
Source organism: Felis catus (assembly GCF_018350175.1). Lineage (NCBI taxonomy): Eukaryota > Metazoa > Chordata > Mammalia > Carnivora > Felidae > Felis > Felis catus. The sequence continues at coordinate 25,484,747 of NC_058385.1, read as the reverse complement.
CTTGCAAAAAAATATTAAAATTATTAGATTTTTTTTTGTGTGTGACAGTTCTTCACATACCTTAATTATGGACATTTACAGAAATACCTTCAAATACCATTTGTTTATGACTTCAATTCATTTAGATTTTGGAGCTATACTAAAAAGCATTGAAATCACCCTGATAAGAAGTGACTACCATTCTCACCTTCCTTGCATCTTCCTGTATTCCCAAGAAGAAAGACAGGCAGCTCATTGCAGAGATTTACCCCCACCCCCAACTCCAGCTTTGAAAATGGAATGTCACTACTGGCACATCATTCTTCCTTTCCAGTTCCTCCCTAGTTTTCCTGACGGAAACGATTAGTTCCACTCATAAAAATATAAGAATTTATGCTATTTCTGGTTTGATGTGATTATACCATGAGTCAGTCAAGAACCAAGTCAATAAATATTTGCTGACCCATATTACGTGGTAGGCACATTGCCACTTGATATCAGTGTTGGGGGCTTGAACCCCAACAGTTGTAGAGCTACTTGGCTGTACAGGAGTTGCAGCTCAAAGGAGCAAAGAAATGCAACAACTCTATGGAAATATCCATTTACACCTCCTGATCTAATGGGAATTAATGGTCTCTGAGGCTCTCCTGAGAAAAATAATTTGAACCATGTTCATCATTGGAGTGAAGATGAATAAAAACAGGCCCGATTAACTGGTAGCCCCGATATATGCCAGATGACATTTAAGAATAAATTGGTCCTGACCCTCAAATATCAAGGGAGAAGAGGCGCCTCACATCTATGCGATCCTGGCAAAGATCCTCCTCTTCTATCTCCATATTCTCTTACAAGGATTTCATTCTTTGAGCACCACCTATTATTTTTTCAGCTAATTCTTCTATTATTGTGCTCAAATCAGTCTTTGATTTCAGTGGATCCTACAAGCAATGTATCCTAACCACTACTTGTTAGCCCTCATTAACCCATATGTCTTCCCTTTCATTCTCACCTAGATCCAATATCCAACTTTATAATCAGTGACTTGCATAAAAATATGCTAGATACTCCCAGAAAAATTCTACATCTCAAAAAATCCCAATCACATGCCACCTGGAATACAGGCTTTAATTTACAAGACTGTATCTGTCTACCATTTTACCCATGGCACAACATATAGTATCTGACACATAACAGGTGCTCCGTAAATATCAAAGGGGCATAGGGTTTTAAAAATCTAAATTTTATCAAATAGATTTTTTGAAACTATAAATATAATATTTCTGATTTTTATAAATGGTAAAGAGAAGTTAACACAGATAAAAGTATATATGTTTTCATCAAAGTAAGTAGAAAATGATAAATGTCATAAAATGTGTCCTTTAAATAGCTGCCAATTCCATCAAGTAGGCTATGTTATAAAACTTATTATTTTTTGCATTTCTACAATTGATTGTGCACAGTTCAAGTAAATGTGATTGTGCAGTCACCCACATAGGTTGTTATTACTACATCAAGCATCATTGCAGTTGTTTTGGTTCAGCGTCAGCAATCTGGACTTTGAAGGGAAACAGCAAAAACATAGTTTATATGGAAATGGAAATAGAGAAAACACTCTTATGCTGAGTGGCCAGAGTAAAGGCTATGCACTCAACTCCTCCCTTCAACATTTTCTCTCAGCTCTTGATGTCATAAACACAGAATTTCCTGAGTATCCAGGTACTTTTCTAAAGCAGCAACTCATTATCCTATATATTATCTTAACTCATTAAGTTTATTTCCTTGAGATTATAATATCCTAGTGTTCTAATAGCTACTCGAGGTTAATTTTGTCCATCTTTCAAGCACTGATGTTGCCAAATGCAAAATCACTTGAAATCACATTGACCAGGAAATTTCCATTTTAAGAACAGCTATAGCTACCAAGAAAATTTTCCAATACATTAATTCTGATGGTGTGTCTTTAGTCTCCTTTTTTCTTGGAATTTCACCAACATTTGACTTTTTCAAAAATCACTTACCAAAATTTCTAGTGATAGCCATTTTTCCATTATATGAAAATGGTTGAACATGCTAAATTCAGATAAAAGTAGTTTAAGAAGGGACTATATAAAGGCAATCTAACTCCAAATATCTCTCTCCTCTACTCTTCTACCTCACACACATCTACTACCACTCACATGTCAGATTAGAGAAGAAAGAGAGATTAATGTAGTTGAGCTTTGAAGTCAAAAGACCTAGTGTCTAATTCTTACTCCGTTATACAGTTGCAAAAAAGCTCATTAAAAGATTGAAACCTAATCATATAACTGTAGACCACTTCCTTTCCCCTCACACATCATCACCACATTTCTAAAGGTCTATTTATAGCAGTTCCTTTGACTTAATACACAATGTCTGGTTCTCAAGGAAATATCACAAAGCCTACCAAAGGCAAAAAGCATAATCTGGACAGATAGAGCAAGCATCAGAATCAGACCTAGCCAGAAATATTGGAGTTCGCAGGCCAGGAATTTAAAACAATGATGCATTTAAAATATGCAAAGGGTTCTAATGGATAAAGTGGCTGCATGCAAGAACAGATCAGTGATATAAGCAGAGAGATGAGAACCCTAAGAAAGATCCAAAGAGAAATACTAGATATAAGTCAATTTAACAGAAATGAGGAATGCCTTCATGGGCTTATTCACAATTAGATGTGCTTGCTCAAAATTGGAAAGGAAGAAGTAAGGTGGAGGTAATCTTCCTCAATCTTTGGCTTTCTTTTTCCTTACTCACCACCACGTTTATGGAAGTTGACGTTTTTCCTGTGGCAGCATTCTAGGATCCCTTCTCCAGCTTCCTGGGTACTGAGAGGAGGCTGTGGCGTGATGGATGATGAGGAATGACATCTTGATTCCGGCTTTCTGACTCTTAAATTGCAGAAGTGAGGCCATAGCTCAGTGCTCTAATCACTCCAAGGAATCTGAAAGTTCCTACTTCCCTGCATTAGATTTCTTCATGCTTAAAACAGCTAGAATTATGTTTAATTTTCTGCACTGACAGAAGTTTTAATTGGCATTTCTCCTTTCAGTTTTGGCCCATAGACAATTCTTTGCGCAGCAGCTCACAAGGCTCGAGTCATCAACTCCCCTGCTTAACATCCTCTGATCACCTTGCATCTCATTTAAAATGAATCTCATAATCTTTGCTATACCTGCAAACCCACTTGTGGTGTGTTCACTGCCTCCCTCTTGGACCACATCTTCTACCAGTCTCCTTGTTCGCTCCTCTCTGGCCACTCTGATGTGTCCTCACTTCTTTAATGCACCAAACTTGTTTCATCTCAAGGTATTTCCACTGATTGTTTTCTCTTCCTGGAATGCTTTACTTTCAGATCCTCCTTTGCTTTCTTCTGTACTTCATTCATATCTTGCCACAGATACCACCTTATGAAACATAAGGGAAGGCGCCCTGAATGTATACTGTATATTTACAGGTTTTTGGCCCAACCCTCCTACTAGAATCAAAATCCCATGAGGATGGGGATGTTGCCTGTCCTATTTACCACTATATTCATAGCTCCTGGAACAGTTCCTGCCATATGAAAGAAACTAAAAATAATAATAATAATAATCACGTAGATTACGTGAATACATGAGTGGGATCAGTTTTTACAAAGCCCTTTGGCCAAGGAGGAAACATATCTAAATATGATCAAATTTTGGCCATTTAAAAATTATATAAAGGCTGGTTTTGGAGTGGTACAAGTATATCTTATTTGAGATTGGACATGCAGATTTTCTCCTTCTTCATTCATTCAAATCCACTAATGATTAAATGCTTTGGCTTGAATTGAAGTTTCTATGTGTTACAGCTTAGTCACCTACTAGGTATTCAGTAGGTGCCTACTTCTGCTATGTTGGTTTATTAGTGAAAGTTAGTTTTATGGGTCAAAATAATCTTTAAAAAATGCTACTTTTGATATGGGGAGCATCTATGATCAGCCTGTTGTTTTACACACATCTCATTCAGCTTCATAACTAATATCTTCTTGTGCTCGGCGCAAAGACAGAAGTACTCCTTGTGGGGCCCAATTCTATAGCTCTTATTGAAGTCATTAAAGGGCTTGTGGGGAATATTTGTAGAGTAAAGGCTGCAAGGTCAAGCCCAAGATTACTACTTTACTTGGGAAATGAGAAACACTCTAGGATGTAAACACATAATGTACACTTTAAAATATCCAGAGGTAGTTATTGTTACTGTGTGATAGGAAAGAGTACACTGTTCACTGCATTGTGGTCTTACTAAAACTGAAACCACCTCAGTCCTCACCTTATTTGAACCCTAGCTTATTTTGCATGGTTGTTTCAGAAACAGTTAAAAAAAAAAAAGACTAATGTCATTCAGGCAACATTCCTTTTGTTACTTTTATTAGTGTTGTTTGCACTTAACCATAAAATTTCAAGACATTGTCTTCTTATTCAATATGTAAATGTTGCAGTTAACTCATGCCAGGAAGAAAGAAAATATTGAAGAATGATGGCAACGTTACATTAATTTAAGTATGTTGACAGAGTAAATTTATATTCCAAGTGGTATAAACCAATCATCTTAATGTTTTATTTTCCAGATCAAAATGGTGATTTACATTTTAAATACACTGTGTATATGCATGCCGTAGTAATTAGGAATATAGGCATCTTCTTTTAGCTGATATTAGCATATTGTTGAATTCTGAATGGGTTCCAGAAAACTACAGAAAATGCTCTTTAAATTACTGCCCTAATGAACTGATCAACATCATGTAGGCCAAAAATCAAATAATTGTTTTTGGCTGACATTCTCCAGTGTTCAAATGGGAAAAACTGCACAATCATTTCCTGCAGACCAGTTATGCCATTATTTGGGAGTGTTAAAAAACAAAATTTAACTGAGTAAATTTGAAGATCTAATTGGTTTTATTCAATGAACCATGAATCGAGCAGCATCCCATCCAGAGAACAGAAAGGATCTGTAAGGTGCTATACAAAATGGAAGACTTTCATAGGCAGAAGGGGGCAGGCAGGAAAAGAAGTTTTCTAACAAGAGAGGGTTGTCTCAGCGAAGGTCACTTTTTATTGGAGGAAAAGCAACAGTCTATCACGCAGATTATCTTGCTAGTGCTGATCAAGTAACTTAAGATTGGTTAAAAGTCATATTGCTAGGAGAAGCTGAAACTGCCATTAGGTTAGATATTACATCTTGGTTTTCTGATGTGAGACTTAGCATCAGTGACTCCATTATGGTCCTGTTGTCTGTTTTGTTTTTAACAGAAATGTGGGAAATGTGGTAAACACACCACTATACCAAACTATTTAAAATTAACTAGCTGACAGGTGCAAAAATGAAGCTATTTGATGATTACTAGGCTACTGGAAAAAAATTACTGTGAAAATACTTTTCAATACGCAGGCCCTAGTTGTATCAATAACTGAAAAAAAAAATCTTTCTGCCTTTGCCACTCTGAAATCACTGAAATTAGCTGAAGACTGAAGACTTCAGATTAAAATCCAACTAGGACTACTTGATTGTAAATGGAGAGTTTTGAATTTAGGTGCAAATATTATGTGTCAATTGGAAGAGTGTGATTATATTTATTTTTGGATTCAGGGTTTGTTTTTATCTTGCCTGTTTGCCCTTATGTTAGTATGTATGTGTGTATGTATGTCTGTAAAATTTACAGTTAAGTGCTCAGATGTAAAGAACACAAGTCAATAAACTTTCACAAATAACATGAACCCAAATAACAAAGACCTTCATCAAGGTCTACAACAGTGCCTGGACGTTCCTTCATGCCCTCTTTCACTCTTTCCCATCTCCTTACAGGCAACTGTTTTTTCAGTTCTCATTAAAGATTTGACTAGTTTTGAACTGCCTGTAAGTAATAACGAAGAGTGTGCGTTCTTTTGTTTCTGGATATTTTGGTTCATCAAAATGTTTTGTTTTGTTTTAAGATTTCTTCTTATTGTTGCTGCATACATCATTGACTTCAGTTTGATCTTTTGGTACTGAAAGCCTTTAACGGTATAAATTTCCCTCGATGGCTTGATTTAAATGTATCCCAAATATTTCAACATTTTTCTTTACTCACATTCAGTAGAAATATTTTCCCATTTTTCTTTTCTTCGTGAACCATATATTCCTTAGAAGTTTGCTGTCCAACTTTTACATATTTGGAGGTTTCTTTGCATCTTATTGTTATTGATATTGTGATCAAGTTCACTGTGGTCAAAGAAAACACTCTGTAAAGTTCAAAATTTTCAGAACTCTTTGAAGATTATTATACGCCTTAAAATAACATTTATTTTAACAAATATCTAATTTGCATTTGGAAACAAGGTGCAGACTACAGATTTTGGTGGTAATATGTATAAATCTTATGTTAACCATGGTTGATCATGTTGTTCAAATTTATATTTTCACTGATTTTTGTCTACTTGTTATATCAACTATAATAGTGGGTGTTAAAAATTTCAACTATGGTTTTTGATTTGTCTAATTTTACCTTTAGATATATCAGCTTTTGCTTCATCTATTTTGGCATTTACAATTTTTATATCTTCCTAATGAATTGCCCATTTACTTTTATGAACAGTAACTTTTTTTATGGTAATGCCCCTTGTTGTCAGTCTAACTTATCTAATATTAATGTAGTCATATCACCTATTCTATGCTTATTTGTATGATATGCTTTTTGCCTTCCTTTTCCTTTTAACCTATTTGTGTCTTTATAAGCGGACCTAATATATACAAATTTTTGGTCTGACTATATTTCTCTTGTACAGTCTCTCTATATATAGTCTGTCTATACAGTCTGACCATATTTCTCTTTCAATTGAAGTATTTAGTCCATTTTTATTTAAGGTAATTATTAATATGATTTTACTTATATCTACCATCTTGCTATTTATCACTTGATCTATCTTATTTCTTTTTATCTTTTCCTGCCCTCTTTTTATATCAATTGACTATTTTTTAGTATTTCATTTTAGCTCCACTATTGGCTTATTGGTTCTTTGTTTTATTTTAGAGATTGCAATATACAATCTTAACGTGTTACAACCTAACTAGAGTTAATAATTACTCTATATAAATTATAAAAACCTTAAGAATATAATTAGACTTAGTTCTATCCTTTTTGTATTTTTGTCACATAATTTATTAGTCCATACATTACAAGCCCCACAATACAATATTATCATTTTTGTTTTAAATATTCAAATAACAGAGGTGACTAGGTGGCTCAGGCAGTTAAGCATCCCACTTCGGCTCAGGTCCTGATCTCGTGGTTAGTGAGTTTGAGCCCCACTTCAGGCTCTGTGCTAACAGCCCAAACCCCCGAACCTGCTTCAGATTCTGTGTCTTTCCCTCTGCTCCTCCCCTGCTCATGTTCTGTCTCTCTCTCTCTCTCTCTCTCTCTCTCTCTCTCTCTCTCTCAAAAACAAATAAACATTAAAAATTTAAATATTCAAATAACATTTAAAGATTAAAACAATGATAAGGAAATTTTGGTTTTTATATTTACACCTATCTCCCATTTTTGGCACCTTTTATTCTTTCCTGTAGATCTCACTTTCCATTTGTTGACAATTCTTTTTAGCTTGAAAAACTTCCTTTAACATGTTTTAACAGCAGAATGAACTTAGCTCAACTTATATTTATCTGAAAATGCTTTTATTTCACCCACATGTGTGAAGAATATTTTTTCTAGATAAACAATTTTGAGTTGACACGATTTTTCAATGATAGATGTGATTAGAAGACATACTAATCATTTATTCTTAAAGATTTTCCATTTATATCTGTATGAATTTGAGCCCTGGAAATGTCTATAATTATTAGCTCATTACAGATTGTTTTCATTTAGCTAAGCATTGGCATAATAGTATTGACTTCTATGTTCATAAAAATCTTAATGAAGAAACTTTTTTGCATTGTCTATAAAACCTCTACTAAATATGTTGTTTATCACTGTCCCTCACATGAAGATTCATAATCCTATTAAAATTTAGAAGTAGAGCAAAGTTTATCTAACAGGGAATATAGGTTTCCTTACTCATATATTTATATGAACCATTTTAATTTTCCTTTTTACCTTGAGAGTCAAAACTAATCTTAAAGATCAGTCAGAGTAATTGAAATAACATAGATGTGGAGCATAAAAAGTAAATTGCTTTTCTTCATGTGATAATGCTCTCTTATTTTAATTGTATTTTTTTCTGAAAGTAGTCAGGGTATAAATTAGAGAAATATGTAGTATTATACAAATCATTGTTCTACGTTTGTCAGGAACAACACAAATCAAAAAGTTTTATGTATATTCAATTCCCTTCTATTGACAAGGATGTCTTATCAAGCTGCAGCCCCCCACCCCCCCACCCCCCCAGTCAGGGCTTTCTTAAGGAATATCTGTTGTCTAGAACTATGGTTATGTCATAGTTAAAGGGGCTGAAGGTTGAAAAGTATATAAATGAGTATAAGGAATCATCAATATAAAGAGATACTAGGAAAATCCTATTCTAAATTTTGAGAACTAGAGTACAACACAGTTTGCCAATAATGGGAACAATCAAGTGAGCCTCAATGAACAAGTAGGAGACGGGTTTATAAAAACACCAGGGTAAACATCATGCTACATGTACCTGACTTCTGTATGTTCATTCTGACATGATGGGTATTCTGGCTCTAGTAAGGGAAAAATTGATGAACCATAAATAGAAAAGAAAGAAAGAAAGAAAGAAAGAAAGAAAGAAAGAAAGAGAAAGAAAGAAAACCATATATATATATATATATATATATATACATATACATATGTATAAAGTAAAAAAAAAGTGGGGCTTATTTTAAAACATATAGCCAAATAGAGTGAAAATGATACATGGTTTGTCCATCCTTGAACTTGCCCTTTTCCTTTATTTGTTGAAGTATATCTACTGAATACCTAACATTAGGAAGGGGTTTTTACTGGGACAATTAAACATAGATACAATCTTACAGAGATGTCATTTCCATTCATTAGAGAAATTTATATAAATTCACAAATGTCTAGAGTCCAAGGTAAATGTGATCTGTGGAACAAGGTGAAAGAAGAATGAAGTCATTTCTGGTTAAGTCTTCACAGATGGTGTGGTGTCATAGGTGCCCTTGACCTTGAAGAAGAGACAGGATAGTGAAGGGCAAAGGTATGCATAGGTGAGGATAATACAGTAATGCTATACATTCTTATATTCTGTTTTATTTTGAAATGATAGCATTGAGGTGAAAGCTTGGAGGTGGTCATAGTGGTGACGGTAAACAGTAATTATATATTCCACCTTACAGAGAACCTGACACAATGGTCCCCAAGTATGTAGTTAACATTTTGGAAATAATGGTCATTACATGCGTTGTCCTTAAATATTTTAGTCAGACTTGCATTTTATGTGATTAAAACACACTTTAGTATAACTAACTTTCCTGTTGCCTCATGTGGCACAAATACTGCCTTTCCTCCCCCCTCAATGTATCAAACAATTCCCTTGGTCTCACTGTATGCTGTGTTCCTCCACCAGATTCGTCATGGTAGTGGTTGGAAAAGGATTTAATCCTGTCCTGGGACAATTTGCGCTATTTAGGGAACGAACGTAGTAACTGGGGGGTCACATAAAGGGTCTGCTGGCCAGCAGCTCTATTGCAGCTCATCCTGTAGTCATAGGATGAATGACAATGCTCATTTATTTCTTTTGAAATACTTATTAGTCACAGCAGTAGGATTTTCCCAGGAGCAAATAGCTGACCAATTCTTGCTGCAGTTTAATAGAACTTCTTGGCCTCAGGGATCACTCTAACTGGGGATTCCATTTGCACAGGTACATGACACAGCCAAGGAAGAAGGCAAAGGTGAACTCTGCCTTAGCCTGCCCGGGTCTCTGTGGGTGACCTCTCAATAAAGAGGAAAACTGAAGCCGTGGCAGTGCCTGGCTGACATAGCGACCAACTGAAGTCCTTCGAGGAAAGAAGATACCGGGAGAGGTGTTTAAACTCTGCCCGACTTGTTTAGTAACATAGGCAGTCAGTTTCTCTGGGAAATTGTGGATATATGTGATCTTTGTGAACGGCCCAAGCATTTCTGCTTTTTAAAAAAATGAATGCAAATATGAAAGCTGAAGCTTTTAGATCTTTGAACATGCTGACATGTCACATTTATTATGAATTTGTGAATGCCATTAAAAAAAACAGAACTTTGCCACATGCAACGGATAATGAGGCATCCTTAGGAAACATACCTCACACTGTACTTTTTCCTTTAACTGTTTATTCTCTGTCACAACATTCATTCTCTCAGGCTCAGCTGCTCTCTTGTGCCTGAGTTGTATAACATAAAGACTGTAAGTATCATGAAGGCAGGGATTTGATCTGGTTCATTTTTGTGTCACTAGGATCTAACATAATTCCTGGTTTGACAGGCACAGCTTAATAAATATTAAATGTTTGATACAACTCCTCAACCATATGCTCATTTATGCTCATTTGTTTAAATATTTCACAATAGCTAAAAATTTTCCCAAGTGGTCATGCTAGCAACATAGTCAGAACAAGTATAATTCTTTGACCTAATTCATCTAGAGTGGTAAGAGAAGTGGAAAACTTCAGAATCATCTTGTAATCATTGGTATTTGAGAACTTCAAATCAGTTTCTGGACAAATATTTAGTGCTTACTATAGCTACACCACATGGATAATACCAAAATCCACAAAGTTGTGACCCGTCACAACTCTGGTACAGAGTATTTCTGATACAGAATAAGGACTACATAATTAATTGTTCATATTCTTTGAACAATTGTTCTATTTGTTCTATATAATATACTTAAAGTATATAGCATAATATATACTATATATATTGTGTATACTACTGTGTATATAGTATATATTGTGCTATATACTTTAAGTATATTATATATATAAATACATATTTAAGTATATTATACTATATACTTTAAGTATATTATCTCATTTAATCACTTCAAAGAAAACAATTAGGTAGGTGCTATTATTATCCTTATGAGCAAATTGAGTCATAAGGAAGTTAATTGCCCCATATTATTCTACCAATTTTTGGAATTCAGATAGACCCAGAGGCTGAACTTTGAATAACTGCCATGTTGGTTGTTGTTCTTACTATTGTGTACTGACTGAGAATTTTTAAAAAGACTATTGATTGTATACTTTTAAAAATGGACTAACAACAATATCTTGAGTTAAATTTTTCTTCACTGGTATTTCTTTCAGAGCCAGGTAATGTTAACAGCGTTTGGAAAAAAGCCAAAAGAAGGATCAGTGACTAACTGCAGTTTGTAATGGAAAAAAGATTGATAGGAATTTACTGTAATGATTCCTGGGAAGACAAATAAAAGTGGTGGAGAAGAATCCAGGCTTTCAAGTTTTCTAAACAAAGCGGTCTTTACTTCCAGGTGTTTGCTGTTATAGCAGCATATTGGCACCTAGGCCTTTCCATTGCACTTCATCCTATTTTCATTATCCAGAGTTTTCAAGCATGTTGGAAATATTTCTCTTTCTGCATCCTCTCCCTTCATCTGGTTGATATATTTGCAGCGGTAATTTGAATAAATAGAGCTTTGCTTTTTAAGCTGTGAATCCAGGTGAAATGGGTTGCATTTTCAAGAATTTAGTGAGTGAAATTAATTTTGTAAAAAGACCCCAAAGTCTTGGTTTGGACACATGACATGCAATCAAGAACACAAAGGCCAGAGTTTCATGACTGGAGTCCAGATGACTGGAGTCCAGGTTGTCCGGGAGCTGATGAGAGGTGTCCTGGCATGGGGAAGAAGTAGGTATTCCCATGTGGAATTGGCAGAAAGGAAACAACTGATAAGTTCAGTCAATATCTGGTAACTACCTTTGCTCGATTAGCATGGTAGAGAGAAAATATTGTTGTCATAAAGGAGGCGAGAAAAAGAACTGGCTAGAGGTATTGATGAGTTGAATTTTTGATGTGTAAAACAGGAAGAGTCAGTGGAACATTCTAGATGAAATATTTAAAAGGCTAAAGAAAATACACAGAAGAAATTTAGGAGAAGTCATAGCCAGATATAGTACTGGGAGAGTCATTTGGATACAAATTATACAAGGTTACATGCGATGCAATGTCACATTAGTGGTTAAGATCACTGAGAAAATGCAGAGGGAATGGAAAGTAGGGAAAGACTGAGTTAAGGGTTAGGGTTGGAATTTAGACAGTGTTTTCAGTTGATGACAGGATAAAAAAAGACCAAAAAGTAAAAGCGATATGCCAAAGAAATTCTAGAAGAATTTAAATGGTCCCTTTTGTTACCAAATACCCAAACTGCGTTTTTAGTTTGTTTGTATGCTATTTTTAAAATAGTAGCTCTTATATCTAACCCTCCCTCTTCATTCATACAGTACTGGCTGAGAAACCTATCTCTGTGCATGTTTCTGTGTGATGAGTAGCCAGACCTTGGCTTCATGGGATTTGGGTTTCATTTATCTCTTCAGCACAAACAGTAAATTTTTTTTTATTGGGGCAAGTTGAAAACATATTCATGTGACAGATATATGAACTCTGTAATAAACTTTAATTAAACATTTGCTACCCAATGATCATACCGTCCTGATCATTCTGTGTAGAGATTGGTGGTATGAGAAGGAGCCATGGAACTGGGCTTCTTTCTTCCTATCATGTGCAGTACCCGAGAAGGAAGCCAACTCTGATCATCTCAAGCTGCGACTGGGTTCTGGTAATATCATTTGACCCTCGAATAAGTGGTAGCTGTGACCAGCCTTATTACTAGATTTTTGTTGTTGTTGTTAAATGAGCAAATAATTTTCTTTCACGTCTAAAATTATTTTGAGGGCTTATGTTTGATAGTACAAAAATTAAAAAATCACACGTGATGCACGGATCATTTCATGGGACATTTTCTGTGATGTAACCATTCCCATAGGCTGGAACAGATGGCAAATGGGCAGAGTTTAGGTCCCTATTTGCCTCCTTTCTCTGCAGCCTAATATTGGCTACATGTAAAGCTGGAAACAAAATAAGACAGCTGAAGATACATCTTGCCTCCATGCAGAACTTGAACTTTAGCTTTGTCATCATGAGGACTCCCTGCTCTCATTAACAGTGTCAAAAGAATTCAGATATTTCAAAATACCCTATTAACAACAAAAATATTGTAACTCAATGTTCATTCAAAGTATTTTGCAAAGATTGTGTGCGTGTGTGTGCGCACACACACGCACATGCATCACCTGTGGTAACAAATAGTCTGTGACTTAATTTTATGTGACATATTTTGCTGCTATAATTCTAGGATGGGATCCCTGGTATCACTTTAATACGCACAAATAATGTGTATTATTATACTACGTATACTTAAACTGAGTGCTAGGAAGTGTTTTATGCCTTAATATATGTTGAAGACACAGAGTATGAAACAAATCCAAATATTTTTCTAGAACATTGGTTATTTTAAGGTAGCTGTGTGGTCATATTTCTAGTGCCTATGTACTAGTGTATTGCCATCTAATGGTTTCATTAGGTCACTTTTTAAGATACTTTCATGGTTAATTTGTTCATAGAAGATAAAATTCCTATGCTTCTGTAAAATTGCAATTTCTTATTTATTTACTTAATAATTCAGTAAATACTTATTACACCTTTTCAATATTCCAAGAGCTTTGCAAAGTGCTGGGGAAACAGTGGTGAAAAAGACAGTTATGATTCCTGCCTTCAAAGAGCTCTATCTTAGTGGAGATGTGAAGGCATTAAATAACAGGTAATTGTAATATGTGAGCTCCACGAAGCCTGGAATTTTTTGTCTCCCTTGTTAACTGTTGTACCTAGAACAGAATAGCCACTCCACAGGTATTTGTTGAATGATTAAATAAAAGAATGAATGAGTTTGATACAAGGTCCTATGGAACTGTATAATAGAGAGATTTAACTTAGTGTGGGGGTCAAAGAGTTCCCTCTGTTCAAGTAAGAAAGCAGAGCTGTAGTAATTAACCTTACAAAAAAAAATCTAAGGTTAGTAACCAAACGTAAGTATAGACTAGTAACAGAAGAAAGTAGTCAATACTCATCCCAGGTGACCTAAGGTACAAGAGCAAGGGTTGACAGGACACTTGATGAAATGGATAAAAGGGATTTAGTGGCAATGGCATGAGTAGCTTCCAAGCATATGGAGAAGATTATGATTATAGAAATTCAAGTGTCTATCATTTACAATAATGCTTGATTAGAGGCTTTTCTCCAGGTCCCAACTAAAGGCACACTGATAAATGGTAATAGAGACTTTCACCCCAATACATTTTGAAATACTTGGCTAATTGCTTCCTTAACTCTATTCTCTTCCTCACTTTAATCCATCCTACTTATGCTTGCAAAAATCTCCTCACTGGGCCAAGTAACAAGGAAACATTGTGAAAGAAATTATTCAAAGCACAATAAGTGACAATAACCCCCAAGTCCCCACTTCTTTTCTTTTGCAAGGGAGTATGGTGAGCCATATTAATCATGTCTAGATTCCTGTAACTATTCCCAAACAAAAACTGTAATGGATGAAGGTCGACCATTACTTACACCTCACAATCACCTCCAGCAACTGAGTGGAAAGGAGGGAGGAGTTACTTGGTCTATAATTGGAAATAGGTTTAGCTTTAAAATTTTTGTTTGGAAGTCTGTATTCAGTGTACAAATACTATCACTTGGTAGTGGTCCTAGAGGAAGAATATCTACTTTCCTATTCTTACTACTAACTTCAGCTTTCAAGTTACTATTGTTTTGGGTGAACATAGTTACTCAAGAAGATTGTGCCTGTGTTGATTTTGTAAATTCTCTTGAAGAAAACAAAAGAGTAGTCCATTGGAATTTTCTTAAGAGCTATCTCTTTGAGACAGTTACTACCTGGTCACCTCACCTCTCTTCCTTGACAATGTTAAAGAGTTAAAGGTCTATTTCCTGGAATTAAATAAGATGGCAGGGGGAGACAAAATGGCCAAGGGTTCTGTCTGAAAGCAGGAGAAACTTTCTAGAGCTTTAATGTTTCAAATCCCCAGCAGTCACTTCTTGAAATTAAGAGCCTCAGATTTTGTTTGGACTTTTCAAGTTTGCTCAGTCCTCATTAAAATGCAGAAGAAAACTGGGAGAGTCACATCAGGAGGAATGGGGCCCAATCAAAGGTCAAGTCTTACTGAGACAGTTTGTATCAGCTCAACTTTAATGACTAAATGCAGCCGCCTACTTAATTTTCTCTTGCATCAGCATTTAAACAGGGATCTGTAAAATCCTAATTACTGAGTAGGGGAACATTATCTACATTTATCCTCTGTTAACAGATATTATTTTTGCTTATTTCAGGAGCCCTGCCAGAAATTACCTACCGTATGCTCAATTATCCACCTCCCGACAGCAACACATTATTTTAATATAAACTTTTCACTGTAGTCAGCAACTATTGTGTATTTTCTTTAAATTGAGTTGTCATATCTTATTATAAAATATAAAAGGAAATGGCTGGAACTCTTAGGGTTAGGCAGAGTCATTTTACTGTGGTTTGGCTTCTATTTGCAGCGTATTTTCTATCCAGCAAGCCTTAACACGACCATGGGAAAATCGAAGAATCTATGAAATAAACAAAATAGTTAAGATGAAAAATATGCACTGTGCATCAACTAGGCTAAGCCATTTAAAAAAAATTAAATGCAGATCCTTCCTAGTGCTAACCTACTGTGCTATGCAAGAAATGTAAATATGTCCTTAATATGAAGATTAATATCTAGGTTAAATCAGTTTCAGGTTTCCTGCCTGATAACAAATCTCATTTACATTCTGAATACCAAATGGTGCTGAGCCAAAAATGTTTGCAAGCTATTTTTTTTTCCTTTTTTAAGTTCAATCCGAACATAGAGTGACAATCTTTAAAGGTCCTCATTGATTGTGGTTTATTATTCAATTATCTAAATGCTGAGCTCACGAGTAAATGGGAATTCCTCATTACAATCTCACTATGAAATCAAGAAATGTAGACTAAATATGTCAAAATATCTCTCCCACAGTATCTTCTGAACCTCCTGATGTTATAATATTGGTTATCAAAATAGCAGGCTGGATAATTAAAACAAGGATTTAAAATATAAGACCACTTCTAGTTCCTGAAAAAGTGATAAATTATAGTCTATTATCTGCTTTCCCACAATGCAGGTAATAGCTTATTTTAAAGGAAGGTGAAAGAATGCTAATGAATTATTAATCAGCATGGTTCTCACTTTTAATAATGTTAACTTTCAGCATAATTCACACTCGCAAATATGACTTCCATTGACCAACCTGTGAATGTTTGATTACTCAAGACATTTAAATCTTTATTTCAATCGTTTATATGTTGGGGAGGACTATTCCAGAGAGTCTTCTCACCAATTAGGTTAAAAATCTTATATTTCACAGGGACATGTTGATGGCAATAATAACCGCCCAGACAAACCACAACACTTGTATTTGCTACTACTGTCATTTATGTAAAAGGATTTTGGAAAGATCCAAATTCATACACCAGATACATGTTTGAATTCAGATAAATTATTTTTAAAGTACTTGTGTGAAAGAAGGGAAGCCCATTGGCAGAGTGAGGAAAAACCAAATTATCATACTTTTGTCTACATTTTCAGAATTAAAAACCAGAAATCAAAACCAGAAAAAAAAACCACACATTCTTGAAACAAAAATATGGTTGTGATGGGCTCCCAGTTTGGAAACACTAATTTAAAAAAAAAATAAAAATAAATGATACAAGATTGTTAGTTTATGCATTTGTTGAAATTTGGGTCAGTAGACTGTGTTTCAATGTCTGCTAAACCTGACTTCTCTGGCAAAGGTATGTAATATGATCTTGATTCACTGAAAGAAAAAAAAAAAGTCAGGATACTTTATTTAGACGTTAACTATCTGGGAAGCTCTCCAGACCAGTACAAGTGATCTCAGATCAACTGTGAGTCTAGAATAGATCTCAACAATAAGCTAAGAGGGCCATGTCTTATGACGGTTTATAATATTAAATGAGAATACTCTCAGGGAACGCATGCATTTCAGTTATCTATTGCTGCATATCAGATTGCCCTAAAACTTAATGGCTGAAATAGCAGCTATTTTATATGCTGACAGTTCTGGGGAGTTTCGTGTTTAGACACAGTTAGCTGGGTGGATCCTTTCCACCAAGTGGCATCATCCGGGAATCTCCCATTAGGCTTAAATCAGGGCACACATTTCAGAATTGGCACACCTGGTAAAAATTCCAGCTTCCCTACTTCTGTACCTTTTGGCAAGGAACTTGACTTTGCACTTCACCCTATCCACCCATAAAGTAATAATAATAACATCTACTCTGTAGAGAAAAGATCTTCTGGCTTATTTGCCAGATTTTCAAGCACTGATGAGCCAAAGATATCTCTGGCTGGAGACACTGTGTTAAGAGAAAAACTCTCATGCCCCCTTTTACATATTTCTACATGAGATTCGTGGATTTGTGTCTTCTACCCCCAATGAGGTGGTGCAATCAACTAGTTAAGACAGGACCCCAAAGGAAACTTTGTCTCTGCTGGCTCCTTACAAATGGAGGTTTAAATGGACCCAGGGCTCTTTGGGGATCTCTCTGACTTTTCAAGAGTACCTTAGTGTGTGGATCCCAAGGTTGATTTTTAGAGAGATGTTTGAAGCTCCATTTGGGGCTTGAGCCTAGACCGCATGCATCAGTTTAACTCTTATTCAAGCTTTGTTTACATTCTCGTCGCTCGTGTGACTCTTACTAAAGTCATTTCTTTTTTCTCAGTTACCTATTTAAAAAAAATAATTTTTATACTACTCTACTAGGAACTCTATTAGAAGGAGAGGTGATTCAGCCTTTCCTGAACATCTGGCTACTACCCCTTAATAATAACCCCCAAATAAGCCCATAATATCTACTCTGCAGTGTTTTGAGAATCAGAAAGTACTCAATCAATTTTAGTTGCCTTTCTCTTTTGTAAGTCAACTTTTTAGATGTTTATTACGTGAAAGATACATTTTATAAACTTTTTTTAAATTTTTTTTTAACGTTTATTTATTTTGGGGACAGAGAGAGACAGAGCATGAATGGGGGAGGGTCAGAGAGAGGGAGACACAGAATCCAAAACAGGCTCCAGGCTCTGAGCTGTCAGCACAGAGCCCGACGCGGGGCTCAAACTCACAGACCGAGAGATCATGACCTGAGCAGAAGTCGGCCGCTTAACCAACTGAGCCACCCAGGCGCCCCTACATTTTATAAACTTTTATATATGAGACATAACTTGGGAACTAAATATAAAAATTCTATTCTTACTCAATTTTGCAAGTTTAGTAGGTATCTAAACTACTAAGAAAGACGTGACAGATTTCAGGTTGTAGCAATAGCTAGAAACAACACAGGCATAATGTCACACAGTGAATTTTTAATTTTCAATACAATTCTTATTGATTTATTCAAACATGTATTGAGCCCTACTGTGGACTACATTACAGTTTGCATGATATGGAAAGAAAGAACATAAGATTTACATTTAATGAGTTCATTGTCTAGTTAGTGGGTTGGAGGCTGGAGAGGATGGTAAGTTATGGCCTAGACAGGCACACCATTTCTCTGAATGTGATGACTTCTATGACAGTGGTAAATAGATGCTACTATGGAAACACGGGAAAACTGTCTAAATTTAGACAGAGTGCCAAGAAAAGCTTCAAGGAGTAGCCTTGGTTTCTATTATTCTAGTTTGACACCCACAGGCATTGGACCTCACAGCCCAAGCAAAACATGATTATTAGAACAATTACCTGAGAAACTTAGTATTATACGGCAGTGAAAAGACTTCATATGATGCCGTAATAGATACATGTCATTATACATTTACTCAGACCCATAGAATGTACGACACCAAGAGTACACCCTAATTAAGCTAAGGACTTGATGATGTGCCAACATAAGTTCATCAATTGTAACAAATATACCACTCTAGTTGAGGGATGTTAATAATGGAGGCTAGGCAGGTGTGGAGGCAGGGACGTGTGTGGGAACTCCTTGTACCTTTCTGTCAATTTTACTATGAACCTAAAACTGCTGTTAAAAAAAAAGTCTTAGGGCTCCTGGGTGACTCAGTCTGATAAGCATCTGACTCTTGATTTCAGCTCAGGTCATGATGTCACAGTTAGTGAGATCAAGCCCCACATTTAGCTCTGTTCTGGGTGTGGAACCTACTTGGGATTCTCTCTCCCTCTCTCTCTGCCTCTCCCCTTCTCTCTCTCTTTCTCTCTCTCAAAAATAAATAAACTAAAAAAAAAAAGGCTGTTTATTCTATCATCTCAGTTAATAAAATCAGATCAGGGCTGGTTCTTAATTTTTCTTATAAACCTTCATAAAAGCAGTTGTGTCCATTTTGTTATTGTTGCATGGTTGCTCATCATTATTCATGTTGTGCACAGTGTTTATTAAAAGGAAAGGGACTCTGATATGTCTGGGTGGCTTACAAAATTCAGCACGATTTTTTTCTAATCTTTTTCACATGTATTATTGCTCAGTTACTATTCCATTAACTTCAGGGAGGTGGAATCTCAAGCCCATAAACCATAGTAGGAAAGTCTAAATTTCAGTTGTGCTAATTTAGTAGGATGCTTAAACTATGTGTTGAAATTTTTTGCAAAACTTCATATAGTTCTTGTAATTTTTCAAACTGACATCTTAGACCTTCTGGTGAAAGGTAGAAATGAGGATTTGGAGAGTATTCACTGACATTTCAAACTCTTTAGGAATATGAAATTACAAATATGAAAGCTTAAGCAGGTAATTTGGATGTTCAACCCAAAATAGAATGATTGATTTTTATATGCAAATCCTATCTTGTGAACTCATTTGAAGTCCACACTTTTGTATTCCAGAGAAACTCTTCAGAAACTTAATTTACAGGAAAGGATGGTTTCCTTTGAGGGAAACATTTCTTATAGAGACCTCTTCACTGAAGTGCAACTGACTGAAACATGAAGCTTTGACCACTTGAGACTGTGATCCCAAAATATCTTTTTTTTTCTTTTGGGGGGGGGCGGGATATTTATGTCAAAACTTTCTAAAAATAAAAATGAACAGAAAGCACACCCCAATATTTTGTGACAGCAAAAAAGCAAAAGTGCATGGAGTTGATACAGGGTTATTCCCTGTAATAGGAGATATGATAAAATGCCTGGCCGGTTCCATTTGTATAAATGGTCTGGAATGGTTTATGTTCTCACATCAGGTCGGTCATTTAAATGCTGGAGTCTAGTTCTCATAGTTGAGCCTATATGAATCTGGAATCAGGCAACTAATCATTTGTATTGCCCTGAGCTGCAATAGTAGGAACAGCAGCATATAAACCAGATGAAACAGCTTCATTTACAATTACAAAAGCAAGGGCTTTCACAGAACAAAAAGCAGTTTTACAGTAGCAATTCCATTTGCTAGATGCCATCTTCTTTATTTGAGAAATATGCAAAAGCATGGAAACTGATTCTTTCTTGTGTGTATACTAATGTTCAATTGTTTTATATGGAAACTTGAAAGGAGAGGAGAATGTTTAATTATTTTCGGTATATTTTCATTCTTCATAATTGTGTAATTTGAAGGCATGCTGTTTACTTTGAGTTAGAAAAGAATGATCCAAAATATTTGTCCACAACACTGCTGGATGCTCTAACGCCATAACTGTTGTATTCTTTTCTATTGTGAGATGACGTTTCCCAGCAGGTGCTAGTATGTTACAAGATATGACCATAAAAAATGATTATGTTATGGGTAAAGTGATTTCTGATTATATCGTCTTTTGCATATTTGAAATGATGCAGGCTTTATATAAGATGTGAATTTTTACACAGAATAAGTAGTATATGCTGTATCAGTAATGCTGATAGAGAAAAGTCATAGCAAATAATGTGTGTGTGTGTACGTGTGTGTGTGCGTGCATGCGTATGTGTGTGTGTGTGTTTCTGACCTCGACATAATTTCAGTGGCGCATGTTTTTTTAGGCCAATGACCATTGGATGATGACATCCATAATAAACTGGAAATAAAAGGCAAAAGAGCCTACCATACCACAGAGTACCTTTGGAGAGAGAAAATATTGCAATATTTTGTTTTGGGATTTTCCTTTTTCAAATTGGAAAAGGGGTCCTTACGTGTAGCTTTAAGGTAAGTATCTTAGAAAGTTGACTCTGTAGTCAGATTTTGACATCTGTTAACTGGTTTTATAGAACAGTTTTTAAAGCTGGCTTCAGAGATCATTATGTAACTATATACAAGAACCAATAATGTCAGCATGCCATAACAACAAGTCACTGTGCTTCGATTTCAAATACTGCTGTGCATTTAATAGCTTCCTGAATGCATTGTGTTTTTGTCCCAACAATATGATTGCATTTTGGGGCACAAATTAACAGATTAGTATTGATAGTTCTTGTATTCGATTAAAAAAATTGTGTATCTTGCTCTACATTTTCAAGTAGAATTTTTCTTTCCCCCGGAAAGCCATCACAGTCTTACAGCAAATAATAAGAAAATGGTTTTATTGTATGGTCCAATTCTCAAGATATTTGGCTTATCATTCTTTTTGTCTCTGTTTCCGTGAGTCTTGAATGCCAGCCTGTATTCTCAAATGGAAGAATTTCCGATTGAGATTTTCAGACTGAATACGAAAAACAACCATTTAAATGAAGTAAAGATAAATACTTTTGGTATTTCAAAATTTATTTTGACTTTATTTTTTTTCTTATGAACAAATACGAAGGAATACTATTTTCCTTGTCAGTAAACATGCCTTCCATTGTGATATGAAATGATGTATTTCACCCCAAAATGTACTTCCAGACATAAAACTAATTATGCTCTTTTTATGGATCCAGTATTCTAGCTTTATAGAAGGTGTTCATCAAACTTTGGTTATGATTTGTGTTCACCAAACCCCAGGCTCACACATACAGAAAGTAGTTGATAAGTCACATTATGCAATGGGAATGTGAAATTCAATTTTATCCATGTAAAAAGCCCTCAAGAAATATTTGCTGGGTGAGAAAAATACAGACAGCAGTTTTTTTTTTTTTTTATACTGCTCGGGTGGTGCATCTGAATATCATAATACACTCTAATCTGCTACATACATTACAAATCCAGCCATCAGAACACACTTAAGATCTCCAAAGTTAACCTCTGAAGGGAACACTAAGGCCAAATACTGTTTAGATTTTCATTTCACTGCATTAGCAAAAGTGTCCTGGGGGAATGGAAAGGCCCCAGCTCATTTTGCATTTCCAATTGTCATACATAAACACATAAAATAGGATATGGACGATTTGATCCATGGTGCATATGGATTACAAATAAATATGAAAGCCTTAATTTTTCCAGGTCCTGTTCACTTTTAAAATGTCTTCTCTATTACCCTGGTAGGTGATTTTACCTTCCCTTAACCATGCAAAAGCTATACTGTTTCAAACCTGCAGATTAGTGATGGTGGAGGCTTATTTCTTTTGGTTATCTACAGCACCATCTTCGTGTCTTGGGGCGTAAAAGAATATTATCTGTGTGACAGTTATGGCCGGAGCCATCTATACCGTTCGTGGTATCAGCACTCAAAGTGCTCTGAATAGGAATCATTCAGTTGAAGACATTCCCCGTAGTTTCATTAAAACTTAAAATCACAAAGAGCTACAAGTTACGACGAAGGTTACCCAAAATTTTCAGCGAGTCTCTTATGTGGAAAAGCATATAAGTGGTTGGATTTTTGTGTTTTGTTTCTCCATGTTTTGTTTTGTTTTGGTTTTTCATGGGCTTGTGTGGATTTGCTAATCTTTTGCGGAGGTATTGACCGTAGCAAAGCAATGTATAAATCTGCTTTGTTTCTTTACTTAATTTTCATAACAAATAGTGTGCCTGTCTGATTGCATGAAATCATCAGGAGTGTCTTCAATTACTACTGCATGCAGCCTCTGATCACATACTCTTCCTCCATTCTGAATCTGGAGGATGATGTGGAGAAAGGAGGCGGGGTGAGTGGCAAGAGAGCAAACGCACAGCTAGTTATGTATTGCAAATGTCAGGTTAGAGAGGAAGTGTATATATTCATATAAGATAATCTCGAAGCTACAGTTGTGATTGCAGTAATGGCTCATTCGTATCTGCATTTCATTTAAATGCACTGTTTTGACTCACTGAACATTTGTCAAAGACAGTACAGCTAAACTTTTTCACATGACCACTGAGGTAATGACAGCATTACATTACCAGGAAACTGCATGGCTTGCTGATACTTCCATTTTCCACAGCAGCTTATGAAATAATCAAAATGTGTGCATGAAATGGCGGCCTGTTCTGAATTTATTTTAATACAGATGGGCTTATGCCGAGAGAAGAAAAGTGTTGGACCCCCGACACAAGAGACAATGACTTTGCACAAAGCTGAATTTTACTAGCAGAGAAGATGGATATATGAGTATTAGACTTTTCATAGCTATAGGAAGGATAATCTTTCAATCAGATTAATGAGAAAATATATTGCATGGGCCCTACAGCACTTTTTGCTTTCCAGGCTAATGCGTGATTTAAATCCCCAAAGTACATTTGCAGCATTACAATATCCTTTGATAATAATGTCGCTTGCACAAAGACAGATAAAAATAAAACAGTCCCCCTTGATTTCCCATTTTAGATTTGAAGTATATTTTCTGTTCTTTGCTGGCAATGAAGTGAATTCTATTGAGAAGAGTCACATTTAATAAGACAAAGAGAATTTTCTAATTATGCTACCTGTCAAGATTGGAATCTATGGGATTGCAACCGCAATTGAAGAAACGGAGGAAGCAATTGCGTAGAGTCCCGTTTACTTTGGTGTATGATTACTATTTGCACTTAGATATTGCTAAATGTAAATCAAGCAAACACACACAAGCACGCTTTGAGGTAAACACCAAAAGGCAGGTTTCCGAATGGGTCCTACCATTCCCATTTCAATTTCAGTAACCAATTTTCTGAGGTTTCCTAATTCATTTCTTGAAAACAACATAAACCACGGGAAATTTTGAACAAAGGACAAATTGCATGCTGTGTTATGTAACTAGCTAATGTGAAAACTTGTAAAGCCAAATAGACTAGACTTACGCAACAAATATATATATATATATATATATATATATATATATATATATATATATATAAACATGCATAATATATATCTACTAGAGGAAAGGAATTTTCAAAAAAAACATATTAGGAAAAAAGATACAATGAGTCTAGAATACATTTATTCATTTTGTTATTTTTACCTAATTTGTATTACAACAGTGCAGACATTCAAGAAAATCTCACTACTATTCAAATGCTTCCCTGGAAGTTATCACATGCTATTCTGTTTGAGCCTCAGGGGAACAGTTACTTGCGCTCCATCAAACATTACTCTCTCTCCATCTCTCCCTCTCTCTCTCTCCCTCTCTCTCTCTCTTTTTAGCGTTGCAATTGTTGAAACACTGTGGCACATTAGACAAGGAAAATAAATATTGTGCTTTCAATGGCTTCCTCATATGCTATGTATACACAAACTGGCACATAATCAATTATTATAAATATTATCATCTGCTAAAAAATAATTCTACTAGTACTCAGATGATAATAATTATGATAAATAGGAATTTATTCAAATCATACTTTCAGAGATGCATTAAAAGGAGAAGAAACAGTTAAGCAAAAATATACAACAGCAGCAAGTTTATGATTAGAAATTTAGTTTAAAAAACATTTAATCTTAAAGAGAATAAATAATAGATACCATTAGTTTCTACAAATGCATACATAAGGCATCCAAATGTTCTTAGCTTTGCATAAATTTCAAATTAGGTGTTTCCAACCAGAGGAAATCTATCAATTATTACATCAATGCCGTCTTTTTTTTAAATAAGAAAAGCATTAGAATTAATATTTGATTTAACTCACTTAATGAATCAAAGTTCTGAACATGTAAAGTTAGGAAATGTTCCATTCTGGATCCACTAAGTCACACTCTAATACCTACATCCTCTGGGCTGAATTGTGTCCACTCAAAATTCTTAGGTGGAAATCCTAACAGTTAGATATCAGAAAGTGATTGTATTTGGATATAGGATCTTTAAAGAGTTAACAAAATGAGATTATTAAGGTGGGCCCTAAATCCAATATGACTGATGCGGTTATGGGAAGAGATTGGGATGCACAAATGTACAGAACAAGACCGTGTGAAGGCATAGAAGAGATAGTCATCTATAAGCAAAGGAGAGGCCTCAGAAGAAGCCAATCCTGGCCACACCTTGATCTTGGATTTCTAAACTCAAAGACTGCATGAAAATAAATTTCTGTTGTTTAGGCCACCCAGTCTGCAGCACTTTGTTACGGCAGCCTTAGCGTAACAACATGAAACTTTTAAGATGTGGAAGATTCTAGCCTCTTGCTAATATTGATGCACCTACCTCTAAGTTTTTAAATAAGGGGTGATAATGGGACACTGTATCAGATGACTCAAATGGTCTGTTTTTGAGTTCATGAGAAACAAATTCTTAACAACTTATGGAATCATGTATATACAAACTGAGCCTGATTAGTGGAAGTTATTTGTATGTATGGTTCAAATCCTATGAATATATTGGTGCCCACCGATTTACATATTATTTTAACCATGTCATTTACAATGTGATTAATTGGATATTAATAAATATTTACTTCATACTGTGCTAAACAAATGCATCTTTGTGCACCTATATGTAAGGACAGGATTTTTGTGGTTTGACATAATTTTGTCCAACTCGACTTTGATGGCTAATAAAAATGAAAAAAGTAATTTGAATTAACAGTGTGCCACAATCTCAAGTGCTGAATGATAATTAACACTAAAAGTAACAATAGCTATCGTATATTAAGAGCTAATTTGTAAAATAATAATAATAATAATTTGTTTCAGGAATTGAACTAAGCATAAACACACATTGGTCCATTTAATTCTCACAACTTTATGACCTAGATATACGTTATCCACATTGCAAAGAAAAATAAGTTGAGACATCGTGACATGTAATCTCTTGTCTAAAATCACAGTTGTAAATATCAGAGCTTGGATTCAAATCTCAGATGGTATGATTGGAGAGTCAGGCTTCTAAACAGAATCTCAGTGAAGAAATAAAAATGATAGCTCATCACTTCTTTAGAATTCTTCATGTTGAACAAATTGAGGAAAAGTCTTCTTCCTCATAAATTTGTTAAATTAAAGAAAGAAAGTTAAAAAGTTAGGTAACTAAAGGAATAATATTGTACCAAATCCACCTCAGACATTTAAAACTTGAAGGAGATAGGCAACAACTAATTGACCAGAAGATAAGAAAAACACTTTCTGTAGATTTTATTGACAGTGGTTTAGAAAGATTCAGTCTAAGGGTGCCTGGGTATCTCAATTGGTTAAGCATCCAGCTCTTGATTTTGGCTCAGGTCATGATCTCCCAGGTTTGTGAGATCGAGCCCCACATCTGACTTCATGATGATAGCGTGAAGCCTGCTTGGGATTCTCTCTGCCCCTCCCCACCAAAATAAATAAATAAACTTAAAAAATAAAAAGAAAATTATTATTCCCTGAACTTGTTAGAAGCTCAGTGAAAAATGGGGTAACTGGTCTATTCTGCCCTGAGTGCCTTTTACTTAAGGGAATGAATTAAGGTACCCTTTCTCTAGAGTGGAGGTTTGAATAAATTTCTATCTGCAGAGCAAAAGTGCCAGTAGTGTCTTCTGTTATACTGTATAAGGCAATCAGAAATTGTGAAATAGAGAATACATTTGAACCAGATATGGAATCATTTTACCAAAAGCAAAAAATATATATAGTGATATATATCATATATATTATAATTATATGTATTATATTATAATATATATAACTGATGATGGCTGAAATCATTATATATCTATCTCACTTTAAGAAAAAAATTTTTTAAACATTTACTCATTTTTGAGAGCGAGAGAGACAGAGCATGAGCGGGAGAGGGACCGAAAGAGAGGGAGACCCAGAATCTGAAACAGGCTCCAGGCTCGGAGCTGTCAGCACAGGGCCCGACGTGGGGCTTGAACTCACAGAGTGTGAGATCATGATCTGAGCTGAAGTCAGACACTCAACCGACTGAGCCACCCAGGCGCCCCTTCATTTATCTATCTTACTTTAAAAGAAGATCAAATGTAGGCTGCCGGCAAGGTGCAGCTGCCCAAATACCCAGGGTCAGTGATCCAGGCTCTATAATATTTCTGCACCATCACTGGTGGAATTTAGACATTGTCTTAATGCTTCTCAGTTCATGGTTGTAAAACAGTAGTCACACTCCAGACATGCAGTCCATATCTAAAAAACAAACAAGCAGGATGCCTGCGCGGCTCGGTAGGTTAAGCTTCCAACTTTGGCTCAGGTCGTGATCTCATGGAACATGGGTTTGAGCCTTGCGTCAGGCTCTGTGCTGACAGCTCAGAGCCTGAAACCTGCTTCAGATTCTGTGCCTCCGTCTCTCTCTGCCCCTAACCCACTCGTGCTCTCTCTCTCTCTCTCAAGAATAAATAAACATTAAAAAATAAACAAAATAAATAAAATAAAAAAACAAACTAGCAAAAACAAGGCAATCATCAGTGAAGCAAAGTTTGAAAGACCCAATGCTATCTCTTTACTTTTAAAAAGTTTTCCCACTAGAGCCACTTTATGGCTTTTGTTTGCAATTCATTGTATATGTCTAACAGTAAGAAAATGTATAGCAATAAGGGAATCTGGAAAGTGATATTTTCACTTTGCAGTTTGCATCATAGAGGGAATCAAAAATAAAAGAATAGGGCTTTCTTATGGGTAACTAATTCAAGTCTTTACCAATGAGTTTATAAAATTAGCAAGTGTTATAACTACTCCATTGAAAATAAACTCCCCACATAGCTTCTTTTTTTTTTTTAATTTGTTTTTGAGAGAGAGAGAGGGAGAGAGAAAGGGAGGGGCAGAGAAAGAGGGATCCTAAGCAGGTTCTGCACTGACAGCAGAGGCCCTATAAGGGGCTCAAACTCACCAACTGTGAGCTCATGACCTGAGCTGAGGTGGAATGCTTAAATGTTTAAAGGACGGAGCCACCCAGGCACCCCTCCCTATATGGCTTCTTAACAGCAAAGAAAAAAGTATTTGTGTTTGCCTTCAGAAAAATGAGAAAAGCAGGAAGTTAAAAGTTTTTCATGCTATAAATAGTCACACAGCACTCAGAGATTTGCCAAGTAGGCAAAAGCAACGAATCCAGTCAATGGCTTGCACCTGATGAAAACAAACAAACAAACAAACAAAAATAGCAGTGCCTAGGAAGCAAACCCAGATCTAAGAAATAAACATAGAGATTATGGAAAAGTTTGACCCCTAGAACATGTGTAATAAAATTTGCTGGATGGATAGGTGAATGAATTATGAGGCTTGCTTGAGAGATTTAAAATCTATTAATTGGCCAATTGCATTTATACTTAAAACAACAATTTGATTTAACCTTATATATTATAAGTTTTTCACCTGCAAAATGTAGTAGATGATATAACCCATGAAAGGCTTTTAAGGTCTTTAAAAGAAACACATTATTGATGGTATTGATAACAAGATTACAATAATTTTAAGTTACAAAATTGGGATCTTTCAAACAATTAAAAATATGATTCAAAATTGATTTCAAAATTGGCCTATAATGAAAATTCCTTGTTATTTCTAAACTTTTAAACTCTTGAAAAATTCAGGGAAACTTTCTTTTTAAAATCTATTTGTTCAGCAACTTAAAAAATAATTTGTAAACCTTGCTTCCACTCATAAAGAAATACTCTTGTGCAATGTGTTCTCCTTGGCTAACTAGGGAAGGGGGGTGGGGGGATAAGGTGGACCTTACCGTAATGCCCATTTTCTAGCTATAGGCAATTTCCCAAGTGGGGGCAAGAAGCGTGTAGAAAAGCAGAGTTTGAAGTCTCACCAAGTAAAGAAAGCAAAGCTTAGTATTTGGGGAGGCAGATTTCTAAAATTTATAGGTAAGGAGGAGGGAGCAGAACAGAGAAAAAGTTTAATTGTATCTTTGTCTGAATGCCAATCTGTCATGTGTAGGATGACATTCCATGAAGCAAAGAATAACTATAGAAATAAATTATGGAAAAAAATTAGTAAAAATCTCTAAGTCTAATACTTCTAGAGCTCAGAGAAATCTGGGAAAATTTCAAGGACCCACCAGCTAGAGCGAAGATCATATATGCATGAGGCTTTTGGTAGAGATTCAGAAAAGTCTGGTTTGTGGAGTGGAGAGAAACTAGCTGTAGACTAAAGGTTTTCTATACTCACCTTATAAAAACTTAAAATGAGCCTGAAGCAACATTCTTTAAAGAAATATAACATAATCCATCACTCAATATTATAAAATTCCCAACATCTGGCATGCATTCAAAACATTATTGAACATCTGATGAAGTTTAAAAAAAGTTAAAATATATTCAGAATAAACAGGCATTAGAAACAGAAAAATAGCAGATGATAGAATTAGCAGATAGGAACTTTAAAACAGCTATTACACATATTATAAATGTGCTTCAGAATTTAATGAAAAAATGCATGCATAATGAGGAGAGAGATAAAAGATATAAAAAAGAACCAAGTGAAATTCTGGAGATAAAAATACCTAGAATTAAGCGTTCTGGAAATAAAAATTTCACATTTTGTTGTCAACAGCAGATAAAACATTGCAAAAGAGAAGGTCAATGAACTAGAAGATATGGTGACAGAAATTATTTTAAAATGAGAAAAAAGACCCCAAACTAACAATAGTGGTCTAACATATGTGTAATTAGAAATTCAGAAAAAGATTAAGGAGAGACATAAAAAAAATTTGAAAAATTAACAACGGAAAATTTTCTAAATTTGATAACTATAAATATCCAAAATATCCACATAACTTCAAATAGAATAAACAAAAGGAAAACTACTTGTTTAAAACAAGTTAATCTTTTTTAAAACATCCACAAAAAGAAGACACACACACAAGAACTAAGATCAGAAGTTCAAAGTTCTTTTCAGAAACTATGCAAACAAAACATAATGAAGCATCATTTGTTAAAAAGAGAGAGATAATCTGGTAATTTAGAATTTCTATATCTAGCAAAAATATATACATATCAAAAAAGATGCTGAACTGAAGGATTGTTCTATGAATAAAGATGACAAAATCCATCCCCAGCAGATGTACGCTACAAGAAATATTAAAGGAAATTCTTCAGCTTGAGGAAAAAGATAACACTAGATAGAAACTAGGATCTACCTAAAGACTGATGAATGCCAGAAATTGTTAATGTGATGGAAGGGGATAAGAGAAAAGAATGGAAGGGAGATGGAAAGATATTGTAGTAATATTCCTAGAGTATGCATAAATGAATGTAATATTATTTGAGCCTCAATTGTGATCAGTAAAAGATGTCTATTTTAATCCCTTGAGAAACCACAAAAATAATAGGGATATAGGTGATAAACCAAAAGAAATGATTAAACAGAAACACTAACAAAAATTTAATTAACTCAAAAGAAGTTAGAGGAAAAGAAGAACAAAGAACATATGGGACAAATCTAAAACAAGTTCATTTAAGGGTGCCTGGGGGGCTCAGTCAGTTAAGCATCTGAATTCAGCTCAGGTAATAATCTCACAGTTCAGGAGTTTGAGCCCTGCATCAGACTCTCAGCACAGAGCCTGCTTTGGATCCTCTGTCTCCCTCTGTCTCTGCCCCTCCCCTGCTTGCTCTCTCACTCTCCCTCTCCTCTCAAAAATAAAGAAACATTAAAAAAATATTTAGCAAACCTAAATAAGTGGAAAGACATTTGTGTTCATGAATTAGAAAACAATATTGTTAAGCTAGCATATTAACAATATTGTTAAGATACTCCAAGTGATCCATAGATTCAATTCAATCTCTATCAAAATCCTAATGGTCTTTTTGGTAAAAATGGAAAAGCTGATCCTCAAATTCATATGGAATTTTGAGGATTCCCAAACAACCAAAACATTATATAGAAAGAAAAAAAGTTGGAGGACTCACATTTCTCACTTTCAAAACTTACCTCAAAACTGCAGTAATCAAAACAGTGTAGGTAGATGTATAAACCAACGGAATAGATAAAAAAAAATCCAGAAATGAACTTATACATATATGGGCAACTGATTTTCAACAAGGGTAACAAAATTACTCAATGGGGAAAAGAATAGTCTCTTCAGCAAATAATTTGGGGAAACTAGATATCCGTATGCAAAAATAAATAAAGTTGGAGCTTTAACTCTTATACATAAAAATTAATTCAAAATGGATCACAAACTAAATAAAACCATAAAACTCTTAGAAGAAAACGTAAGGGCAAATCTTAATGATCTTGGATTTGGCAAAGAATTCTTAGATATAAATTCAAAAACATGAACAAGAGGAAAAATAGATAAATGAGACTTCATCAAAATTCAAAACTTTTGTGCATGAAAGAACGTTATCAAGAAAGTGAAAAAACAACCTACAGGGTGGCAGAAAATGTTTGCAAATCACATATGTGATAAGAGTCTAGCATCCAGAATATATAAAGAATCCTCACAACTCAATAAAAAGACCAAGACCAATTAAAATACGGGAAGACTTTTCTGCAAAGAGGATACATAAATGAAAAAAAAAAAACACATATAAAGATGCTCAACATCCTCAGTCATTAGGGAAATGTGAATAAAATCCCAATGAGATACCACTCTGTACCAACAAGATGGCTATAAATAGGGGGTTGGGGAGAGGAGGAGAGACAAGTGTTGAAGAGGATTTGGAAAAATTGCACCATTTGTTAGAAAGGCTATCATTTCTCCATTGAACTGCTTTTGCTCCTTTGTCAGAGATCGGTTGGCTCAAAAAAAATCAGTTGGCTCTATTTCTAAGACTCTATTTCTGTGCTCTCTATTTTGTTCTGTTGATCTCTGTGTTTATTCTTTTGCCAATGCCACATTGTCTTGATTACTGCTGCTTATTTCAAGTCTTTAAATCAGGTCACGTGAGTCTTTCTTCATCATTATTCTGTGTCTTTTGTTTTTCCATGTATTATTGTACAATAACGTACTACCCTTCAACCTTGATATATTTGCTTAATACTTTCAGCATTTTTTGTCAGTGTCTTAAGATTACAATACATAGTCATTTCATATGTGAATAAAGATTTTTATTTCTTCCTTTCCAGCCAACATACTTTAATTTTTTTTCTTATCTTATTATTTTGCTAACTAGGACTTCCAGTGCAATGTTAAGTAAGAGTGATAAGAGAGAATAGAATATCCATGTCTTATTCCCAATTTGGGGAAGGTATCCAACTAACTTTAAGGAAATGGTCCATTATGATGTTAGCTGTAGGTTTTTTGCAGATGTTCTTTATCAAGAAGACTTTTACTCTCTCTTAAAAGTATATAAACATTTGGGGCGCCTGGGTGGCGCAGTCGGTTAAGCGTCCGACTTCAGCCAGGTCACGATCTCACATTCTGGGAGTTCGAGCGCCGCGTCGGGCTCTGTGCTGATGGCTCAGAGCCTGGAGCCTGTTTCCGATTCTGTGTCTCCCTCTCTCTCTCTGCCCCTCCCCCGTTCATACTCTGTCTCTCTCTGTCCCAAAAATAAATAAACGTTGAAAAAAAAAATTCAAAAAAAAGTATATAAACATTAAAAAAAATGTTAAAAAAAAGGGGGGGGGGGCGCCTGCGTGGCTCAGTCTATTAAGCATCCAACTTCACTCAGATCATCATCTCACAGTTTGTGAGTTCAAGCTTTGCGTCACGCTCTGTGCTAACGGCTCAGAGCCTGGAGCCTGCTTTGGATTCTGTGTCTCCCTGTCTCTCTTCCCTTCCCAAAATATGTTCTGTCTCTGCTTCTCTCTCTTAAGAATATATAAACATTTAAAAAAAAGGAAGAAGAAGGTTAAGAAGGTTTTTATTATGAAGGTGTGTTAGATTGTGTAAATCTTTGTATTGACCGATATGATTATATGATTTTTCTTCTCTAGCCTTTCGATATGTCGGATTATATTGATTGATTGTCAAATGTTGAACCAGTCTTATATATTTGGAACAAATCCCCCTTAGTCATGGTGTATAATTCTTTTTACACATTGTTGGATTGTGACCCTTTTGGTTGAATATTCCATAATGGCTGCTGTGTTCTTAGGTAATGGTGTCTTGCACCTTTAGTTCATGAAGTATTCCAGGCAACACACTGAGTTGAAAGTTCAAAAAGAAAGTTGTATTTATTTGA
The DNA here is from genome assembly GCF_018350175.1 of Felis catus. NCBI lineage: Eukaryota > Metazoa > Chordata > Mammalia > Carnivora > Felidae > Felis > Felis catus. The sequence goes on along the minus strand of NC_058385.1, from coordinate 25,451,361 downwards.
AGGATGTCCATGAACATTAGGAACAGCTGGAGAAAATTTACATACATGAGAAAGGTTGACAAAAAGTAATCAAAGATGGTAACAATGACAAATTGTTAGGCACAAGGATTCAGACGGTAAGAAGAAAAAAATAAAACCTCATAGTGAGAATATAAAGAATGCGAGTCAACTTTTGGGTAAACATAAATGTGACTGGCCTGGAAAAGTTTATCTCAACTCAGTGATTAACACCAGTATGCCAAGTTCACAATTTCTCTCCTAAGACTCACTTAGTCCTTTTCACTTTTATTCTTTACAAAAGCGTACATTTAAGGAAGAGAATGCAAATGTTTTTATAAAATCCATTTGACTTGAGGAACTGCTTTTCTGCAGGTCTTGCTTGACATTTCTTTTCAGCAGTCTTCCTTTAGAGGAGGTGAGGGCTTCTTCTTTAAGAAAAGATAAGATGACACAAATAGAGCTATTCGAACTTATTTTTCCCATCTCATCATTTCATGACGATTTAAAAAAGAGTCATATTACATTTCCTTCTTTTGCAGTTTTGATTAGGATGATGATGGTGATGATGCTGGTGATCCTTATTTTCTTACTTCCCCAACCATCAGTATATTACATACTATCACAATTTGTTAACTGTGGCCTAATGTTTCACTTGTACTTATCCCTAAGAAATAAAATGCTTTACTTCTGGTTTTAACTCTGACATATAAAAAGCTTAGAAATCGTCACTCTGTCTTCACAACAAGAAAAAACTGAACAGACTGAAAATCAACAACTTTTCTGACACCCACCAGAGAACTGAGGTTGGAAGGCACACTATCACCCAATCTAGAGAGATAGCCAAGTTCAGAGTCATAGCCAAGATATACTTATCTAGATCAGAAGGCACCCACCAGAAACATAAAGTACTAGGAGTACTTAACTGGTAATTTTAATGAATTTCTGGAAACCATAGCGTAGCATCAAAGTTAGAAACTCCTTGGAGCCGTGGTCTTGGGGGCTCCCCACACTTTGCGGGGTTTCTTCCTTCAGACAACATACCATCTAGGAAAAAGGGATTCCTTGTGAAGGTCCAAAATCAGTGTTCTTGTTGCTCTGGAAGAAGAAGGTGAGAAGTAATCACTGCAAAATATGACCAGCACATTCTTTATAATAAATGCGTACACCTAGAATAAAAGCCTTTGCCCGCCTGGAGGAATATCATTTTTTTCAGCTCCATCCCCCTCTCACTTCCTTCTTGATATGAGGGAGATAAAAAAGCTACCACAATGGAAAAACACTTCTGTAGGTCACAGTGCAGAGAAAAAAGAGCACAAAAAGAGTGTGATTTCACCAGAAGAGTATACAAAACTTCCCCTTTCACATATAACCACTACATAAAAAGGACTCCAGTATGACAATAATGGATTTACATCTGAAAGAAACCTAAATGCAAATTCTCTCTGAAGGGGAGTACTCAGAGAAGACAAGAGGGGAGTCAGAAAAGACACTAGAGACTTTGGCACCTATAGCTACAGTAAATATTAAGCACAGCCCAACTCCTAACCAGATGGAAAGAATACTCACATTAACAGCCTATTAAACTCAGTTCCTAATACCTGATACAAAATGTTCATCTTTTGCGGTGCATGAGAGGCTCAGGTGGTCAAGCATCTGACTTCAGCTCAGGTCATGATACCGCAGTTTGTGGGTTCAAGCCCCATGTCAGGCTATGTGCTGACAGCTCAGAGCCTGGAGCCTGCTTCTCCATAGAGAAGCCATAGCCTGCTTCTATGTCTCCCTCTCTCTCTCTCTGTCCATACCGCCACTCAAAAATAGACATTACAAAATTTTTTTAAAAATGTTCATATTTCAATAAAAAAAGTCCAAGTCATGGGGCACTGGGGTGGCTCAGTCGGTTAAGCCTCTGACTTCTGCTCAGGTCATGATCTTGTGGCTTGTGAGTTTGAGCCCTGGATCAGGCTCTGGGCTGACAGTTCAGAGTCTGGACCCTGCTTCAGATTCTGTGTCTCACTCTCTCTGACCCTCCCCTGCTCATGCTCTGTCTCTGTCTCTCTCAAAACTAAATAAACATTACAAATATTTTTTTTAATAAATTAAAAAAAATCCAAGTCATACCATATAAATAAGAAAGGAAGGAAGGAAGGAACAAAGAAAGGAAGGAACAAAGGAAGAAAATAGTCTAAAAAGACAAAAAAAGTAGTATAACCAGACTCAGATGATACTCAGACTCATTATGACCCAGATGATAAAATTGTAAGACAGAGTTTAAAATAACTGATTAGGTATGCCTTGGGTGGCTCAGTTGTTTAAGCATCTGACTCTTGATTTTGGCTCAAGTCAAGATCTCACAGTCATGAGATTGAGCCCCACATCAGGCTTGCTCTGGTCATAGTCTGCTTAAGATTCTCTGTTTCTCTCTGCCCCTCACCTCAAAAATAAAATAAATAAAATAAAATAAAATTAAATAAAATTAAATAAAATTAAATAACTGATTAATGTACTAAAGTGTCTAAGGAAAAAAGTAGAAAACATATTAGAACAGATTGGTAATGAAAGCAGAAAGGCGGAAATTCTAAGAAAAGGAAATGTTTAAAATAAAAAACACTGCAACAAGAATGAAGTATGCCTACAGACTAGACAAAAATAAAAGAAAAATCAATGAGCTTGAATACAGATCATAGAAACTTCAGAAATAAAAATGTATTGAAGAAAAATAAAAAGAATGAGCATAACAGAATATTCAAGAACTGAAGAACAATTTCAAATGGTGTAACATACATGTAATCAGAAGAAATAAGAATGGAGCAGAAGAAATATTTGAAATAATAATGGCATAGAACTTTCCAAAATTAATGGCAGACACACAAGCAGAAATCCAGGAAGTTTAGAGATAATCTAGTAGGATAAATACCACAAATATTGCACAAGACATATCATATTCAAACTACAGAAAATCAAAGACAAAAGAAAATCTTGAAAGAATCCGGAGGGAATGAAAAAAACATTAGCTATAAAATAACAAAACTAAGAATTCCAGGGGCATCTGGGTGGTTCAGGCAGTTAAGCATCCAACTTCAGTTCAGGTCATGATCTCGGGGTTTGAGGATTCGAGCCCTGTGTCAGGTCTGTGCTGACTCCAGGCTCAGAGTCTGGAGCCTGCTTTAGAATCTGTGTCTCCCTCTCTCTCTGCCTCTCCCTCACTCATGCTCTGTCTCTCTCTCTCTCTCTCAAAAATAAATAAACATTAAAATAAATTTTTATTTTTAAAAATGAGAATTACAGTGAACTTCTTGCCAGAAACCCTGCAAGCAACAAGAGAATGGACTAAAATATTTAAAATATTCAAAGAAAAAAAAAAGCCCAACAACCTATAATTATATACCCAGAAAACTCATTCTAAAAAGTGAAGGAAAAATAAAACTTTTCTCTGACAACCAAAATTGAAGAAATTCATTACCTCCAGACGTCCTTGCAAAATGTTAAAAGAAATTCTTCGGGGAAAAGAAAAATGATATAAGTCAAATCTCACATCTACATAAAGAAAGAGACACTTATATAAATCTCCACATAACAACAAAAATGCACCGTCTTCTCAAGCTCCCATGAGGCATTTTCACCAACATAGACCACATTCTGAATGACAAAACTCACTTAAAGAAATGTATAAGAATAAAAATCATACAAAAATGTTTTCATATCATATTGAAATTAAACTAGACATCAATAATAGAATGATAACTTGGAAATCCCCAAATATTTGGAAATTAGTCCACATACTTCTAGATAACACAAGTCAAGCAAGAAGTTTCAAGAGGAACTAAAATATTTCAATGGAAATGGAAATATATCAAACTATGTTTAACGAGGGAAAAACAGGGTTTTGACAGAACTTTATGGTATTAAGTGCATATATTAGAAGAGAAGAGGGATCTAAAAATATATAACCTAAACCTCCTCATTAAGAAACTAGTGAAAAAAAGAAATTTAAGACTAAAACAAGCAGAGGACAATAAATAATAAAAATTAAAGCAGAAATCAACACAATTGAAAACACAACAGTACTAACAACAAAAAGAGAAAATCAACAAAACCAAGATCTGCTTGTATGAAATAATGAATGAAATCAATAAATGCATAGATACGTTAAGAAAAAAAGAGAAGACACAAAGTAGCAAAATCAGAAAGGAAATAATTCATTGGTACTGATCTACTGATCCCATGAATATTAAAGGGACAATAAATGACTCTCTTAAAATCTCATATTAGAGTTGCTAAAATTAGATGAAAAAATGCTGGTGAGAATGTAGAACAACAGGAAATCTCATTCATTGTTGTTGAAAATTAAAAATGGTGCATATTTTTTAAAAAGGGGGAGGTGCCCGGGTGGCTCAGTCAGTTAAGTATCCGGTTCCTGATTTCCCCTCAGGTCATGATCTCATGGTTCATGGGATCCAGCCCCACAATGGGCTGCCTCTGACAGGGCGGAGTTTGCTTGGGATTCTCCCTCCCTCTGCCCCTTTCCTCCTCAGAATAAATAATTAAACATTAAAAAAAAAATACAGCTGGCACATCTCCTTTGAAAGTTTGGCAATTTATCAGTGATAAAAAGAAATGATCTGGCATGCCATAAAAACACATGGGTGAATCTTAAGTATACTTTGCTAAGAGAAAGAAGCCAGTGTAAAAGTCTATATATAATCATATGATATTCTGTAAAAGACAAAATTACAGAGATGGTAAAAAATCAGTGGTTATTAGGACTTTAGGGGAGAAAGAAAAGGTTAAATAGGTAAAACACAAATGTTTTTTAGGGTGGTGAAACCATTTTTTATGATACTGTAATGGTAAATACATGACTATGAATTTGTCAAAAAACATAGAACTTTTCCGCACAGAGTGAGCTTTAATGTATGCAAGTTTAAATAAATATCATTTCGGATATCAGGAGTTCGCAGGATGGAACAAGAATTGACAAACAATATAACTGTATCACAAATATGTGAAAAAAACCTCACTGAAATTCAGGATGGGATAAGGGGTGAGCGGGGAAAAGTGCTGGCCAAAGTCAGTTTGGAAATCATTGGAGACTGTAAGATTAAAGGTAAAGGCAACTTTACTAAACACTGTACTCTTAGTTAATAAAGTTGTTACCCACAGGACTATGTGGCCACCATCCTATTGCTGTCACATGTAAGTATCAAACTGAACAATCAATAAATGTAGGTTAATTATGGGAGTCAAATGAGTCACTGTTGGATTGACAGATTACATATAAGCAAATGCTAAATGAGGCTAGAACGATCCATGTTTAAGGGACTAGAGTTGTAGTCATCAGTATGAACTCATGTTTTGTTTAATATGCATATAGATGGCTACATATAGAAATACTTATGGATATGTGAATTTGCAGGAGTTGGTAGACACATATATATTTCCCTTTGCATTGTCAGCTGAGTCTGATTAGAAACAAATCTAGACAATAACAACACACCTAGTAACGAACACACCTAGTGCCCAGATACTATTTTTTACTACTATTCTTCAGTGGAAAACAAACAAAACGAAACAAGATTCCTTGGAGAAAGTCTAGAATGGGACGAGAAATAATACAAGATGAGCCTGGAGCACTTGTAGTGTCAGAAACTAAGGAAGTATAAACACATACACGTACACGAAATGATCGAAATTTGTCAAAGGGATGCTGGAGTCAACTGAAAGAGCTATCAGTGGCCAAAACCAGAGAAATTTGAACAAGAAAATAAATGAAATCATATTGGATTGTAATCCTAGCTATAATATAAATCTCTAACTTCTATAAACAATTGAGCAAATAAATAAATGAAGGAGAATAGGCAAATCTCACATACAGAATTCTAATTTATGTACACACTCTGCTCTAAAGGGGATTGAAACATAACCCCCCACTCCAGAAGTGTGGGCTAGCCATAGTGATTTCCTCCCAAAAGGACTGATTTGAGAAAGAAAAAACCATGACTTTACAATGGAGAAACCTGAGAAACATTATCTCAGTCAGGTGATCAAGATTAATATCCTCAGTGCTAAGTCAGATTGACAGTATGTTCCTTGATATGATGATAGTAGGCACACTGAAGTGATAAAAATGACACTTTACTTCTGTGGACTTCCTTACAGGAACACGTAACGTTCATCTAATTATGAGGAAAATATCAGACAGATCTCGATGGAAGGACATTCAACAAAATACCTGGCCAGTACTCCTCAGAACTGTCAAGGTCATCAAAAACAAGGTAAGTCTGAGAAACTATCACAGGCAAGAGCTGCCTAAGGAGACATGAGGACTAAATGCAGTGTGGTATCCTGAATGGGATCGTGTTGTTGTTGTTGTTGTTGTTGTTGCTTTAGCTTTAGTTTTTTTGTGTGCATGTATGTGTGTTTTTTTTCTTTTCAAATGTCAATGTGATCTTAGGACAAAAAGAGACTCAGGTAAAAATCAAGGAAATCTGAATTAAGCATGGGCTTTTGTTAATAATAACGTATCTATATTGGTTCATTAGTTGAACAAATGAACCCTCATGTTAGATGATGATAATAGGGGAAACCGGGTATGGGGAATATGGGAAATCTCTTTTACCTTCATACTCTTTCTGTAACTCTAAAGAGTTTGTAAAATAAAGACTTTATTTCAAAAATATATTTGATTTTATACCTTCCTTAAATCACTTTTTAACATATCCAAAAGAGTTCAGACAAATGTAAGTGAAGGAAAATTTCCACTTTTCACTGGGAGTCAATTCTTCTGGAACCTCTGTTTCTGCACCTCTTGTCAACAGGGAACTGGTTTTCCTTTATTCCACACTATCTTTTCAAGGATGTTTGTATAAGGAACAGTTTTTGAAGATTGGAGATAGTGTCTGCCTCCTAAGAAAAGTGCAAGCAAGTGTATTACTCACTTTTAAAGCTTTGGCCTAAATTCAGAATTATTTTGTAACCTAACCTACTGTGCATGCAGGTCTTAATCTGATCCCATTGACATTGCCTAGTGTGATTTCAAGGCAAGGGGTTCAGAAGCAATGGTTCTGATGCTCATACTGCTCGCTGGACCGTGAGTGAGAATGTCATTTGGCTCTGACCCAATGATCGCATGTCTACCATCAGCCTTTCTAAAATGGTGGCAGTTTAATTTGTTAGCTTTCAAGTGGGACAAAATCTCAAACTCTTCACAGTTCTTAATGATCTTTATATCTGAATATGACCGTGGAATTGTTTTCACTTGTGAGTAAACTCCAAAATGTGTAGGAATTTTGTCTTTAACGTTTATTCTGGCTGGAACTTTCTGCTAAATATAAACGTTTTCCCTTTTCCTTACTGTTTTCCATTTCATTTTACTTTTTATTTTTATCACAAATTCATCAATCCACTCCTGTGAACTATTTTATATATGCATTATTCCCCCCCTGTGATCATCAAAATAAACAGAAGAGGCATTAGCCTCTTGCACACCAATTTAAACATATTTCTTAAATTCTTTGCTAGTTGGTAAATAGCTTTTCTCCCAAAACTTTTCTCCCCAATCTATTCCCACTGCTCCTGACACTCTGGTACCTTGCCGAGATTCACATACCCTATTGCAACAACTAAAGGGTTAACGTTTCTTCCAGCCCAAGATCAGGGAATGGTTTGAGGAACTACGGGCCTCCTGTGTCCATAAGTTCAAATTTTTGAAAAATAATAGTTAAATTTTTAAGGTGACAACCGATAATATCCACATTGTATTGGCAATGAGTCTGAGGATCAGAAAGGTAGGTAACTTACACAAAGTTGCTTGGCATATATATTCTGAGGCCAGGAGTTAAATGGATAACTGGTTGACTCAAAAGACTTCAAAAGACTTCACTTAGTCTTCCATGCCCTTTGCCTCTATTATTCTAAGCAAATATGTTCCCTTTTTAGTCTTTTACATGAGACATACTTATTTGCTTTACTTGATTCATATCTGCAACTGTATCTATCCATATTAAATGACTCAAAATCCTCATTACGAAGAAGTCCTAAGTGTTAACACAATAGGATATAGGCTTAATGTATGATGAGCAGTAAAATATGCTAGGAAGTGAAGCAAAAAGTACAGATCTCAAAGTCCTTCATATACCAGAAAAACTGAATTTCATCTACCATGGGTCACAGTCCTTTTTCCTAACTTCATTTGGTCTAGGAAACAAATATCTGGGCAAAATGACAACACTACTGAGACTCAATGCATAATCAAGACTTAGTAAAAATTTAAGTACGTTTGAGCCACAATGTATTTGCTACTAGCGTGAAAAATTTAGCATTTAAGTTTCTTTTTATTAAAAAAAAAACATACTTATAACAAAGTTCCTTTTCCTTACACACTAGAATATCTTGGAAAAGATTTCATTTGAAATTATTATAGTTTTTCTTCTTCTACTTTCCACTTCCTAATGGAATTTTGCATAGATTAGCTGCAAACAGCGTTTGGTAGAAAAGGCCTTTGATAACCTCTTCCGCAGCCAGATATGTTCATGTAAATCTATGAAAATCGAATGACAGAGTGAATGTTTGTGTTCTCTTTCTACTCGTAGAGGGTTGGAGGGTAGATGTCTGGAGATTCAAAAAAGCAAAATTGAGTTCCAGATATAAAAGTCCAGGACACCAATTTTAAACTAGAAATTAAGGTATTATTAAAAGAGGTTATTTAATCTTGAATTTGCAAAACTACCCAATGAAAATTAATGATTTTAATAGGATTGGAAAAAGAGGAGAGTAGGAAGCAAATATCTTTGGCAAATTCTCTTAGAAATTACATCCTGATCACAAGCCTTACCAAATATTCAGAAATATATGTATGAATTAAAAAACAGTAGCACTTAAAAAAAACATTTTTCATGTGGTGAAATGTATTTGTTTCTGTACTAATGAACTGAATTGCTGACTTTTCAAATATGTGAATAAGCCTTGTGCCACCAATTCATATTTAAAAGACTGAGCCAGGGGGCACCTGTGTGGCTCAGTTGGTTAAGTATGGGACTTCAGCTCAGGTCATGATCTCGCAGTTCATGAGTTCAAGCTCCGCATGAGGCTCTGTGCTGTCAGCTCAGAGCCTGGAGCCTGCTTCAGATTCTGTGTCTCCCTCTCTCTGCCCGTCCCATGTTCATGCTCTGTCTCTCTCTCTGTTTCTCAAAAATACATAAACATTAAAAAAAAAATTTTAAAGACTGAGCCATAACTCTCACCTAAAGACTCAACTCATTTGTTTATTGCTTTGAAGGGCTGGTCACAGGGAAAACAGCAGCAAGAGTTTTCAACATAGGTTATTATATGAAATAACGAATTTAAGCCTTCTCAGACTCAGTTACCAGCTGGTCAATGAGACCACATGTTCAGTTGGATAATGAGAAGAATGGCACTCTAGTTTAGAATCAACAGCTACACTGAAATCTAACCTTTACCACCAATGTCGATAAAGCTCAGAAGCTCTCTATTTCCTGTCAAAATCCTTAAATTGGTTTGTATGATTTGTCCAAATACATGTATTTCTTCTTAGCAAAAACAAAAACAAAGATGATGGTATTAATCTCAAATGAAGAATCTTTTCAAAGAAGATGTGTCGCATCATTTTTTAACAGGGTGTATTTTTCAAAACATTTTATCATAGTTCAAACTTGGATTCATACTCTAGCTAGGCTATGTAGACAGGGGAACAAAGGATAGTATATTTTCTTATTTTTAAGAAGCAAAGACCTTTTTTTGTTACTAGTATTAAGGTTTTCGAAAATTGCTATGGTTGCTAAAAAAAATGCTGTTGATTTACTAAAATGTGATTAATTCAGGTGGCTTTCAGCTTGTCCACCTATGGTTAACATATAAGATACATGCCTAATAGGTAAAAGATGATCAATAAATGCTTAAATTTCTAGGACCATTTCTGTGGATTTTTGACCTTCAGTGTTACTGGAGCAATGCCTCATAATCTTTAAAGCGTATGTGAACTGCCTGGGGATCTTGTAAGAGCAGAGGTTCTGATATAGGAGATCTGGGATGGGACCCATGATTCTGCTTTAGTACTGATGGTGCAAATCCATATATCACAGTGTAGGCAGCAAAGTACTAGCAAATTTATCTGGAAACTCTGGTTTTCATGTGATACTCTGAACCCAGTAGATCTCTTTTTGAACAAGAGTGATTATTCATCCCCTGTGATATGAGTTCATTTTCCTGCTTGATGAGATACCAGGAAAGCTTTATCACAAATATTGCAAATGTGGGGGCGCCTGGGTGGCTCAGTCGGTTAACCGTCCGACTTCAGCTCAGGTCATGATCTCACAGTTTGTGAGTTTGAGCCCCACATCGGGCTCTATGCGGACATCTCGGAGCCTGAAGCCTGCCTTGGATTCTGTGTGTGTGTCTCTCTCTGTTCCTCCCCGACTTGGCACTCTGTCTCTCTCTCAAAAATAAAGATTAAAAAAAAATTTTTTTAAAACAAAAAACAAATATTGCAAATGCGCATGTGGATTCTAAAATCATGACTTGTAGCACCAGACTTAGTGATTTAAGATAGGTCTTAATATTTATTTTTATATGCATACATATATATGTATATATTTGTTCATACTGATATTTAACAGTATGACATGTCAACTGATAGTCAACAGTTCATACTGATATTCCAACAACAAAGGGTTCATTCTCAGCTTCCCTCTTTTCTTAGTCTAACTTTCTTTCTCAACAAAGAGAAGCCTGGTTCTTACCATACAAATTATTTACTGATTTGCTCAGTCCTAGAGTTCACACACAGTGGTTTCAAAATTGCTAACCCGTACTACTGTGATAAACACCTACTCACCAGAGTACAATATTTATAATTCGATTTGTCTTTTGTCTTCAGTTACATAGTTAACATGCTATGCTCCAAAGTTATCAAGTTCATTCTTTCTGAGTACCACCCTTTCTTAACCTATGTTGTGGGTGATAGTCACTTGAAATACACTTAGGTTTGTTTCCGTTTATGTTCCATATTTTTTCTTTTACATCCTCCAATTTTTGGCGATTTTATGGATTTATTTGTTAATTATGTAAAACACTGACATCGTTCTAAAAATCAGAACTTTATAAAAATTTACACTCAGTAAAGTGTCACATTCCCATGTCTTTCACTCTATTCCCTTCCACCTTTCTTACTCTTACTTCTTCCTGTGGGGAACCGATCTCAATCATATTGGCTTATCTTGTCTATGTTTCTTTTGTGTGCAAACGAGCACAACCTATGTCCCAGAGCAATTTATTAAAAATTTTATCTAGAGGATGACAATTTTATCATTTAATAAACTTTCATGTCTATCTGTTTGAGTTCTGAACTTTCTATTTTATTCCACTGATATGTTTGTCTAGTTATGTATCAGTTTCATATGTTTCAATTATAGAAGCTTTATAGTATGCTTGCTATTTGGTAGGAATCAGCTTCCTTATAATCTTTTATGGGAAAAGCTAGCATATTGAAGATACTATTTTGGTCTTTTTCTTCCTTCATTTAATAATATATGCTGGAAATCACTCCGTATCGATTTAAAAACAATCTTTGTCATTTTTTCAGTGTAATAGTATTCCCACAATTCAATCAATTGCTTTGTTTTATATGAATGCTTTGTTTTCAATATTTTGAAACTATAAACAATACAGTGAACAACCTTGGCATATGCATTCCATATTTTTTGGAAAAGTATCTTCCGGATAAACTACTAAAGGTGAAATTACTTTGCTAAAAGGTAAGTGCTTAAATAGTTTTGTTATATATTTCCAATTTTCCGTTTAAAATGGTTTACCAATTTACTTTCCCCCAGCAGTAAACGGGAGTACCACTTTTCCTGTACAGCCTCACTAAGAGAATGTGTTGTCAGACTTTTTAATTTTCACCAATGTGATAAATGAGAAATGGTATTTGAGTGTAGTTTTAATTTGTATTTCTCTAATTTATAAGTGAGGATGAATATCTTGTCGTGGACTTAAAATACTACATATCCATGAATTATCTGTTCATATCCTTGCCCACTTTTCTATTCGCCTTTTGGACTTTTTCCTCTCACGTTTTAACAATTTGAGAAGTGCATTTATAACTCAAAGTGTTTCCAAGTGCATCCAGCATTTACTTTCTGCTGTGCGTGTTAAATCTTCACTGCCCATGTGCGCTGGTTCTCTCTCCCGGCGAGGAAAGAATGTCTAAAGAGCAGTAAGTTCCCAGGGTTCTAAAGGCCTTGTCCGGGAACTGACACAAACACTTGCCACATATTATATTGGTCAAAGCAAGTCAAAGATTCAACAAAAATTCAAAGTATCGGTAGTGAAGCATCCTTCACTCCATGACTGGAACAGATTTCTGTTCAGCAAGCAGATACAATCAAGATCAACGAGCTGGATCACTTTTGCAAAACATCTACCATAAACAATCTTGAAAGAAACATGATGAGAGAAAATAACAGATTGGGTGATTCTAATTTATATTGGGGAATAATTTAAGACATTTCCAAGGAAGAATCTTTGAAGATATAAAATTTAAGTACGAACCAGAATAATTAAGAGAATAGCAGGCAGGCATAGGAACCCAAGGCAGCAATGATTGTAGCGCTAACAACCTGATGGGTTAATTAGAACAGAACCTATGTAAGGCCTGTTTGCACACTAATCGCTTCACACACAATTCTCTGTAACACAAACGTCATAACAATCCTATGAAAAAGGAATGACAGCACTCTCTTTATGAATGGAAAACTGTGTTCTTGCCTAAGGAGGTTACAAGCTTGACCCCATATAGAATTGGAATTTTAAATCAAGGCCTTAACTTGCTAAACCCTAGTTTGAATACCTCTGTATAAGGAAATATCTATTTCGAGCAATGTTTCTTCCAGAGACTATTGTACAGTTCTAACATGTCTTGCAAAATGTGTGAATGATTTTCTAAACAGCATATTACATAATTGTTCATAGTAAAGATTGTCTTAGGTGCATGATTATACTGAAAACTCCTCCTCAACTAACTCTCTACTTAGAGGAAGAATCCATGGGATCATACCCATTAGTTAGACTTGATCTGGTATATTTTTCTACCAGTGGCTTTCTACCCCAACTAAATATTAGGGACTAGTAGGGACTAGTTTTAAATAATCTAGTTGGAAGAGGCCAAAGTGAGACATATTAAATTAGAAATTCTAGGGTTGGATCCCAGGAACAGGTATTGATTTTTAAAGCTCCCGGAATATCTAAACGGGCATTCACAGTTGAGACTCTGATCTAGTTTTTGGAGGAGATGGCTTTTAAGCAAGGCCATCAGCAAGCCAACTTGCTGACATTATATGGATTAAAATAATCATGTTCTAAATAGGTTCTTACTTACTATAGCAAGATACCCAATATTTTGAATTGTACAGACAGAAATGTCCATGCTTCTCAACTTTCTGTAGTGGAAGGTATATAATAGTGATTGAGAAAAATCAATGGCTTTGGAAACTTAATGGTCAGCACTAGAACTTCTAAGTATTAAGTGGGATGAATTAGCTCTTTCTTCTAATATGGAATATCATTTTTGTTTCATTATGGTGTTACGCTATTAGAGCTTATTCTATTAGAGCAATAAAGAAAAATTTTTTCAGAATTAGTAATAAGTCTAAATTTTTGAAAAATAGCCTTTAATTCACTTTCAGTTGCTCAGTACATTACACTATCAAAGTTTGTTTTTGTTTTTTTTTTTTGTTTTTTTTTTTTTGCATATTCCTAAGGAGGACTGCTTGGATAAAAAGATGCCTCTTGTAATTCTCACATTAATTATTTATCTGTAAATTTAAAGAAGAAAATAGTATTTGGAAAGTGTTTGCTATTTGGAATGATGATCTATCCTGATCTTTTTTGTACATTTTAATTGTTTAGAAAATTGTTTTTTATTCTTTTGTTATGATGAGTGAAAATGTTATTTTAATGGCTTTAAATATGTTGGTTTTTAGGTAATTTTAAACATGTTAGAAATAAATATTTTCTTTTTGTTTTTTTTTTTTAAGTGTTCTTGGGGTTTAATTCCTCACCTACCCAGAACTAAAATAAATCATGTAACTACTGAGGATGATGTTGTATAGAGAAGCTGCCTATATAAGCATAAGTGTAATTATCTTCACAATAGTGTAAGAATTAGGGAAAATCTTCCTCAGAAGGAGTAGCAGCCCATCGTCCATGTTTGATATTTGATAGTCTTAAAAAGAGGTTTGTTAGGACTTTCAATTTATGTAACTTTATGAATTAATTCAGAAATAGTATCATAGGGAGGTCTAAGTGTAGTTTCTCATTTATCCATTTAACAAACACCTAATCATCATCTACTATATGCAGGAGACTATATTAGGTTATGTTTCTTATTTGAAAGAAGTTAATTTGAGATCGATAAGTTTTTACAAAAGGAAACTTGGATCATGTTGTCATTCATGACTAAATGATGCTAATATGTATGAATTTGGGTCAGTAAGCAATAAAATCTTTTCTGGCTTAAGTTAAATTATTGATTACTGTGCTCTGAATGAAGCTAAAACACCATTTTCACTAGTTTACTTAGAATCAGCATAACATTATATTTTAACATTAAATTTTTATTCAGCAAAATTACATTAAATTTATCTAAATCACAACTTTGAGAGTTAACAAATTGACAGAGATTGGTAAACTAATTTAATAAAAGAAACATGATTTGAGACTTAATTGTTTTTAGAATGGCTACAGTTTTCTCAAGAAGGCCTAATAATCTTTTCAATCAGAAACCTATTGTCACAGTTTCTTTTCCCTTTTTCCAAAGAAAAGAGCCCATCCCTAAATAAACATCTCTCACAGAAACCAGAATGCCATCTACTGGCAGCCGCCAAAATTTTAACTTTTAAACAAAACAATTTATGCTTAATCAATTTAAAATATAATATATATTTTTAATGAAGAAATGCCTAGAGTTTGAAATAAATACCTAAGTTAAATGTTCGTATGTTTAAAAGTTGGGGTATTTTCTGGAGACACTCCACATTTGTTTCCATCATAGGAAAAACACTTTCATGGAGAAATAAATAATGTAAGTATCAACTAGCTAATGTGATCCCAATGTTCTTACTAATTTGAAGGGGTAACACTCCCTTAAAGAAGAATTGTATTCAGAGTGGAAAAATATTGTTTAATATTTCTAGATATTATTAGTCACACTTTTACTTCTTACCTTAATGTTTCATTCCAAAGAATATTGATGGAAATGGTATACAGCATAGATATGAGAATTTCATTGAAAACCGATTTTGTGATAAAGGACTGCAGTAAAAACAAAGTGAAATTCTCCCATAGTTAGTTGTAGCATTAATTGACATAATCAGGTTTTTTTTAAGGAAAAGCTTGAAAAACACATTGTTACCAAATATATAATCATTATTTTTAAATAGGTAAACCTGATATTGAATTTATATCTAAAAGGTCATAAATGTGTACCTGTATCTGTATCTATCTATAGTGTATATATGCATGTATATATACCAGAGGTTTCGTTCAATTGATTCTACAATAAAAGAAAGTAATGAACATGGAAAATCAACTTTAGATTTTAAAGCACCAATAAGCTCTTTCAAAAATAACCCACGCATCATTTTAATGGTTTACTACAAGCATATTCTTATCTTTTTATTGTTCTTTCAAAAATAATTGTACACACTTACAGGATTTAATTCCCAGAGTAGAATTCACATAGTGACTGTGAAAGCTTTGAGAATGGATGCATACCATAATCTGTCTCTTAAGGCACCCATTCCCCCTACATTCGGCAGAGGACTTGTTTCCTCAGTCATCAGTAGGAAGCTCTATAAGGGAAGCCCAAAGGCAGCCTTGGCCTCCTACAAATGTGCATAATTCACGCATAACAATGCACTTCAGGAAATCTTGAAATCTTATCATGTCTTTTTCATTTAAAGTACCAGAGGAGTACTTAAAAAGTAAGTCCTATCAGTCCAGAAAGGCATTTTTAAAAGGCCATTATAAACGAAGTTCTCAGAACTCTGGCTCCAGCGAAGACATAAAGGTTAAAAATTGCCCAGGCAGCCCTACTCTATGATCGTCTTATTTTAAATGCAGATTGTCAGCAACTTTGAACTATGTATGTTCGTGGAAAAGTTCAGAGAAATGAAAAGATACGGTAGTAAGAACAAGAGCATTTTCTCGCACAGAAATTTGAGAGAGAGCACAACATATTGAATAAATCAGCCTTGGGATTGTGAGAATTCTTGCTCAAGACAAAGAAGATAGTATTATTCTCCATTTGCCCACATACATTAATATTTGTTTGATGTTGTTCATTTAAATATTCTAGCTCCCAGAGAAAGTATTGTTTAGTGACATACTCAAATTCTGAATGATCTGTATAAAGTTATTCTTTAAAAAAGATTTTTATAAGCCGCTTTCAAAATTGTGAAAGAGATGCTGAAAATTAATCCATAAAGAAAACTCACATTAACTTATGCATGTACACAGATACATGTATGATCTCGTATTGCCTAAACAAACAAACAAAAATATTATAAAGAAACCGGACTATCTTGCCCTCGTAAGAGACACTGTACTAATTTAGATCACGGAACAATTTTTATAAATGAATTAAAATGTTACATATCATCTGTTCTCCTTTCCATCCTGGAAAAATGTGAGGTAGCCGACTGTTTTGAAATAAATTTCCCTGCAGTTGCTATAGTGATGACAATAAAGTTCTTGCTTCTATTTGTGTGATAAAAGTTCTTAGCAGAATGCTTGAAAAGGTAAGCTCATCGAAATGAAGAACTGGTAGTTCTCTTTTTCAAGGCAGCCTCCTTGAAGGTAGTTCACAATTACAAGACGCAACCATTGTCGACAATTTTATTATATGTACATTTTCATAATCTTTCTCAACGTAGTCCCAAAAAATTATATAGCAGAAATGAGCCCTCTTTTTTCTTGTTACAGGTCAAAGTCATTGGACAAAAGATATTTAAGTTAATTCTGGATATTTTGTGTGAAAATCAATGATTGAATCAAAGATACTGCTCCATTAGCTATTTTTGTCCATTACAAAGCTTTATTTTTCTAACAATACAATGATTGTATGATATTTTGCTTCAATAGTACATGTTGTTCAAGTCTCATTTCATCTCACTGTTGATGCAAACCAAAGAGCTCAAAAGCAGACAGTTACTTGTCAAACTGGATGAATCATCAAAGACGGGTCATGGATAAAGCAGCATGACTTAGATACATGTCCTACCACATCGATGTAAAAGACTAATAGTATTTACCTTAAAGCATTTGAGAAATTTAAATGGCTTTAAAAATTATTAGTTCAGAGAGAAAATATGCAAAACTGCTCACACAAGTTTAGAAGGTATTTTATGTCCTTTTGATAAATAAGCAGAAATGTTTCTTCTCTCAAAATCCAAATAGTTAAAAATAGGAATCACAGTTCAAGGGTGTATTTTACTAAAATACTTACCACACTTCTTAATCGTGGCAATATTATAAGTATGCACAGCGTTTGTGTGCTAACTAGGACGTGTGGGTATTTGATTCATAACCATGCATATTCTTTTATATTTTCATTAGCCCTTAAGAATTAAATATTGATATAAATAATAATTACTATAAACATTAATTGATTGCAATAAGCTATATTCTAAGTGGTTTACATTACTTTTCTATTACCATGTAACAAATCATCACAAATTTAGTGACCTAAAACAACACCCCTTTGTCAATGAGTCCAGGCATTGAGTGATGGCCTCAGTATTCATCATCCACTGGTCTTGGTCAGAATCCACCGATTCTAAGGCTGAAATCAAGGGGTCAGCCAAACAGACTTCTCATTGGATGCTCTCAGGTAGGATCCCTTTCAAGTTCATTCAGGTTATGGGAAGAATTCAACCTCTTGTGGTGTCGGTAGGAAAGAATGTGCTTCCTCGTGGACTATTTTTTGGGAGCCCACTGTGCTCATAGAGGCTGTTTGCTTTCCTTGTCCTATGACTCCCTTTATCTTCACAGCCAGTACTGGAGAATCTCTGTACCTGCAGAATCTTTCCCAAGCTCTGAATTTCTGACTGCAGGAAAAGCCCAGTCCTTTAAAAAAAAAAAAAAAAAATTTTTAATGTTTATTTTCGAGAGACAGAGAGCATGCATGAGCAGGGGAAGGGAAAAGGGAGAGGGAGACAGAATCCGATAGAAGCAGGCTGCAGACTCTGAGCTGTCAGCACAGAGCTTGACTGCGGGGCTGAAACCCAGGAACCCTGAGATCATGACCTGAGCCAAAGTGGGGCGCTCCAACGACTGAGCCACTCAGGCACCCCAAGCCCAGTCCTTGTTAAAGGCTCAGCTGATTAGTTCAGGCTCACCCCAGATAATCTTTTTTCAAATTCCACTGTGGCATATAATTAATCTAATTATGGGAGTAAAATCCATGATACTCACAGCCTTAGGCTCTACATACTAGAGGGTGGATGTTTGGCGGAGGGGTGGGGGGCAGGAGGGATCTTAGAATTCTTCCATTATGTGATACAAATGTATTTGGTTATTCCGTGAAACTGAGGGGGTTTTGTTTGTTGTTCATCTTAATAGACTCCAGATAGATTGCCCATAATAAAGTACTGTCTAAGAAATTAGCTTTAAAAATCATTTGTAACTTCTTCCTAAGAGAAGGTAAGTGCACTGATACTGCAAGTTGTTAGTATTCATACAGCATTATGTAAAAGGCAGGTGGTAAATAGAGCTCTCTCTTCCTTTCCAAATTGCCAACAATAAAAGATAATCATAACGCAGAATCAAATTCGCTTAAAGACAACTCAAGTAGTTTAAAGAAGCTCAGCGGTCAAGAATTCCAACTCATGTCCATTTTCTTAGTTTTTTTTTTTTTCTTTACTGGTAGACACTTGATCAGAAAACTGAATATTATCTAAATAGCTGTATATATATATATATTTTTTCATACATATATATGTACTTTCATACATATATATATACATATATATATGTATGAAACTTCGAGTGAAGTTTCTGTTAATATCAGAGAACGCCTAAACTGAGACAATTTCATCATTTACATAAAAGTCCTATTACATTTACTGGTGGTTTTAAACCATGCAACCAACAGTCTAAGTCATCTTGGTGACAAAAAACAACTGTGTGCAAATTTCTGATGATAAAGTTAATAATTTATTTTACTTTGGGCATTTTAAAATAGAAATTGAAATTTAAAAGAGGTATTTTCCAAAGTAGTATATGTTTATAGGTCAGAGATGTGAAGCCATAACCTGACCAATGACATTCAGGTCATGAGTAAACATATGGTCTGCCACAGTGACTCAATTAACCATCCATCAATGTAATTGCATAATACATCAGAAGAGGTAGTCTCCCACCATTGATGGTCAGCATTTATATTAAATTTAACAGGAAAAAGCATCACTTTGCTATAGCTTATTGGGCTATATCATATGAAATCTTCTAAAGTAATGCATTTGACATTGTATTTATAGTTTTTGTTTTCTGGAAGAAATTTTTGACAAACTGAGCTTTGGGCTACTGTTAAGGAATGATTCTTCATATAATAAGCTGGTATAGGTGAAAAGCACACTTACAAGACAATTGTAGTACTTTAATCAATTCTAATCATGTTAATATTGAAGTAAGAAGATGTACCATTTACACATTGTATAAATTGTGTATAAATTTAACATATTCAAAACTTCTAAGAAAAGCTGTGGCTGAACTGATTAATATAACTTTTTAGACACTGAATCTTTCTTTACTACTACACATGAGAAAATAATGACAATACTTTATTAGCGATATTTAAAAAAAAAAATTGTGTATGGAACTTAACCCAGATTGGAAGAATGATAGTAAAGGAGCTTGAAATTATGAACAAATAAACATTGGGTTAGGTTTATATTTCATAATTAAGCTGAGTTAAGAAATGCCACGTTCCTATCTGACATCCAACTCCTTCATTTAAGGTTCACATTCTAAGGAATGGTTCCACTAACATTATGCAAATTTGCCCATAAGCCTTAGTGTAAAGCGGGGGGGGGGGGGGGGGAGACTGGAGGGGATATTTTATTCAATCAGTAAGTAGATTTGCATTACCTTTGGAGAAAGGAAGTGATCATTGTCCAGAGTCTTACTCCTGTAAGATTCTTGATATGGAACAAAATTCATGCCGCTAGATTATTTTTCTACTTTTCCAGGATTTGAAATTCCTCTGGTGTGACTCAATTTTTCTGACCTACAGTTGTTTGATATAAAATCTTACTAGATATCTAGTTCTCTTTATTTTTCTAGAACTGGCCCACCATTTTAGAATAAAGTATAATATTGAACACAAGAAGAATAAAATACTAGCAATGTGTACCTTCTAACAAAACAAAAGCTGTATGTGGTTACTAATTGCCAGTTGTATTCGGTAACAGCCTAAAAACACCAAAAGGACAGGTCAAGAAGACAAGGCTTCAAAAATTGTGTATACTATAGAAACTAAACTACTGGGGCTGTCAGCACTGATGAGGATGGTTAAATTTTTTGAAAAAGAAACCAGACACTGCAATGAAAGGTATTTTCCATTACTAAAATTAACTTGAAAAGCCAACATCTACACAAACACTATTTACCCAGTTGGTCTCAAATATAAACTATTCTCTGTTTGGAAATTATCAGCTCTCCTTATTATTTAGATTTGCATTACTAACAAGTCTATATAGACGACTGATAATTCTTTAGTGTCAACTGTACTCTCTTTTTCAAGATACAGAGATTTAATTAAAAATAATGTCCTTCTTGGGGAGCTTGGGTGGTTCAATCAGTTAAGCATCCGACTTTGGCTCAGGTCATGATCTCACAGTTCGTGGGTTCGAGCCCCACATCGGGCTCTGTGCTGACAGCTCAGAGCCTGGAACCTGCTTCAGATTCTGTGTTTCCCTCTCTCTCTGCCCCTTCCCTACTCATTCTCTTTCTCTCTCTCTCTCTCTCTCTCTCTCTCTCTCTCTCTCTCAAATAAATAAACATTAAAAAGATAATAATGTCCTTCTAGACTTTCATGTTCCTGAAGAAACACTTTGCCACAGCTTCACTGCTTTAAAAGAAAGTCAAGAGGCTGCAGAGATTATTCTTGCCCATCAAAATCTCTGACATGTTGTATCTGTCATACTATGCAGGAGCAATACCTATGACGTTCTGCTCACACAAAAGATACACAGTAGGTTCAATGCCAGTGACAATGCCATTCAGGACATTTAACTGGAAAATTTCCACTTGAAAATTGTGAACTGAAACTGGCTTGTTTTTACCATTATGGATGGGTTTGCAGGCAACCTTGGTTTATGCAATTGCACTAAAGCAATAAAATTCTTGTAAAATAGCTCTGTCTGATGTTACTTCACACTTTCATCTGCTAAAGAAAGAAAGGCAAAAGATAGATAAGGATTTCCATAATAAAATAAAATCTGTCTGTTGTAATAAAATACCTTTACATTTCATTTTGAACAGATGACCTCACTTTTCACTTGAGTGAATACAAGAAGGTCACCGTAGTTTAATTTTTGCAGCCCCCTTTATTCCACCTCCAAGCAAATTTATACCTTCACCCCACTTTTAGTCCTTTTTTTCTTAGTGGAGAAGCCACTAGTTTTTAACCTGGGGATTGGGTGGATGCTGTTCTTGGGATTTGGAGGCAAGCTGGATCAGAATCACCAGGACTGTAATAGATTATAATCTGTAATATAAATATAATCATTATGGAGAGACTGACGTTTCAGGCCCAAATCAAGTTATCAGGTGAGAATAATTACCATGGAGAGCTTCTGCTTTGCATGAAATTATGCTACTTTATCTTCAATATCAGTACTTATTAGAAAAATGCAAATTAAATAAAAACCGAGTTACTAATAGAATGGTTATAAAATAAAAATTAAAACTAGCAGCCAAGTGCTGGCAAGGATGTGGAGCAACTTGAAATCCTACATTGCTGGTGAAAATGCAAAACGATATAATCAGTTTAGAAAACAGTTTGGTGGTTTTGCATCCACACAAAAACCTACCTGGATATGTTTATAGCAGCTTTATTTGTAATAGCACAAAACTGGAAACAACCTAAATGTCTCTCAGAGGAGGAAAGGAAAAATAGAATGCGGCACATTTATATAAAGGGATGTTATTCAGCAATGAAAAAAAACTGAGTACTGAAACATGCAACAATGCAGGTGAGCAAATGCATTCGTGAAAGAAGTCGGTGGAAGGCTATAAGTTCTACTATTCCTTTTATATGAAATTCCAAAAATGGCAAAATTATAAAAATGGAAGACATAAGATGCCAAGTGTTAAGAGTGAAAGAAGGGTTTACATACAAGGAGTAGCACAAGGGAGAGAGTGATGGAATTTTACCATAATTTGATCATAGTGGTGTATTTATCAAACTTCATAGAATGGTTCATCCAACAGTGTGAATTTGAATGTATGTGAATCCTAAAATCTGAATAACTTATACTTTGCAAATTTTAATTTTGAACAACTAGGAAGGTTCCACAGTGTGAAAATATGCCTTACTTCTCTAAAGCTGTAGAGACCTTAGGTGTATCTACCAGAACATGATGAGTGATGAAAATTCTTGGAAGTGGCAGTTCTTGGGGGACAAAGTCTTTGTCAGGGAAAGTACAACATAACCCTGGAACATATTGTTGTGACAAAAATTTTTAAAGTGCTAAAACAATGATGAGACATACCAAAAAGAGGCAGAAGTAAGTTTGATGGGGTGTCCACTTACAAAATCTGGGATAATTTGAACATTGAAATACATTTGAACATTAAGATACACAACAATAAGGATGGTTTATAACCCATTGAATAAAATATGAATCCATGAGGGAGGGAGGGTGAGAGGGAGGGAGTGAGAGACAGAGAGAGAAAGAGAAAGAAAAAAAAGAAGGAAGGAAAGAGAGAGGGAAGGAGGAGAAGAAAGACAGAAAAGAAAGAGAAGAAAGAAAGAAAGAAAGAAAGAAAGAAAGAAAGAAAGAAAGAGAAAAAGAAAGGAAGGAAGGAAGAAAGAAAAAAGAAAGAAAGGAAGAAAGGAAAAAGAAAGATTTGTCTTTACAACTGGGTGCTAACAAGTATATATAAGAGAAATTTATGGAATTAAAATTAGAAAATAATTATTTGACAACCATCATAATAAACCTCAATAGATATTAAGACTAGTGGGGTAAGCTTTTTTATAAATAAGATATTTACATAGTTTCAAAAAAATTTCCCACAAAATACTTATTAATTACAAAGAGGCAAAAACAATAACTATACAATGAAGAACCCAGGCAGACACAACTTTAATCAAATGATTAAAGTTAACATAACAATGAGACAAATCAAAATCCTGTATTACCTGATAAGAAGTAATAAAAGGAAAAGCTCTCTATGATTCTTGCCCAGTACATAACATGAATTTAATCATGAGGAAAAATCAGGCAAACCTAAATTAAGGGACATTCTCCAAAATAACTAGTCTATAATATTTAAACGTGTCAAGGTTGTAAGTCAGGGAAAGAGTGACAATTCCAGTCTAAAGAAGGTTGAAAAAACATGGCAACTAAAGGCAACACATGATCCTAGATTGGAAATTTTTTCTTTTTTGGAAATTTTGCTATGAAAAAATTATGGTGATAATTGACAAAAAAAGAATGGGTCACTATATTGATAAAGTAATGTACCCATATACTAATGTATCTATGTATCAATATTACTATTGGTATAGTAATACATCAATATTTATTTCTCAGCATTGATGATTATATTGTGGTTACATAGGAGAATATCTTTGCTGGAATTCTCACTTAAGTATTTGTGGGTAATAGAGTGTCATGTCAGCAGCTTACCTCAATTAATTAAAAAGTGTATTTTTTAAAACTAATTTTGCAAAAAAACCCCATATTTGCAAAAAAATTTTTTTTTAATTTGCAAAAAAAGAAAAAAAAACCATCAGGATTGTCTTCTGATGAAGGGAGTGAGAAAAGTATTTTTTCTCCTAACTTACCATCTTTTATTGTTTAAAGAGTTGCACAATGAATACTAACTCTCTTATACTTCCAGCTTGTATGTCATGTGAACAGAATGGGCTCCTTCTCATTTGACACTATAGAATCAGCAGAGAATTCTCAGGAGAAGTTAAATGAACACAACAGAGGCTTGAGGTGGTATCAACTAGGAGATTACAAAATTGTGCTGACCTAGTTTGCACAGAAGTGGCTTGGAAGAAACAGCTGAGGTCGAGTATTAGAAGTGATGTGAAAGAAGTGATCAATGCAGTATACTCCCGGCATCATTCAAATCCCT
Organism: Felis catus; assembly: GCF_018350175.1. Classification (NCBI taxonomy): domain Eukaryota; kingdom Metazoa; phylum Chordata; class Mammalia; order Carnivora; family Felidae; genus Felis; species Felis catus. The sequence continues at coordinate 25,426,974 of NC_058385.1, read as the reverse complement.
CATGCCTTCCTTATCTGGCTATCCTATTATATGGAGCCTCATTCTTTGTGAGTAAGGGGGGAGGTACAAGTTCAGTTCATCACAGTGTCAGTTCAGATGTTGGCCAAATACAATCTCTGCAAAATGGTAATGCAGAAGAGTTAGTGAAAAAGCTACAGTGGCCAAAGCTACTGGAGATATTTGGACAATATTTATTGTTTACTGCAGAAGGTTATATCCTTGCTCAGGAGCCCAGTTTATACTTCTACTATCCAAGCTTGCCACATGGCATCCTTATCCAACAGAGATACTACTAACACCATTGGACTGATTTGATCATATTGCCTATGTGGTGGGGAAGGTTGTGCTTTATACGGGGCTCTATTTGAAACTTTTAGCTTTCTCAGTCACCTAACAAATGGGGTGAATCAGTCGTTGCCTTCAAAATGCTCAGAATTCCACCAAACACTGTGCCTCTTTCTAGCAGTTATGAATTGCTAAAGAAATTGAAAAAAAAAAAAAAAGATGAAGGGGATGTCCTAGGATGGATGCCTCACATCTTTAAACTCCTAAAATGTTCACATGTTTTTTCTGACAGTTTAATATTCCACCACCTCACTCATGCCTTGTGGTTTAGTAGGACATCAAGCATACTTTCTAATCCTTGCTCACCTGGTCCAACTGAAATTATGTGAAAATATACTGTGAACCAATATGATGCTATGGCATCTGAAGAGTGTCAAGATAAGTCTGCTTATCAGAGCCTTCCTCAAACTGGTTACTACAAGAGTGGATGAAATCAAAGAAAGATGAGACCAATAGGTTCTGAAGTGACACACACACACATGGTGTCTGAAACAAGCCAGTAGCCAATAACAGAATCTGAAGAACGGAGCATATGAATTTTCTATTGCTGTCATCCACAAAATTTAGTTGCTTAAAACAACCTCCGTTTATGATCTTATAAAGTCTTTGCTTAGGGTCTAGTTTTGCCTCCTTGAAGTGGTTCTATACAGCTTTGGCTCAGTCACCTTGGTCTTTGGATCTACCCTCTGGCTTTTCTTCCTTTTCATAAGAAAAAGGGGTGCCTATGTGGCTCAGTTGGTTAAGCGTCCGACTTCGGCTCAGGTCATGATCTCATAGTTCATGAGTTCGAACCCTGTGTTGGGCTCTGTGCTGACAGCTCGGAGCCTGAAGCCTGATTCAGATTCTGTGACTCCCTCTCTCTCTGCCCCTCCCCAGCTCATGCTCTGTCTCTCTCTCTCAAAAAATAAATAAACATTTTTCTAAAAAAATTTTTAATGAAAAAAAGGTGCATATTTACAACAGAGTACCCTTCTCAATCTTCTTCCTTCTCATGGAATAGGCTTTTTATCTTTTTAAATTATGTCAACATTTATTTATTTTTATTTTTTTTAAAGTTTATTTATTTTTGAGAGAGAGAGACAGATCATGAGCAGGGAAGGGGCAGAGAGAGAGAGAGAGAGACACAGAATCAGAAGCAGGGTCCAGGCTCTGAGCTGTCAGTGCAGAGCCTGATGTGGGGCTCGAACTTGTGAAATGTGAGACCATGACCTGAGCTGAAGTCAGACACTCCACCAAGTGAGCCACCCATAATTGGCGCCCCAATTATGTCAACACTTTTAATGCAAGCCAGTAGCGGTTCCTTTAATACAGCTGTCTTAAAACTGTGTGACTGAATGTGGTGTAGACATGTTTAAGATTCTAAGAAACCCCTTCATTAATTCTCTGAGGCACAGCTTTAACTCTTCCTGAGGTCTCAGAAAGTATTCTTCACTCCCATCCAAGCTTGATGTTTCCTGTGAGGGCATGAGTTCCAAGAAGTACCCAGAAGTCGATCTTTACCCAAGCTAATTTCTAATTTTGAAAGTCTTTTGCCAGGAATCATTTTTTTTTTTAACACAAAACAAGTCGTACCTTCTTTATATTTCCTCTATGTTTTGCTTGAATATTGAGAAGTTATTTTTTTGTTTTGTTTTTGTGTTTTGTTTTTTAGCCCATCTAACTTCTCTCATATTTTAGGACAGGTAGACACACATATCTAGCTTCCACTTTGATATTATTTGTAGAAATCTTCTCAGAGCTAATACTTTTTTCATTTTGCTGAAGGTGACAATCACACTAATCATTCTGTAGTACAGAACTTGAGTCCTCTTTACCCCAGTGTCTGATAACAATTTCCTTTATGCTCTTCAGGCCTCCACCTGTCACCTGGTCTTTAAGCATATGCCATGTAACTATTGTGTGATGATAGAATCTTACTTCTGGGTACCAATTTCTGCTTCAGTTATCTGTTGCTGTATAAGAAGACCTTAAAATCTAATGGCTTAAAACACTAAGTATGTATTTGTTCATGATTCTTTAATATTCACTGGGTATGATTAGAACAGTTTCACAGTGTCTCGCATAATATCTACTAGGGCTGGCTGTCCATAAGGGTATATTCTCTCATATCTGGTGTTAGCTGGGATAGCTAGAATGGCTAGAGCCAGGCTGAGCTTCCCTATCTCTCTCCCCAGATGGCCTTTCCCTATCTGCCTCAAACTTTGGCAACTGGGTTCCAAAACGGAGTACTCCAAGAAGAAGAGCCTTAATGTGTAAGTGCTACTGAGCTTCTACTTGCATTTTGCTTCTAATGTCTCACTGACGAAAGTTAATCACATCAGCCCATCTCTGAGGATCCTCTGAATTGAGTTGGGAGAGACAGTTCCTCTTCTTGGAGTGCATTTGGAAGAGGCAGCACCACCTGCCCTGGGACAAAAGAGCTGGCAGGCACCACTGAGCTACCCTATTCCCCAACGACAAGCAGAGTCACCTGCTGAGGGCAGTTAACCTGTATGCCAGCTCTTTGCTGCACTTCATCATAAACTCCAAGCCCCTGTGCAGTTGTGTGACTGCTTTTCTGGGACAAACTGGTAACAGCCACAACACGGTGAGATCCTCCCCCACAGGATCAGCTTAGGACCAGATGGCACTATGTCCCCAAAACTTGGAGTTTTGAAACCTAGCTGCATGTCTGAGATAAAAACACAGGAGCACTGCACCACCCCTTAGGCAGATGGATGGAGTGGTATCACTTCAGTGAGCAGCACAGCACATACAGTGGAGGCTTGAGTTGCTTACACCAAGCCTGGCCCTTCTGTGCTCTGCAGGTGCCTTTTTTAACAGGGTGAGTGTGATTGAAAGCCAGCACAACAACAGGCCTCTCCTCAAAAGACCAGCACAAACCCCTCACATGCCCCAGGTCTACTGACCATAGAGTGTTGCAGACTTCAGCTCTAGAGGAAATAAGACCAGGCACAGGCTTTTCTAACACATAAAAGACAGAGACCTGGACAACATTCAAAGACAGAAGAACCCATCCCAAAAGAAAGAACAAGAAGAGGTCATGGCCAGAGAGCTAACCAAAATAGATAAGTAATATGCCTGAACCAGAATTTAAAAAAAAACAATTATAAGGATACCAGCTGGGCTTGAGAAAAGGACTGAAGAAACCAGAAAGACGCTTACCACAGAGATAAGAGACCTAAAAACTAAACAGTCTGATTGAAGATTAAAAAGATTAAATAAATGCTCTAGCTGAGGTTCAAACCTGATTGTATGTAATGACCACAAGGATGGAAGACACAAAGGAATCAATAAGTGATAGAGAAGATAAAGTTATGAAAAATAATGACACTGAAAAGAAGAGGGAAAGAAAAATATTAGATCACAAATGCAGACTTAGGGAACTCAGTATCTCTATAAAGTATAATAACATTTGTGTCAAAAGAGTCCCAGAAGAAGAAGAGAAGGAAAAAGGGGCAGAAGGTTTATTTGAACAAATTATAGCTGAAAGCGTCCTTAATCTGGGGAAAGAAACAGACATCCAAATCCAGGGGGCACAGAGAACTGCCATCAAAATCAATAAAAGCAGGCCAGCACCAAGGCATAGCATAGTAAAATTTTACAGAGATAAGGAAAGAATCCTGACAGCAGCAATGGAAAAGAAATCCTTAACTTACAAGGGAAGACGCATAAGGCTGGCTGCAGACTTATCAACAGAAACTTGGCAGGCCAAAAGGGAGAGGCATGATATATTCAACATGCTGAATGGGAAAAATATGCAGCCATGAATACTTTATCCAGGAAGGCTGTCATCCAGAATAGAAGGATAGATAAAGTTGCCCAGAAAAGCAAAAACTAAAGGAGTTCATGGCCACTAAACCAGCCCTGCAAGAAATATTGAAAGAAACTCCTTGAGTGGGAAAAAAAAAAACCCAAAAGCAATAAAGACTAGAAAGGAACAGAGAAACTCTCCAGAAACAATTTTACAGGTAATGCAATGGCACTAAATTAATATCTATCAATAATCACTCTGAATGTAAATGGACTAAATGCTCCAATCAAAAGACAGAGGGAATCAGAATGGATAAAACAAACAACAACAACAACAAAAAACAAGATCCATCTATAGGCTGCCTACAAGAGACTCATTTTAGACCCAAAGACACATCCAGATTTAAAGTAAGAGGATGGAGAACCATCTATCATGCCAATGGTCGTCAAAAGAAAGCCGGAGTAGCCATACTTAATAGCAGACAAACGAAATTTTAAACCAAATACTGTAACAAGAGATGAAGAAGGGCACTACATCATAATAAAGGGATCTAACAAGATCTAACAACTATAAGAATTTATGCTCCTAACTTGAAGAACCCAAATATAAATCAATTAGTAACAAACATAAAGAAACTCACTGTTAACAATATAATAATAGTAGGAGACTTTAACATCCCACTTACAACAATGGACAGATCGTCTAAGCAGAAAATCATTAAGGAAACAATGGCTTTGAATGACACACTGGACCAGATGGACTTAATATATTTAATAATATATTTATAGAATATGTATAAGATGTGTTTGGTTTTTTTCCTGTTAGAATGTGAACATTTGGAGTACATGTTTATTACATCTCTAGAGGCCTGTTACTGTGTCAGGGTTAAAACTGTTTCTACAGTAAATGAAAGGTTAAGAATGTTGAGAATAATTAAAACCATTTCCATATTCCAGAGTAACTGATAACGGTAATTCCCATGCAACTGATAACTGTACAAATGAGGCCAACCAATTCACCAAAACCAAATCATTTAAGGCCAAAATTTAGTGTGAATTGGTCTTTCACTAAATTGGACATTTATCAATTTGCTTTTAGGCAAATTGGCATCCTATGAATTGATTCTTGGTAAATTTCCTAATGCTCTCTCTGTTTAATGGCCTTAGAAGAGTCAACCTGTATAATTGAAGCACTTGATTCTGGGTGGTTTGCTTTGTAGGAAGGGCAAATTAATCTGCATAAAATTGACTTCTTTACAGTTATTTTTGTCAGGATAACAAATAATATTACCTTTTATTTTCTTCAGTGTTTTAGATTTCAAAAGCCTGGTCGGTCTAATTAATTCTATCTTTAAAAGGAAAGAAAAACAAAAAACAACTTTATCTTAATACTAAAACCATTTTAAAGTCATCCAGGAGTTTGAGGAAGCCTTACAAGGTACGTGAGCATGGTACTTTGCTCCTGCCCCCACTTCTATTCAAAGCATTTCTTTTCATGTGTTAATTCAATAGAAAAGAGACTGGGCTTCAAGTCTGTCTCTCTAGTATGTACTACATACTGGGAATGTGATAAATGTATTTATTCATTTTAACCAAATTCTGCCACAACAAAACAATTTAGAGGCCCCATGGAGTCTATTATAATGGGATTTTACCTGTACTTTGATTGAATTAAAGAATCCTATATAGAAATCAGCTATTTAAACATCATCCACAAGGACTTGAATCATAACGTTTTTCTCTGAAGGAGCACATTATTTACCAGTTTTGGACAGAGGCTAATTAATCCACATTTTGGATGGTACCACTGCTGGCTTATGACAATGTGCTCTGCAACCCTCCGCTCACATAATTCTCTCCCATAGAAAACTTGCGTGAAATTTTCTAAGCAGGAATCCACATGAATTTCTTGGAAGTAGCTCAGACTTTTCATTACGCTTCTGATGTTTATAGGGGGATTATTTTCCCACATTAAATAATATCACTTATTTAAAATCAGAAATCTGTTTTCACAATTTTATCTTATCCATTTACCTTTCTTCCCAAAATGTGTTTTAATATAGATGGTAAATACAGCTTGATTACTTTATATACTCATAACATCGACTGAAATAGGATATAATGACAAGCAATAATCACCAAAAAGCCATCTCATTACGATTATTTTAGCATTTGATAGAGGTTTTGCCTAAGGCAAAGCCAGGAGCTTCATTTATTTCAAAGAGATAAAAACAAGGAAATATGCACATTTGGCATTAAATATGATTATGCAATCAAGGTCTATGAAAGGTAGAGAAGAAATTTATATTCACATGTACATCCTTTCTGACCTTTGAGACTTCCTAGTGACCACAGGGACACTGTCAGCCTACCTATTCTGCAAGTCTAACTGCAGCCCCAGTCTTGAAGAGCCAAGGATTGCACACATCTTTGTAATAACATCAGATTTCCATGTGACAAGACATTTGCTATTATATGTTATTTTTTTAATTGCAAGGCTGATGAGTTTAAGTCAACATATTTCTTTCCCGCTCCTTCTGCTTGTCAGCTGTAGCTGGATTGATAAAATGCAAATGAACAAATCATTAACGAGTACTGGTTATGAATCTCTCAGGCAGTTCAGGACCCTATCAAATCCTGCACCTATTACTTTGTGTGATTGATGTACTATTGTAAGTGATTGTTCCTGATCTTATTAAATCTTATTGATTTTTCCCCAGTTTCTATTTTATGCAGGGCCAGGCTTGGACTATTATGAATGTTGCTGAACACTGTTAATCAAGCTTACACAGCTATTTTGATGGCAAACAATTAGAACTCTGCAGCTCTACCTTGCAATTAGCTTCAGGGATATGGACCTCAGCACCATAATAATGAAAGAGACCGCCTTCAAGCACAGTAATGAGATTTACAATTATGACCCCAAATAACCCCTGAATATAACCAATCTGCAAATTTGGATGTGTTTATCAATAATTTCTCCATTTTTGTGAAAGTGAATTTGAGAATTTTTCTCAAAAATATTCTTTCCTAGCAGAATCATCCTTGTAATATATTATATCCATGTAATATATTACAAACGAAGCTTAAGGGTTTTGATTATATAAAATTGCTGTTATAAACACTTTATATGATAGCTGACTTAAAAATGCATAAGCGGATTAAAAATAATTCAAATAATTTCTCAAATAGGTGCATGAAATTTACATTTTCCAAATATGACAGTAGAATTTGTTAAAGGAAATATGGAACATAAGTATCATTTGCTTTTATTTTCGCTAGTAGATTTATTTATTTAACCGATTTTTATTAGGCATCTACTATGTGAATAGTACTGCAGTTGAATCTACGAATCACACAAAGATGATTTAACTCTACTTCTTTCTACACTGTTCTTATATAATATCATAAATGTTTAAATTAATATGTCAAGAGTATCCATGTCCGTGTAATTCTATTTAAGTCTATCAGGGGGAATCTCATGGATAAATTTTATTCCAAACCTCTACATTCCTGAGGTACAAATTCTTTTTTTACTCCTTATTCCTAGCAAAAGACATTATTTCCTTCTTTATTTAGAATGTAGTATCTGGTGAGATTTTTCTTATTCAACCACATCTTTTCCCTCTTGTCACTTAGGGAGAAATGCTGTCTTTACCTATTTCTTCAGCAATGATTTTATTCCCACACCCTCTCGACTTCTTATTTGCCTCATTGCATTAATTTTGTTTCTAGTTTGTACTTGCTCTCTTTCCACTGACACTTTTTTCTTTGAGAAACACAGGTTACCCACTCCCTGGAGCAAAGCAACTAATTAACTAGCCATCCCAACTTATATTTGAGGCTGACGTTATGTAACTCTACAATATCTTTCACTTTTCTTTCAAAATTCTGCATCTAGTGTTTGATGACTGTGGTCTCCACTGTAAGGCATATGGCATTTTGAAGAACAGCTCTGTTGGCAAAGGCTAAAAATAAACCATTAAACTTCCAGAGTGTTTAATAGCAAGAAAAGTGTTAAGACAGACCTCACCCATCCTGAAGCCTCACTATATGTCAGGCGTGGGGTGAGGTTGATACAAGGTCAGAGCTGTGATAAGAGTCAGGGATATTAGTTGCCAACAATTACTAACTCCTGGCCCATTATAGCCTGGCCTGCGTGACTCCCGGTTAAACAAACAGCCATTCTGATTGTAACTTCCTTATTTTTCTTAGTGGTATCTTGCAATGAGAAGTAGAAAGAGCAACATAGTAGCTTTAAGGTCAGAAAATAGCAAATTTGGAGTCTTGTTTAAAACCACTTATGAGTTATGTAACATTAAAAAAATTACCTAAATCCTTCTGAGCCTCAGCTTCTTCATTTGATATTTAGAACTCACGGGGGGCCATTTTTAAGGATTGGAAATAATGTATTAGAATAATGTATTGCATTGCACATGATCATAAATTGCCTACCTCACTTATGCCATCTTCCCAGAGAATATGTCTCTACCAGCACTACTTGGAAAGAAATAGGCTTCATAACTTCCTACTCTCTCTCCTAACTATTGTTGATTTTAATTAGATCAGGGAGAGACATTTGACCCTAGCCTACGCTGAAGAGAAATTCTCTTTCTCTCTGTCTTTGTCTCTGTCTCCGTCTTTCTGTCCCTCTACCACTTGCTCATTCTTGCTCACCCTCTCAATCTCTATCTCTCCCATTTTTACTAACACAAGAAGAGTTTATCAGCACTTAAGAGTGACATGCTATTCTATAAAATAAAAATCAGAGTTTTTATCAATGCAAGACAAAGGGAAATGCAGGCTGCAATTATAGAGAATCATTAGGACAGCCTGCAAATACAGAGCAGAAAACGATGCAGATGTGCTTATAAAAATAGGTTAAGATACCCACGGGTGGGAAGTGATGAAGAGATAAAGACAAAGTGGGATGGGAGAGAGACAGAAAGAGAGAGAGGGCAAGAGAGATGGATTTAACACACACGCACATGCAAGCAAGCCCTGTCCTGGTTCTTGACGATCTCGTTGCTATAAAATCTGGCTATGTTTGAAGGTCATGAAAACTTATAAACTTAACCCTTCCTTACATTTTTGTTGCTGTTGCCCTTTGTTTGCTTGTTTGAGCTAATCTTAGCCAATCTTTGTCCAATAAGTGGTAGCTTCTGTTATTTATTCATTCAAGGGGGGTTTATGATGACCTATTCTATGCTCAGAGAACAATAGTCAAGAAATAAAAACCCTGCCTTTTGAAGTTTTCCTTGAACTTCCTCTTTTACAAGTCTTCCTCCCTTAACACTTTGGAGTAACTTGTCACTTAACTGTTTGAAATTCCGTATGCAGCTCATCAGTGAATCCTGGGACTCTTACTGGTTGGTATTGCCTGTTCTTTCCACTGACTCTGCCTTGGGCCAGCGCCTGGTGGTAGCACACACACCTACTGCCCAGGCCATCTTATCTCTTTTGTCTTATCTTTCCAGACTGTTCTACAAACTTACAGACATATCATAGGGCCAAACGTTAACTGTGTTATTTCCTTGTTTAGAAAAAAATTGATGACGGAGTGTTCTTACCACAGTAAAATAAAATTTAAAAGAAATTGATGATTTTTCGTTTACCCATGGCTAAATCCAAACTCCTTTAGCCATATGTTAAAAGCTCACTAGCATCAACCAATTTTTCCAACTAGATTTTCTACCAACTTGTAAATCAATTTCTCTACATTATTAATACTTTACATAATTTTATACTTGCATCTCTTATTTGTGTTTACATTCTATTTCTCTCCTAAAGTGAAATACTTCTTGTTTGTCTGAATTTTTACTTCAGGAAATGTTTTAAGACTGTGCAATAATACTTTCTGAGTTTGAATCTTGGTCTTCTCCTTTTTTCAGTTATGTAGTATTGAGGGAGGTATTTAACCAGCCTGTGCCCTTATTGTTTTATCTACTTAAAATAGCACTTATCTCATAAAGATTTTCACTCAAATTTTTTAGAATTGTAGTAGACAGCCTCTAAGATGGATTCCAGTGATCCTTGGTTTTCTGGTTTTCACACACTTGTGTAATGCCACGCTTTTGATTATGGGCCAAACTTCCTAACTTGTTTCTAATGTATAAAATACGGCAGCAGTGATGGATGTCGCTTCTGAGATTGTTACAAATGACTGTGGCTTCCATCTTGGGTACTCTTTCTTGCTTTCCTTTGAAATGTTCACCTTGGAGGAAGCCAGCTATTATGTCATGAGGTAGCCCTAGAGAGATGCTCACTTGAGTGAACTTGTAAGGAGAACTTCTGAGGTCTGCTAACAACCAAATGAGTTTGGAAGTGTGTACTTCAGCCCCCATCAATCCTTAAAATTACTGCAGCATTGACTGAATGATAGCTTGACTACAACCTTATGAAACATCTGGACCCAGAAGCCCCAGCTAAGCTATGCCTGGACTCCTGACCCACAAAACTTATGAGATAATAAATGTTTGTAGTTTTAAGCTGTTAATTTGGGACATAATTTGTCATCCAGTAATAGATGACTCAAAGAAGAATTAAATAAGATAATGAAAATTCATAGAAAGAGTTTAAGTACCAAAAAAAAAAGTTAACTGCTAATTGTATTGCTAATACTATGGGCCACATTCACCCTTCTCTTTTCTGAATTTTCATGGGGTAAATACATTACAATCTATAGCAATCCTATGATTATAATTTGGCACCCTAGATTGTTAAATAAATTTTATTTAACTCTCTCTCTCTCTCTCTCCCTATATATATATATATATATATATATATATATATATACATACATATATATATATATATATATATCTCTTTTGGCAAATTGATATATCTATCTATCTATCTATCTATCTTTTGGCAAACACCATCTCTGGAAGATAAGAATTGTGTTTCCACCCTTTGCACCCCAGTACTTCCAAGCATTTCTGTCACCAAATTTTGTCAACTAACTATCTGCTATGGCCTGTCAAACAGAATCCACACTGTGCATGATCTGGAATTCTAGAATGTGCTTGAGAAACTCCTGGGCCAATTCCTTGGGGGTGAAATTCATGGCATTGACACACGGTAATTCCTCATGGAGAGGGATGTGTTGGGGACTTCATGACTTCTAGAGTGGCCCTGAAGAAGGTGCTAGTGCACATCATTAAGAGTCTTGCATCGAGTTTCAGGTTACACTTAAATGTGCCATGCTTTACAGAAATTTAAAAAATAAATAATAAATAAAATACACACACACACACACGCACACACGCATACACACACACACACACACCTATATGAATGTAGATGCACATATATGTATGTCTTTGAAGTCAAGACTCTTCTGGCTTTATTTTTTCCACGCACTGTGTTAAGCCTATACAAAATGTGAATTTATTGCATGATGAATAAATTGATGCCAGATAGAATGACACACTTTGATCCATTAGACTTGCTTTAAGAAAACTCTGCAAGCTGCAGAACTGGTATTTCTGGAATCCATTTAGGGGTGACTGTGAATTGGGTCAAAGGGAATTAAACAGATGGAATTATCTGGTTTCATTTGAGTGAGCTGAGAAAATAGAGATAGCATAGCTTGGTTTCCATAGTCAGCAGCATATAACCTTTCATTTAATATTGGACCAAATATAGATAATCAAGACCAATTTATATTATCAAAAGTCATTTCAAATGCTAGTAAATACTAAACCCACATAGCCTTGAAAGCTTATGTTGTGGAAGAAGAAATTCAAATTGCTTTGTCTGTGCTTTAAATATTGTCAAACAACTAGCTTATTTGTTTATATGCCTTTTTTCATCACTTCCATTAGTTTAAATATTACATGGTTGCACAAATTAAACTGATACAGACATTCAGTTAGAAACCTGGAGGCAAGTTTCTGACCTAAAAAGCACGCAGATTTGGTAGACTGACAGATCTGGGCTTAAATCCAGATTTAGTCACTTGCTAAATTTGTGCCTTTGAGCAAATTATATAAATTTTCTTAATCTCAGTTTCTCATTGTCTAAAATGGGGTAATATTTGCCTCACAGAATTATTTGGTGATTAAATCAGATCATATAGTACCTTCTACACAGAAATCACCAGTCCCTTGTCCATACTGTTTTAAAGCATGTTTATATAAATGGTTACATTAAAAAAAAAGAAATTTACTAATTAGAAAATACTACAAAAATATCGAAGTTAAAAATGATGCCTGATGTCCAACTAATTTTCTTTGACTGTTCCATGGTGGCAGACCTCGACCAGTACAATGTTACAATGTCAGGAATAATAGCAGCCAATTTGCCAAAAGGACTATGAATGTAGTCTTTGCTCATCATACTTCTAAGTCTCAGAACTGTCAAATTACCCAAAGGAATTTTACAAGAGAAATTATTTTAATCATTTCTGAGGATGTAAGAAATTACTTAGATTTTCCTCCTTGCTATTAAGTTTTCCTATGTCCCAAGTATATGCATATTGAATGCCCTCTATTTTTATTTTCTTGTTTTTAAATTGTCTCTCAAAATGACTTGGAGACTTACTGAACAACATAAGTTAAATGACACTTTAAAATATTAGGTTGAACAATACTGAAACAACTTTAAATCAAGTGGTTTCTGCATAAATTTATATTAGTGTTTGAGTATATTAGTGTTTGAATTAGTGTTTTGAAATGGAGATTTAGGAAATAATCTAAATAATTGATTCAAAATAAATCATTTTTTTCTGCTGTCTTTGTAATCACTCCCTTGCAATTGACTTTAAGTTTCTTGCATTTCTCTCCCCCTCTGTCATTTCCAGACAAGGCCATGACACTAGTTAAAAGTTAAGCCCAAATATTCACCTACTTTACACCTAGCATAGGGCTGCTGACAGGGAGAAAAGCCTTCAAATGCTGAGTAACCTTACTGCATGACCGTAAATATCAAATGACTATAGGATGGAAACTGACTGCCTTATCACACTAACTTAACATATTAGTACTCCCTTACATAAAGATAACCATTTCATATCAACTTTTTTACTCAGACCTTCAAAATGCTCCCCCAGCTTCCAGTGGCTCACCTATAATCCATAACTACCACATACACATGAGCATATAACCCAGAGACAGAGAGTAGCACACAAACTCTCAGCTGATATCCTAGGTTTGAGAACACCTTAATCTTCTTCCCGCCAAATCTACTTTCTAACAGCTTCTGTTCAGTTATACTGGGTAAAGTGTGCCCACTCATGTCCAAAGTCAAACCCTTTCTTGTAGGTCTGGATCTCAGTTCCCTCTCACATTCTTAAGGATTTTGCTCTTGCAATCATAATTTATCTCTTGAATTATTAATTTTCTTTTTTTTTCATTTTGTCCTTAGCATACAAACATAATTCTAGTATATTCCATCCTAAAGATTCCACTCTTAATCTCATATCTTATATGTTGACTCTCACTCACAGAAATTATTTCCACAGGGTTGTTTATATTCACTCTCTCCAAACTGTATGCCATTTTCTTTTTTCAACTTGTCCAGTGATGTGTCAGTGCCTACTCTTTTGGTGAAATTGGTCTCACCCAAGTCATACAACGAACTTGTGTGCTGCAAAATCTAATAGTTACTTTTTTGTTCTTGGCTTCCTCCCATTCTTAATAACTTCCAACATAATTGTTCAGTCTTTCCTTCTTGAAATATTCTCTTGAATTTTAAGACAATCAGCTCTCCCTGCTTGCCCATACTGATACTGTTCTTTTCCATTTCCTCTGTTGGCTGTCCTCCTTTGCTCAAACTATATGTCTTGTTGGCTCCTGGGTTTCATGTAGGCCCTTTTTTGTCTCTATATTGAATCTCTGCCTAAGTAACACCATTCCATACTAGACAATTTTATAAGTACTCTGACAGAAGTATGAACAGTAGAGTGAGGATATAATCATAAAACAGATTTTTCTCCAATTATGCCTTCAAATATGAACTATTGGATATCCTGTAGTAGTGTCTAGGGCAGTGGACATACCTTTCCAGTCACTCTCAGCTGTCATACTTTCAGCCAAATTAACTTTAAAATTGAATCTCATATCCAATTTTATAATTTTTGTCTATCTGTTGTAAAACGCCTGAGGTGAAAGATACATCTAGTCGCACTTCAGTGCGGCTCTCAGGAAACATGGAATGTGCCTAGCACCTATTATTTCAACTTTGGACCTTTAGTCATTTATCTGGACTGCAGGATAGGAAAGCACAGGACATCCTGCTACACATGGATGGCCCTGAAGTAAGAACCAGATGCCAGATACAGTTCCGTGATGGAAACCCCCACGTTGAGATGGGCCTGGAGCGAGAAGAGGTACACGTTCGGGCAAAGGTTGCTGGTTTCTCGAGGCTTGGTGATTAAGCTCTTTTGGATAGTTGAGGTCCATAATGAGTTTAACCCCAGAATTAAGGTTATGTGCGATTATACACTATTATGTCTTATGTAATATCAATGGATTACTGTACCTGCTTAATATTCATTCAATATCCAACTGCCTTCCTGACATTTCCCCTTGGCTTTGAAATGGGGGTCAAGGGGCGCCTGGGTGGCGCAGTCGGTTAAGCGTCCGACTTCAGCCAGGTCATGATCTCGCGGTCTGTGAGTTCGAGCCCCGCGTCGGGCTCTGGGCTGATGGCTCAGAGCCTGGAGCCTGTTTCCGATTCTGTGCCTCCCTCTCTCTCTGCCCTTCCCCCGTTCATGCTCTGTATCTCTCTGTCCCCAAAATAAATAAACGTTGGAAAAAAAAATGAAATGGGGGTCAAAATAGAACTCTTAATTTCCCAGTCCCTCCCACACACTTGTTTCTCTATCAGTCTTTCATATCTCACTACATGTCACTATTATCTATCAAATTGGTCATGACGAAAACATGAGTTCTCTTTGATTCTTCTTTACCCTTCACCCCACCCTTCCTCCAACCCAACAACAAGTCTGTCATCTTCATTTTTAAATATGCATTTCACACTCATGCATCTTGTTTAGATCTCCAAGGTTACCAGCTTAGTCCACAGCACCATTCTTTACATGACTGTTGTAATAGCCCACTAACTGGTCTCCCACTGCCATTCTTGTTCCTGGAATCCATTTTCTGCATTCTAGAAACAGTAATCTCTTCAGTGTGAATCTGTCACTCCTCTCTCATAAGCTTCGATGGTTGCCTGTTGCATTCTGAACAAAATGAAAACTCCTCACCATCCGCTAAAAGGCCTTCCATGAGCCAGTCTCACAGTCATCTTTATGTTGTTTGAAAATAAGCTAGTTTTAACTTGGAGCCATAGTACCTGCCAGCCTCTCTCCCTGCAATACTCTATGACTGTGTGTATTCATAGCAGTCCCTCTCTATCTTTCTGTCTCTCTCTCTTTTCTCTCTGTAATTTAGCTCTCAGCTTAAATATGTCTACTCTGTGAAAACTTCCTGACCACTTAATCTGTATTAGGTTCTGCTATCTCATCATTCTTTTTCATATGATATAGTTTTGATTCTCTTGTCACTTGTCACTATCTGAAGTCATCTTCTTCATTTATTTGTTTAATTTGTCATTATCTGTTTGGCACAGATAACGCTTTGCATCCACAATTTCCATTTTCTTTTCTTCCTGGGCACATAGACTGTTTTTCCTACGTTCCTGGCAGCCAGGTGTGGCTGTGTGGTTAGTTACAGCCCTGGAATGTAGGCAGAAGTTACCTGTTCTGCTTTCATGCCCGGCCTTTAAAACATCTACAGACCCTCCAGGATCCTTCTCGCTTCATCACTCAGACTATTGTGAACAATCTGGTGACAGACATTGAGAAGCCACCAGCAAGGAGGAGCCATGATTTCTTGATCAACATATGGAGTACTAAATCCAAATACGCATTTGGACTACAATGTGAGTGAAAAAAATAGCCTTTAACACCTTAAGTCATTGATTTTAGAGTTGTTGACTGTAGCAATTAGCCTACTTTGACTAATATATCTTTCCTGTTCATTGCTACACTCACAGTATCTTTAACAGAAGTGCACTAAAAATATTAAGCAAATGAATGAATGATTGGATGTTTAGTAATTTAATGTGCTTTAAATACATATCCATGCATCGCATATGTAACTAAGAAATTTTCAAGCATAGACCTCTTTAATGATTGGAATATTTTTCTAGTAGCAGGTTAAGACTAGTTAGAAAGGCTTAGATAAAGGTAATATTTGGATAGAATCATTATTGATTTGAAAATCAACCCTAAATTCTTTGACTCTGAAACACTATAAGAATGTCTTTAACAGAAACTAATGGGGAGATACTTAATTCTCCTTTTTGTAACCAAGAAAAAGATATTTCCATTAATAGCGAACTATGAGACTTTAATAGAAAATACTCCACTGACAGACTTTGTCTTTCTTTAAATATTGGTTCAAATGAAAATCGATGTCTTTTTTATTTGAAGTTTGGTAGTTAAAAAGCCAAGCTTAGGATACAGTATTTTAAGAGCTATAGAAAATCACAAAAGCCAATGTTTTACTAAGTTGGTAGCTATAACTGGATAATAAGTTATATGTAATAATAACTGGATAATATCCCAATGTTATAGTGATAGAAGGTTAATCTGAAACTAAGATCCTGATCCCTTATTTCTTAGTCACTGTTCATTTCCTGACACTTGATTTTGAAAATTCAGGGTTTTGTTTGTTTGTTTGTTTGCATACAGTGACTACTTTGGGCTTTTTCTCTTAGATTTGCTTGATTACACTGAAAGAATCCTCTATCAGTACTTGGAAAATGACACAAAAGCTAAATTATGAATTATTGAAATAAACTTCAATGCTTTGGTCATTAGGTATGAAAGAATACATAGATGCAAATAATAAATACAAAATAAAAATATTTGTATACTTAAAAACTATCTCAGTCAGGTTTAAAGCTACCTTTCCCCCCCTTTTTTCTCCTTTTATCCCTCTTATCAAATGTTGCCTGGATATTTTGATTCTACTTGGAAAATATCATTAACTTTTACCTTTTTATTTCTATTTCCATAGTTACAATTCTAATTAAAACTCTCATTATTTTTTGCTTGAGTTATTTCTGTAACATCCTAAGATTAACATAATATAGGAGGTGATGTTTCTTCATTGTTTAAGATTGATTCAGCCATGCACATCCACCATAGCCTCCTTGGAGTTCTAGAAAATTGGTGCATTAATTTGTTTGGTCAATTAGCAGATCTTATCGGGCTCTATCCCTTAGATAGGCACTATACATGTGGAGATCAACTCACTATCCACCCAAATGGTAGATAAATATATAGCTTTATAACTGCTAGAAATGTAACTCATAAAAATGTGGCTTCATTGCTGTAACAACCAGAATAAAAATGAATTCTTCCCAAAAGTATTGAAGAAATTTCACTGAGGAGGTGACATTTTAGGTGGATCTCAAAGACCCAGTAGACACTTAATCAAATTATAAAATGTTTGAAAGCTGCTCCTGAACTGAAAGTTTCAAGATAAATTGTTCAAAAACTTGTTAGCAGTCTGAAAAGTCGTGAGTGTAGAATACTGGGAATGCAGGTTAATTGGGGAAAGGAAAGTGATGTGGCTCTAAAACCTAACATTGCATATATAGCCAGAAGGTTCTTTATTTTCTGGCTCACTAAACAGGTGCCTTTATCTTTCTACATACCTCTGTTTACATCCATCCAAACTCTATCTTCTTGGTCAAAGAAGATTGAAGAATGCCTGAGGAAAAGTACTGGAGGCAAGTCTGTAAAAGAGGGAGAAACAGATTATGGAGGCTTATATTTCTTTTTCTGAGATAATATAGGTTTCATTCTTTAAACAATAGGAAAGGAACAAGAGTTTCAAACAGTCAACTTGATGAAGGATGATAAGGTCAACTAGTGGAAAAGCTAAGGTTAACTGGTGGAGACTGACATAGTGAGAGATTTCGGAGTTCATGGTTTTGTGAAGGTCTAAACTAAGGCAATGAG
Organism: Felis catus; assembly: GCF_018350175.1. Lineage (NCBI taxonomy): Eukaryota > Metazoa > Chordata > Mammalia > Carnivora > Felidae > Felis > Felis catus. The sequence goes on along the minus strand of NC_058385.1, from coordinate 25,408,898 downwards.
AAAGGGAAGACTAAAAGAAGCAAATTCAAGAGTGATTTCTGAGGCCAGAGAAGATGTAGAATCTACAGACCTTGTCAACTGAATGAGAAAACAGAGTCTAAGATCAAAACAAGTTTTATAGATGATAAGCCCTTGGGTTAATAGGAACAACATATTTAGAGAATAGTAACACAAGAAGTGAAAGAAAGTGATTTCCTTGAAGGCTGGGGAAGGAGGTGGATAACAGGACACATTTTTAGGCAAGTATCCATAGACTGATGGGAGATTAAACTAGATGTTTTTTATTAGGCGAGATTTAAAAAAAACATTGGGGAACATATTTTTTTTCATTAAAAATAAATCTTCAAACATTGTTAGAACTATTAACAATACATACAATATTTTAAACATTACTAAACATGAAATTCTAAGTTTCAGCCAAATTTAAGTAAAATTCTCAATCAAATTAGCTTTATTATTGTTCTAAACTTTTTGAAAATTATATCACTGCTTTACTAATTCTGTGAATTTGTTCCTAGGACTCCTACATGTATTCTGAATTCACGTTTCTTCTGGAATAGGCACACCAACTAACTACGGAGTTTTAGTGAATCTTCACTGATCAGTATGAGTCTGTAACTGTTCTCTGTTAAGGGTAAATTTTAGTTATTTGGACTAAATAACTTCAAGCTCAAAATGGCCTTGGGGCTTGAAGCTATTTCTAAGTAGTATCTTAAGTGACCCTTAAACTATGTTTAGTTTGTTCTGACTCAAGTTTTCTTGAAGTTGAAATATAGCAAAAATAGATATTTCTGTCTTTTTTTTTTTCTTCCAATGTTAAGTTAGAAGAAAAACTATTAGAATTCCAGGGATCTTGCTTATTTTAAAAATATTCTCACAATAATTCCTTACACAAACTGTTACTTGATGATCATCTACTACTCTAAAAATGACTGAAAAGTCCATGCCTATGGAACTTACAAAACATCAAGGTAATTTCACCTTTTCCAAAGCTTTCTGTACAACTTTATGAAGTTGATCATTCTATGTTTGGGGAAAATATACAATGGGACAAGCTGAAGTCCCAGAATAAGAAATAAATCATTTATGGTAACATTAACGGGCCATTCCCAACAATCACCAAAATTACTTTTAGATGTAAGCACTCACGAATTTCTTTTAGCTATTATTTTGTACCACAGAATGAAGTGGTTACATAAGCAATGCCTGAAAATCTCAACTCCAAGCACAATGTTGCTTCTGAGCCAGGATTTGCTAAAAAATTCTGGCTGTTTGTTAAAATTAGCCCTAATCTAGCTCTGAATTTTCTTTCCTCCAGGTGCTCAAGAGCAAAATTATCTAATCCACAGAACTCTGTGTTAACAGTTTTAAGTATATGTGTATATATATGATTTTTATATTTATTAAAATATATCTACATTTTAAAATCACAGTGAAAAAAGAGACTCCAGATAGAACAGAGAGACATAAGAGCTCTTCCTGAGAAGTTTTTTATCTAGTAGTAGAGAGAGGGTTAAAAAACATCAACATAGAATAGCTTAGAATTTGTAGTAAGAAATGAAAAAGTGATCAAATTTTACATCACCCCCTCTCCCACAAAAAGTCCTTAGGGAGGACAGAGTAATCAGTTTGCTTAATTAATAAACATTTTAAAAATTAAGAAAAAAGGTCAAAGGTGATATTTTTTTTTAATATGAAATTTATTGACAAATTGGTTTCCATACAACACCCAGTGCTCATCCCAAAAGGTGCCCTCCTCAATACCCATCACCCACCCTCTCCTCCCTCCCACCCTCCATCAACCCTCAGTTTGTTCTCAGTTTTTAAGAGTCTTTTATGCTTTGGCTCTCTCCCACTCTAACCTGTTTTTTTTTTTTTTCCTTCCCCTCCCCCATGGGTTCCTGTTAATTTCTCAGGGTGATATTTTTAAAGTAACATTCATTACTTTTCCTGAATAAAATTTTATTCATCCTTTTTTCACAACCAATGGAGAAAATGTTAGAAAATAGATATACAAAAGTCATTTATACTACTACTAACTAAAGATAATAAGCACATGCCCTTGTGTCTCTTTTCAGCTGTTGCTCCTCTAATTATCTAATTTTATAAATTTACTGTCTTTATCTTTGAGTGGATACTGTGCTATGCCATCCAGATGCCCTTTAGCCCTGAGACATTCTTGCTTCCACTGTTGGGAGTGTTGGAACCACAGGCCCTTGGCTGAGTGGCTCTTTCAGAGTCACTCTCAGCTGAAGAGATCCCTGTAAGATTGAATCCCCTTTTCCAACTGCCATGTAGTTGAACTCCCTCCTCAGCTCGGTTCTGCTTCATTTCCTTAAAGGTATTGATCCCAAGGGCATGCCCTACAAAACTTCCTGCAAGCAAATATCTATTTCAGAGCCTTGTTTCCCAGGAATCCTCACTTAAGACCCTATTCAAATGATTTTTTAATCAGTTTCCCCCCATGTGAAAATATGCATTACTAACTGAAACCGATATGTAAAATATTTTCAGGGACTTCATGGTCTTTCATCCTATGAACACATTTACTTGATCATTCCCTATTATTGAACATTTAAGACAAGGAATTCAGAAGATACAAGGGAGTTGCAGGAAGGGAAGCATGGACATGAAGACTGGTAGGTTAATTGAGCAAGTGTAGAATAGAAGTGCACATTTACCTTGACAAGAGCAGAGAGTCTAAAGAGCAAGAATGGTAAGGTAAGAAATGCAATGGACAACGGAGCTCTGAAAGCCAAAGTAAAAAGTTAGAGTTAGAATAACGAAGGGCAAGCAGATTACTTGAAAAAAAAAAAACGGGGGGAAAGTTATTCTAGAAGGTACATGGGAATGAAGTACAGCGGAGAAAACCTGGAGGCAAGGAAGTGACTAGGTCTCTAGTGCTCTTCCTCATGTGGAGGAGAGACCCAGATGCCTGGGATAAAATGTTGGCTATTAAGTTGGAAAGGGAGGCTCAAGAAACATAATAGACCCCCCCCAAAATGTCAAGTCTTAGTGATAGATGTAGTGAGGAAAATAAAAAGGGAAATGGAAAATGACGATAAGATATTTGGCCTGGGGGACTGGAGGAAGATGAAGCTTTTAATGGTTGGTAGTGAAATTCAGAAAGGGTGACTGTTGGTAGCAGAAGGTGATTAACTTACCGTCTGATAGGTTAAATTTTTGGTGTCTGGATTGGCAAGGGAAGATTATGCGGGGGTGGGGGGAGGCTAAATATATGTTTTCTTATCTGTATAAGATGTGCAAAAATTTCAAAAAGATTTTTAATTGTAGCAAAGTGGAAAACAAAGTCATGTCACAGCAACTGGTACACGCAGGTATGCACAACACTGGAGTCTTTTCAAAAAAGCAATCAATCAGCATATTAACAACAAGAAGTCTTACCTATTTAAACAAATCGTGTGTATGTGTGTATGCATATGTATACACATATGTCCTCTAAGAAAATTATAATTATACATGTTTCCTACAACTTGAAAACTAAGTATAGAATATCAAATTTCTTGGGACAATAAGCAGATATCCTATTTATGGAGAAATAAATATATTATTTAATCAATACTAAATTTCATTTCTCATAATAATAAAAACATAGACAAATTTTTATAACTGGACCAGTTTTGCCACATTTGGTTGTAACTCATAACATATACTTGGTATTAAATGTAAGAAGAAGGATTATTTGATGAATGAAAAAAATAATTAAAGTCGTTTTGAAGAATTAGCTTGGAATGCTGAATTCTTGATACATTACTCATTTCTAAACTATTTTGACAATGGAGCATAGTGTTAATTCGTAATTTATTAATACAATCCACTTATATCTGATCCTCATCCCAATTTGCCCACATAATCTATTCATTCTTTACCTCCATAGTGTTCTTGTATAATACATGAAGTTCTGGCCTTCCAGGCTGATGTTGGTTGCCCAAGAGCCTTTTGTTTCTTTCCTTGCTCCAAAACCCCATTGAGATATGGGCAACATTTAGGGGCCAGGAGCGCATTCTTTCAATGTTTCAAAAGCCACAGGTAAGATGCCGAAGTTGTACGAGTTTCTCTGAAGCCTCAGTGAGTCTAAGGGACCTTATACTGCACAAAGAAATAAAAAAAAAAACACTTTCATGATCTGCCTTACATTTACCCCCACAATATAATACCCATAAAAAATCTTTCTTTGTTTTATTCCATAAGGCCCTGATGCAAATTCATGATATCTGAGACAATTTCTGTCTTATCACGCCCATGATTTCCTCTCTATTGCATGTACCTCTTAACTCTTTCCTCCCCAATATCCTTAATAGAAAGGACTCAGAGGGGTGACACCAGCAACGTGGCTGAAGAAAACACCCCTCTTTGTATCTCCACTCAGCAAAAATTTGGCATCCATTCACGGACAAAGTGCCTTTGCGGGAACTTTTGTTTTTTCCCATCAAGTAATTTGCTTACCCTTCATTATTTTGTATTTGTATCTAGCTACTTTATTCTTACATTTAACAGAAGTTTGCAAAAGGATTATGTGATGCCCAGGAAACTCAGGGGCCCATGAATTGGCTGCAGAAAATTTCCTTGAGTGTGATATTTATGACAATTTTTTCCAGTCTGCATACACAAAAAGCTAATCCTCAGAGTAATCATGCAAGCCCATGTATCAATTATTTGTGCTATGGACAGAAAGCCTAGATGGTCCAGGACATACTGAAAGTAAGGGAAAAGAGAAAGAAGAATCCTTTTCTTCATACCACCTGAGTTTCTTAACCTGTGGCTGCCTTTAAGCTGTTTAGAACCAGGTTAGCTTTTGAAACTAATCTTAGGACATCTTTGAGACAGGTTGCCCTTTCCCCTTATTCCCTATGATACATTTTTACTAGTACTCGTGTATATGTTGTTTCCCAAAAGATCCATTTTGGGGTACTAATCAAGAAACCCTAACTTCAGGAACGAAGGACAAGACACCAAGTGACCTATGTCTTTTTTGTTTGTTTGTTTTTTTCCCCTGAAGTCACAATTTGGACTATGAAACTGGTTCTGCCTCTTCGTCACGTTAGGCGAGGAACATTGGCCGAAAGATCCTCTTTAAAGACCTGGAGTGTTGGACTGGACGTCAAGACGTTTGTATTTGGGCTTCTTTGGTGCCACTGTTTGAGAATGCTAAGGCATCCTGACTTTGCTGTTTCTTTCCATTTTAATGTAGAATGAATGAGCCCTGAGTCCTGTTGGAGAATATTGTGTGACTGAACTGGAACTTCCTTTAGAAATATTTAGAATTCTCACTCAAAGTTGCATGTCTAAGATAATTTTTTTAATAATGCTATTTCTACTATTTTATAGCTGCTGTGCTATTACATTTGTGCCTATCATTATCACACCAATATCTGTTAATTTATATTTTTTTTACTGAAGTGTAGTTGACACACAAGCTTGTCTTCATCTGATGCTGGAGGGCATTGAGAAACGCTGCTGGTAAAAATGGCCCTCAACCCTTGACTGGAATCTTCGGACAGAGGACTTACTGCCTCTAGAGGAAATAAATCTGTAGGCAAAAAAAGAGGCATGCTTTACTAGTAAGGAGCTCACTGGTGAGAAGACTAGAAAAGAAAGTAGATAATTATAATATTTGGGAAAAAAAGAAAGTACTAAAGTAATTCCTAGCAGTCACCTGCTTGTCAAAGGATCTAAATAAAATTAAAATATAAACATTTGTACTTTCAAAATTAAAACAACTCAAACTTGATCAAGAATACACTTATTATTTAAATAAAAATAAACCATGGGGTAATTTTAAAAAACAAGTTCTGCTGCTTTATTTCAAAATGCTTGCATGTAGAAATATTCAATAAATTCACAATTTCAAGAGACATTTCTATCCTGAGAAGCAATATTAAATCAGAGATTTCAAATGTTACTTTGTGTACTGTGGGTTATCTAATAAATACCTGATGACTTAACTCTGATAATGACTGGATGGTTAACAATAATGATCTAAAAAGATATGATGATATTAAATAACATTAATAATGTTTCATTCCTTTTTTTCTGTTATTCAAAAAATCAGTGAATTATCATACACAACATCTTTCTTTGAAAATTATCAAAGTACAATAAAAAAGTGTTTTTTTACTTACATTTTCTAATAAATTTTGATAATGCACACATATGAATAAATGTAACATATATTCAGGTTGCATAGAATAAACAGGAAAACACCAATGTCCAACTTTTACAAGATGGAAAATAGTAATTAATGAGTAATTCAGAAGAATAAACAAAACCCATACTATATAATATTTGTAAATAGCTTATAATTTACTTCATATATCAGTATCTATGTTAACTCTTAATTAATGATATATTTATTTTTATATTGAGGACTTAATTTATCTCAAAGAACCTATAGTTTGCCTTACAATATCTTGCATTCAAAAAATCCCTTCCATTATAAGCCGGGGCTCCTTCCTGTCATAGATAAAGGTAACTTTTGTATTTATCAGCCTGATATTCAGTTAAAAAAAATCAAATAAGTAGCTCAGAATGTGCCCAGAAAGCCTATTTTTACTGTAATCAATAACAAGAAGAAATTAGCTATTAATTTCAAGTCTTTACCTGCATTCGTCCAGTATCTTATATACATTATTTCATATAATTCTCACAACAGCCTTATAGGAAACACGCATTAATGGTCAGTGTTACAAGGAAAGTAAATGAATTGGAGGAAGATGAACCTTGCCCATGGTCCTGGAGTCCTTAGGATACAAACGTAAGTGTCCCTAATTCCACAGCCAGTGTGTCTAGCTTTTTATGTGGGATGTCTCCTCAATCCCACCTTCCTGCCTGAACCATAAATCTTGCCTGTGAGGATTTTACAAATCTAGTGTCATCTTTCCATAGACATCAGACCTGGACTAGCAGTGCATAATATCTGGCCTAATGTAATCATCTTATGATATAAACTAAAGTTTCTACAACAATGTGGGGAATACATTCTCTATATCATTCCTCCCTATATCCCTGTTTTTTCTTTTCCAATGCACAGCATAACACTTTCCTTTCGATGGGGAGATAGCACTGACACACTGTGTGAGGAAGACACCGATTTTCTTCCTCCTAAGGAAGGACTACCACAAAATACGTTGTGTCGATAGGTCTGAATAAATAACCTATTCTAGAAGTGAAATACAGCCTATTTTTACAGGCAAGACTATCTTCAAATTTGAGAGAGGTAAACATAGATGACGAGAGCACGGCAGTAACAGGAGAAAGAAAAACTGGAAAAGATTTGGTCTAACTTGCTTCCCCCTGTTTGCAGCTGCATTTATTAATTTTCAGTAGTTACCATTATAACTGCTTTGGTGACAACAGTAATAACTTGTCTCACTGAAATCTTCAGGACAGAAAACTTTGCTTTGCCAAACTAAGCAATTCTGCATTTCCCATTATGCAGGTTAACTCTCTAATAATGGTATATCATCACCAACTATGCTCCTTAAAGACACATACATCAAATTCTGCATTTCCCATTATGCAGGTTAACTCTCTAATAATGGTATATCATCACCAACTATGCTCCTTAAAGACATATATTTCAAAGTTTCATTTCCATGCCACATAGGAAATATCATCAATGCTTGAGACTGATATTTTTTCCAAAATACATTTTTCAGTTTTGTTTTCAAAAGAAAATGTGTATGGGGCGCTTGGGTGGCTTTGTCGATTAAACATCAACTCTTGATTTTGGCTCAGGTCATGCTCTCACAGTTCATGAGATCAAGTCCCACGTAGGGCTCCACATTGACAGCAATGAGCCTACTTGGGATTCTCTTTCTCCCTCTCTCTCTCTCTCTCTCTGCCCCTCTTCCATGTGCACTCACACTCTCTCTCTCAAAAAATTAAAAATAAAATAAATAAAATAAAAAAGAAGATGTGTATGTGTGTGTGTTTTCTTCTTTTTCTCTTTACATGAATAGCAATTTCTAGTAGAGTAAGAGTAATATTTCAACAGTTTTGTTCGTTCTATATGAATGGAATCCAAGTAGCACACACATTCACACACACACACACACACACACACACACACACATATATGGTATATATAGTTATGTATAGCATACATAGGTATATATGTATAGTATACATACATATGTACATAGTATAGATACAGTACACATATACGGTTATATACAGTATATATATGGTTATGCATTAAGTGAAATAAAATCACCCAATCATGAGTGATTTGATGTATAATATTAGATATTCTGTAACTTAGAATTGTTTTCAGTCCAGCTTGCAGGGCACAGAGAATTGAGGGGAATTAGTGTGATATCTTGAAAACGTCTTCTAATCCTTTCTTTCGAGAGGGGACGTGACATTTTGGTAAATTAGAAAGTAGAGGGTGCTGGTGCCTTTCAGAAAATGTAAAACGCTTCACTTGGTACTAATGTACATAAAGCAATTAGTTGCTTGTCATGATGGGTGTTCCCTAAGGCAGTGCACTTCCTCCATTAGTATTTATATCTGCATGCCATTATACATTGGGTAGCAATAAATAGATGAGATAGGTTCAGAGAATTACTCCAGTCATGTGCCATCAAGAAAAGAGATATTAGCAAACATTATTAGCATACAGGTGGAGTTGGATCATTTAGTTTCCAGTGGGATATTTATTTTTAAATACTTGCTGAGAATGCAACATTTAAAACTGATTAACCCTTAGAGATGAAGTTATTTCTTTATTGATTAGTAAATATTTTTGGCTACTGAACATGATCATGACAGTTTTGTTAGAAGTCATCTCCTCTCTCTACCCTTCCCTGAATACCCTGCCTGCTCAGCTTAAAGATTAAAGTTTTATTGTATTTGAAAAATACGTACATGAAGAGAAACTCTATTCAGAAATCTTAAATATAAAGGCAAACATGTCCTGTCACATCTTAGGCTTAGGGTATATAGCCAAAATGAAAACAAGAATATGCTATTTTATGTTATTTCCTTCCAAATATATTCTCTCCCCACCCCCACCCCCGTCTCTTTCTCCACCCAAAGATCTTGAATATTCATGTCTTAAAATATAATCTATTTTCAATTTGGTTCTTTTCAAATATATGTTCTATTTAAAAAGCTATTAAGTTTTGATTCATCAGCTTTTCCAGTGAAATTATTAAAGCATAATCTGCCTCATTCACCAGACTTGCAGAAAATATTTATGAGTGTCTCATCTATTCAAAGTACTGAAAATTATCAGAGAGTCTGTCCTCTGGGCTAACTCCCATAGGGTTCATATTTTGTTTAGAGCTTGCCACACTGTATGCCTCTTGCCTCTATATGGGTTTCTCTCTCATAATTGTTCACAATGTATTTTCAATCAAATAGAATAAACCTGGTAAATAATACTGAAACACTGAAATGCTGAAGCCCTGAACCAGAGTCATTATGGATATGTCTTAAGAATCTGAAAACATTCATAGTTATCATTCATTTTAAAAAGCATAGATCTTTTCCAAATAAGTTCTCATGCTCCATTATGAGGAAGTAGCTAAAAGAACTGGTTAATAGTCTTATAAATATTAGACTTATTTTTATAAATATATTTTTAAATATAAAAATTAAATATTTATATATTGATATTGATTGGTAATATTACCATTTAAGCCAATTCATTGTTTTATTGCATACTTAGAAATCCAAGTATTATGCATAGAAGGTAATTTAAATATGTTATCTGACATACAGAAGTTTTGAATTTTAAAGAATTTATTGTATCACCACTCACCTATGATAATTTGGGGATCAGTACATATCTGATATTTGATAATCAAAAATTATCCATGGCTTAAAGCATGCAACATTTCTCTAAATGATACATTCGAAACCTTGGAAATTAACTATCATAAGAACGAAATGAAAGTCACCTTTACTTATTGTATCATTATGGCCACATGGAGGTAATACATAGATTAAAGAAAATTGGATTCTAAAATATAAATATATAACTCCTAACACAGGAAGACAGAGATGTTGCTGCATGTGCATTGGTGCTTAAATTCTTCTGTTCATGGTCCCTGCACAGTACTGTAGAGAGTTGGGTCATTCAGTACACAGAGGAAACATGCAATGTCCTTGAATGATCTTTTCTATTGTGAATCTTGGGCAGGGAGAATTTAGCCTTGAGTATGTACTCAAGACAAAATCTATAGAGAATAAAAAAGACTGAATAGTCTGGAAATATTTCCAGATCAACATCTTTCAAAATAACTCACAGAGAAAAATTCTTGCCAGAGAGATTTACTACTACACATGATGAGCCACTCAGGACAGGGTCTGAGGATTGTCAGCTTTCTCTCCAACTATAAAATCCTACACAATCTTGTTTCACCACTGTTTCCAAATATTAATTATAAATATGTGCTGCCAAGCACTGCATCAGCCTCAAGAAAAGTCTTATTATAAATTAGCTAATGTAACAGAGTTGATTAAATAGTGAATCACTACTACCTGCTGAATATATTGTTGCTGTTTTTCTAAGTAATTCAGTCACTGCAAGCGTAATATCAACTATATCTATCAATTTCAGGGTCAACTATGAAAATCCCAAGCCATTTTTTCTGTAGGTTAGGTTGTTAAGCAGATCATTTTCAACGTTAGCATAAAAAAGTCTATTCCAACCTGTATAAAATGCCGCCAACTCTTTTCATCTACAGCAACACGAGATAAGAGTAAATAAAATATTTCATTTAAATATTATTTTAAAATTTTCTTTACAAAAGAAGGGCATCAGTTGAGTTATGGTTTTCACCTGGAGGTTTTCACCTCCATTTTGTTTCAGTGGAAGAGAGAAGTGAGTTTGGAAATTGGCAAACATTCCATTTAACAGATATTTATTAAACAATTACTTGGAGAAAAATACAGTTGGGACTGGCTACATAATTTGTGGGGTTCAGTGTAAAAGGAAAATATAGGACCCTTGTTCAAAACATAATAACTACAAGATGGAGAAGGCAGGGCATTAAACCAAGCACAAGGCCCTACTAAATGTGTGGCCCAGTATAACTGCACAGGTCACATGCTCATGAAGCCGGCCTGGCTACTGTGTGATAGGGAATACCAAAAGAGGAATATGATATTTCTGCCTCGCATAAAAATGAGGAAGGGCATAGGGAGGCTTATTGTGCTATCTCTCACCTGGAATCTAACCCCAGTGATTGCTTTTTTTCTTGGAGATTCAGGAAAGGCTTATAAAAGAATTAGCATCAGACCAGGATCCTGAAAGGTATACTGGGCTTAGCATGGTGAGAATGGGGAAATGAAATTATTGTAGACGAAGGCATGTAACTGAGCAGACACTTAGAGAAAGAAAAGAGCAAGTTGTGTTGGATATAGGGTGTAGGTCAAGTTCATATAGAGTAAACAGGAGTGATAAAGTTAAAATTATAGGTTGGGATCAAAATAAGGAATTACATGGATGCTAGGGGAGTGAGTTTGAATTTCACTTTGTAAGCAGATGGAAGCCTTTAAGTAACATGATCACAAACAGGCTGCAGGATGAAATGAGAGTAGAAGATGAGCAGAGATACTAGGGTCCGGTGTCTAATTAGTAAGCCAGTTACACTGGTTATCAGGACCTGGATTAGGGAGACAGCACCAGACATGGAAAACAAGGAATAGGAATAAAAAGCATTGCAATGGAGTACTTTATACACGAGAGACAGTGGAGGATGATTTAAAAGACCATGACTCTCCTATAACTCCGCAAAAAAAAAAAAAGAAGGAAAAATAAGGTTCTTGGACAATTCAGAAATATTTCTCTGAAAAACTGGATGAATCTATTAATAAATTTAAAAGTAGGAAATGCACAATGTAATAAGTGAGTATTTGGTCATATATCAAAGGATAACTATGCTATTTGAGAGCATGTTGGTTCCATCTGTGAGTAGGTAACGATAAAGAAAAAAAATGTCTTTATGTTGTTATCTGTTTCTATAACAAGACAATCAAGGATCATGTAAATGCTTCATATTGTCTGGGTTGAAAATGTTCTCAGCAAATTTAGTAACATCTCTTCCTATATTAAGTGCTATTTGAAAACAATGAGCATCATCTTTCTTTGTGAATCCCAGAATCCCTCATGTTCCTCAAATCCACAAACATGCATATATCACTTACAAAGTACCAGGCAGTGGAAAGTACTGTGAGAGCTTGTAGTCCTCAGGTAAGCCAGTCCTTTGGGGAAACTAGATGATGATACTCATTCTAATAGAAGGCTGGGGCAGCTAGAGGAAAGAGAAAATGGGTCTTTTTGAGTGAAAAAAAATATCAAAGTTTTCTTCACAATCACGATTCTTGCACTGGATCTTTAAAGGAGCAATTTTTCCATTCATGAATGTATATTTAATGGTCTGCATACATTAAAATGGCAGGGACTTTGTAGCAAACTATTTTTTAATACATCTTCCAAAGACAAATATAGCAAAATCAAATGCATGAATCATAACAAAATATTTTCTGTCCAACGTTTGTGTACTTTTTGCCAATAAAAGTGGACAAAGTGGTCTTTCAAAATTACAAATGCAGTAGTCTGCAAGTATAAAGGCATAATACTCATAGACTTTTTCTGATGCAATTTTTCATTTTATAAGCTTAAATATCTCTTTTTTTTAAAACTCAAAGTCTCCATTATATACACATTTATAACATGCTTGAATATTGCCCAATTGAGCTGTGGATATTTTAGGACAAATATTGGGGGAAGTTATGTTCGATACTAATGTCTATACCATTTAAACAATGGAAGCATCAGGTAAGTAACAACATTTGGACAGCAAGTCAATATGACTATGAAAGGTCTCCAATAATGAGCAAATTCAGACCAATACACAGTTTGAGTATTTGGCCTTCTTATTGACAAAGGTTGCTTTCAATCACACTGTATCTATTACCATATCAATCATCACTCTAAATGAATACAATGTTATCATTGACAAAGACATCACTTAAGCTGAGAAAGTAAAGATTCTAAATAACAAAATAATGAAAGGTAGGTTGTTCACAGCAGGAAAATGAAAAATATACCCTAAGAATCTATGCACAGGAAACTGAAAAAAAAAAAACTGAGGACACATATGGAAATAAAAAATCCTTACTTGCTCACAAGGACCTTGAATAGAGTACAGTTAGTTACACTGCTATTTATTAAAGTTAATGTAAAGGGGCATTTCCTTTGGTATACAAATTAAGATATGGGATTGAACTGATAAAAATGATTTACATGCAGGATTAAAGTATTGGCAGCTTTATAGAGTGAAATGTCACTATTTTGCTGTACCTTCAAGTTTTACATTTCCTCCTTTGAATCCCTGTCAGCCTTCATGAACAGTAGAGAGTTTAATCAATGCTTGAAGTAGCAATAGCATAACATTGAATATTTCCCTTGCTAATAATCAAAATGATGTTTAGTAAACATCACACAGTAAAATGACACACATATATGCTAATTATGAAATTACAAATGAAATAGGGTTCATGTTTGAAGTGCTGTGCATTTAAAAGACTACATTTCCACTAAATAAACTGTTTTATATTTACTGGTTTTAGCCTTAGGCATTTGGCTTGCCATAAGAAATTCAAAGATCAGGAACCTGAAAACCTGTAGATCACACTTAAAACCATGTAAAACAAAAATTCTGTGATACAAAGCTCTTGTAGGATGAGACTGTGTGTGTGTGTGTGTGTGTGTGTGTGTGTGTGTGTGTGTGAGAATATTCTTCAAAGGTTTGTATTTAGTTTGCAATTTTATTTAATTGTAATGACATATCCTATTAAGATTCACTCTGATTCAAATAAAGAAAGGAAATAATGTTGTCATAACATAAAAAATGCGAGATATTTGTTTAGGTTAATTTGTTAGCTATCAAAACAATATTCAGGAAACAAAAGAGAGAGAAAGATGGCGTAAAATGATGAAGGGGAACCCAGAGCACAATTTCAAGCAGACTCGGCTGAATGAAGGGACCATGTGGAATAGCATGACACATCTGGCCATTAAGGAAAATCATACAAATGAGTGTGAGAAATGGCTGGACAATTTTATGGTGGGGGGTAGGATGAGCGTGCAAAATGTGGAAGCATAAAGGTCACAAAGAAGGGAAATGGGAGGAAAGAGGCTTACAGCAATCTACCTTTATTAGACCAATGATTACTACTCACTTAGAAATTGCTTCTCAGGCCTATAAAATAGCTGAGCTTTAAGTAAAAAGGAAATACTGTTGCTACTTATGAATGTTTTAAATGACCAGGATGCATGTCCCTTTCAAAGGTTTTAAGAAAATATTCTAACTGGAAAATGAAACTTACTTTGCTTTCAAAATAATCCCATAGGTTAACATTTTTTTTTTGCTGTTATAAATGCAACAATTAAAGTCTTAACTTTAAAACTTTTTGCATAATAAGGAGAAATAACAAAAGTTGATAAGGAAAAATTTTTTCCAATGAAATCTTTAATACATATTTTTGCATAGCACAAAGCGAGTAATTGTATCTTCAACGGGTGAAAGAAGATAGGACAATTATCCGTAGTGATATGTTAAAATTAAATGTTATTCTCTCTTGTAGTTTTACTATATTAGAAGCAAGTCTCTTATACTTAACTCATTTCAGAAATTTCATTCTCTTTCTTATATCTTATATCATTCTCTTTCTTATATACATCTCCCACCATACATCCTAGATCATCCTTGCATATATAGGTCATTGCTTCCTTAAATTGAATTATGCAGGGTAGACTAGCGTTTGAAATTATGTCTTAAGATGACATTGCTATTTACACCTTCCCTTGTGCTTCAAATTCTGGCATATTTACCCTTGATTGTAACTGTATTTGCAAATAATATTTTTTCACATAATTCATAGACTGAATATTTTTACATGGAGAAGTAGCATATTATACCTCTAACCAATGAGACTAGCATTAGCACTGGTCTGGGCCCTTCATTAAATCAAATTTGAGCCTTGATACAGTACCTTACAAGCCTTAATGCAAATGAAAACTTTTGCTGTTTCATGTAGCATATTGTCACAAACGTGTAAAAGCTTCATAAACACCAGAACACTATATTTAATAGCTCCTTTTAGAAGAGTTAATTTATCATCACTAAAAAAATAGGAAAACAATGGAAAAAAAAAACACAAACCTGCAACGAGATACATTTTGTCATCTTAACACAGAAGCTTTGGATGATCAGATTACAATACCAGAGTAAAATGGGTATAACACAGACAGATTCTTATCTGATCACAATCTAGAAATGGAAACCAGGAGATACCTCCTGGAGTTTCTAATTAGTGTGAAGGAAGAGACTGCAGGTAGAGCTATTTTCATTCCTCCAGTAAAAAAATAAAGAATTTCTGAAAGAAAAGTTAGTTTGAAGAAAACATGTTGCTTAAATGTAGGGGAAAAATCTCTAAAAATGAGCAAAGAGCTGAAAAGAACTAGCAGGCAGAAAAACATTGCCTTCTAATGGATTCAGAAAGAAATTCTAACAGGGGCACATTAGAAAACCCTGTGGCTTCGCCATCAAAAAGGGAGGAGAGAAGGAGAGCAACAGAAAGGATTTGAGCAACTTTTCTACTGGGTCTCAGACATATCACATGATCATTAGTGAAAAAGAAAAAAGTAAACTAGTAGTAGAAATAAAAGAATTACTACATTTTAGTCAAGCAAGATCATAGAGATCCACACATTATTGTTTACAAATTTGTTTACTCATGGACACTAGAGCTGAAACATCTCAGAAGATTATTAGTTCTAGCCAAGGCTTCCAACAAATATAGTACTTGTGCCTTTATTTTATAGAAATATTTGAAGACAAAAGGAATTTAAAAAATAATTATACCAACAAACATAGCTACTAAATATATGGCTGATACTAATATTATCATTAAAACAATAATAGTTAATGAATATACTTTTATAGATACATATTTTTATTTAATGCCCTTTGGCATGGGTCTCTAAGGAAAAATATTACTAGATAGTTGCTTTATTCAGATTCTGCAACTAATTTTTTATTAAGATGCTGTGGATCTCTCCTCTTTAGAAATTTTGTGAAACCAGTTTATGGGAGGTAATAAGGCAGTTACAGTTTACCAGTACAAGTTGTCACTTGAATAATTTGTCCTAGAGTGTTCTAGTTCATATCATTCTCATTTTATCTGAGGTAACAGCTTATAGTTGTCACCTACACAAGTTATGACAAGCTAGGCAACCTATGGGAATGCTGCACAAGTGCCTATCTCTAGTTTAAACTAAAAGTGCTCAAGAGATTCATGTGTTTACTCCAGAAGTGTTTGTTGAGACACTATTAAAGGCAGTGATCACATGTTATATAAACTCACAAGAACCTTGCAAATAAATGATGCACCCGTTTCACAAATGAGGAAGTTTAGGCTTAGTGAGAGGCAGGTGACTTACTGTTGGTCACAAGCCCAGTGACTGGACACTGGCTTGTAGACTTTAGAGCCCACATTATCTCAACAAGCCCATGCAAACTTCCATCACCACTGTAAATCATCTTCTGGAATTCTTGTGTCTATTAACTATCTGATGATGTAATCTTAGGGTAATAAAATTTTAAGTCTAATGACTACACAAATAGGAATATAAAGAGAAGATATTAGAGGACTGATTAGCAATCCATGGATTACTATATGCCATTGTAGATGCTTTAAGAATGGAAAGGAAGAGAGGCGCCTGGCTCAGGTCATGATCTTAGGATTTGCAAGATGGAGCCCTATGTGGGGCTCTGTGCAGGCAATGTGGAGCCTACTTGGGATTCTCTCTCTCTCTCTCTCTCTCTCTCCGTCTTTGTCTGTCCCTCCTCTCTCATGCTCTCTCTCTCTCTCAAAATTAAATAAGTAAACATTAAAAAAAAATGAAGAGGAAGAAACTCAAAATCACCAAAATATATTTTAGATGAGTAATAGAGTTTCCAAAATCACATCATGTTATCACATTGTGAATAATAATAATAAATATACATACATACACATAGATACACAACATACACATAAATATATGCATATACATACACACACGTGTCTATATTTCATTCCTTAAAACTCTTTATATCTTTTTTCTTCCTCAAGATAAGATTTTTGTTGTATATGTTGTGGATGAGAAAAAAATGCTCATGTACATACTATTGACTAGTATGATGTTAAAGAACCTAGACTTTAAACACCTTAACTTTTCAAACTCTATACAAGTTACTATATTGCTTTTTTTTAGTTTATTTATTTATTTTGAGAGAAAAAGAGAGAGAGTGTGTGTGCACACACACATGTGAGTGGGGGAGGGGTAGAGACAGAGAGAGAGAGAGAGAGAGAGAGAGAGAGAGAGAGAGAGAATCCCAAGCAGGCTTCATGCTCTCAGCTCAGAGCCCAACACAGGGCACGATCCACAAACCATGAGATCATGACCTGAGCCAAAATAAAGAGTCGGTCACTTAAACTACTAAGCCACCCCAGCACCCCAAGTTACTATATTCCTAAAAGATGAGAGGTCTTCAGACAATCTCCTGACCTCTGGTAAGGTTACTACATCTATAAAACTCTCTTTCCATATCTATAAAACTAAGAGAATATTTAGATCTAGAGATAATTGTGAAGATTGTGTGTAGCACATTGTAGGTGCTTAATAAGGAGCAGGTTTCCTTTCCCTTCTACTTTATTTTATCAGTGACTACACTGTTAGGCAGTGATTATTTTTCTCTGGATGTTGGTGTAGGTCAGCAAAGGGGATCCATTCGCATTACCAATTTAAGTCCTACCAGATTGTGTTATCGGCAAAATTGACAGATAAAAAATTACCTTCTGAATTTTTGGAACAAGGCCATCCAAGGTATCGATTCTGGAACACAGCAGATAGAAACCTTTGGGGGGGAGGGAAGAAGGTAAGGTAAGAGAAGGAGGGCCATTGTTTACTAAGATCATGGCCAATACGTGATGTTAAAGGAGTCTGGTATAGCCTACTTTCCCACAGCAAAGACAGCACACAAATCAGTGGAAAATTTTACTCGGGAAGCAGAGATACCTATATTATTTAGTCACAATTTTTGTTTCTTTGACTATTTATTCTTATGTTTACTTATATGCTTGAATTTTTAGTTTCTGAGGAAAAGAAATGGAAAAGCACAATTATTTACTTATTACGTTCAAAATTATATTGAGAGTCTGTTACATACCAGGCATAATGCATGATATCAAAGATGTTGGCACACACCATCTACTAATTTCACGGAGAATCTGGGAATAATTAAGAAACAAGAGAATCTCAAACTAAGCAAAACAGTTAAGAACAGATGAGTTGATTCTTTAATATTAGATATGGCTTTTTTTTTAAGGAATTCAAATGCTGTGTTCAGAATGAGGTTTATAGTTAATATATCATTCCCTAAATACAAATTCTTAAATCTCCGTTTATAAAACTCTAATCCACACATTCTCAAATCATTTGCCTAAATTATTAGAAACATGATTTCTGTTAAGGTGAATGGAACTAGTGTGGCTTCAAACTCCAACGAGTGCCTTGAAAAATTACTCCTAAGTATTACAAGTCCTCCCAGCTGCTGATATTAATATTTACCAAAAGGTGAATTTGGAAAATGTCCACAGATGTAAAACAATTGCATCAGCATGGGTTTTATCCTTTTTTGTCCATAAACTAGCACATTGGATCATTTGAAGAGTGTTTTCAAGTAAATGAAGTTTTTCCAGAGGTTAAAACTTGTTCTTTTTAACAACTTAAAAATTTTCCCACAATTTTCTGAAAAACAGCAGCCAATACTCATTTTTTATATAATATAAAGACAAAAAATTAAAATATGCCAGAAACACGTTTTCAAAAATTTATTACACTTAAAAAAACTTTTTCTGAAATTCCATGGCATTTCTACATATGAAAAAAAAACCCACAAACGGTTTAATATTCCTGGGAAGATACTAGAGTCTATTTTCAAGGAAGAGTCTGAGCAATCGCACCTTGCCTACCTAAGACCGAGGTTCCTTAAAATAGGGAAATCAAGGTGATAAGTTAACATCAAATAATTTCCAATAATGATTGTGATTATGGAGAATGTCACATGTTTATTGTGCAATTTTAAAAGGTAATGGTATGTTACTAATCCACAGTGTCTGTTTTGCTTATTTCCATCTCCTCCTCAGGGCTAACCAAGTAGCACCCTCTAAGCAGACAATGTGTCTTGTTGTACAGTCTATTAACAGTAATTTAATAATAACAATAACAATAGCAACATTTTGTATTTGTATAGTACATTGTCATTTAAAAAGCATTCTCTTTCAGTGGAAAGGTCTGCCAACGCCACACTGTTTACCTTGTTCTCTTTCCAGAGCTTCTGGACTTTTCATTCTTGGAAATGAAATATACTTATAATGCAATATAATAGACTAGTATGGGTTTTATATTAGAAAAAATGTTTAAACCAAGGAAATACAATACAGTCAAAAAAAATAAATCATACATCATTAAAAAAAAGTGTTCTCTTTTACTTGCAATTTTTTTTCATTCAGTCCTTTTAGGAACAACTGAGGTCACTGCCCATGACTGCGGTCAGGTGATGCTCATGCTCAGATCCGGTACAAACTGTGTTACCTAGAATTGTACAACCTGAAAGCTGCCCTTGCAGGTCCGGTCTCACCTGCCTGCCTTCCCAACACTTTTATGTGCTTCCCTGTCCTGCTTCCGCTTTCTCCACTACAGTAGCCCTTAGCAGTGCATGATTATGAGTGTGTCACCTGAATTTGTAACCATCTTCCCAGCCACACTACGATTCTTGATTCTGGGCCCTGTATGTTTCCCCTAAGTATCCTACATATTTATGCTAAGTGCATAGTACACTGAAAATCTTTCGGTAGAACAAATATGAGTCCTTAAAGTCCAGGTGAGGAAACAAAGACTAAAGGGGACAAAAGACCTTTTTTCCAGTACCAATTAATTGTTAGTCCTTTAGCTCTTTGAGATGGAGCTGGCTGCTTTTCAATAAGGAACTAATTTCCTGTGGGAACTGGATTATTAGGAATTCAATGAACTCAAGTAATGTGACAAAAGAAAATGAATGAATGCATGAATTTCATCATATAACAATGTTATTTACTGGTTTCTAACAATTTTGTAATCTTCAACTTTACACTTACCATAAGTCCTCAACTTTGGTCACGTGTTTGGGGTGGCATATTGTGAGCTCTAAGGGTCACAACTTGGCTTTGACATTAACTGTTGGACCTTAGAAAAATTACTTAACTTCTATGTACCCCAATTTTCTCACAGGTAAAATATGAAAACTAATATTGTCTTCTTCCTCAGATTGTTGTGAGGATTCCTTGAGTTAATATATTAAAAAAATTATACAAAATAGTACTTGCTAACAGAAAACTTCCAATGAATGCTAGCTATTATTATTATTACCATTTCTATTTATTTTTCTCAGTTTCTGAATAGTTCAGAAGGCTCTGGATTTGAACTACATCTGGCTTTTTCAATTAGCTGTTGCTAAATATTCTCTGAAAGGTAGCCAGCTCTAATGCTGACCCTAGAGAAATTCAATATAGTTGTGCCTACTGGCAGGATTTTCTATTCTGAACATTTTCTTTTTGTAAAATTGTGGTACAGATTCATTTCAAAGTTTCAGCAAGTTGTGTTTCCATTAAGGTAGAGGTGAAGGTGGAGAACTTTTGTATCATTATAGGTGAGTTGTTTATATTCATGTTTCAAACTTACATTAGTAAAATTCCATTTAGTTTTAATCTGAGCTATGTTTATTTGAAAGCTCATATTGATGCGTTAAAATAGTACTCGGCCTTTCACTTTATATTGAAATTATTATCTTAACTGAAAAGGTGGTAAGTAAATTCGCCCTACGTCTACACAACATCTGTAATTTGAAATGGAGGAAAGGAAGTCTGTATTTCCAAAGTTGTTACTAATAGCTCATAGCCATATTTTTATTTTCTTCTGTCTTTAACATCAATTTAGTCAAGGTCATCTCATTATGAAAGATATCAATTCATGTAAATCCTTTAACTTTTTTCTTTTATTACTTTGGAACAACGTGCAACATTACTTAACTCAATTTTGTCTTTAAATTGAGTGAGTTGTAAATAGATCAAGGTTACCAAAAGGTTCTTGGACTACACATTATATCTTTGCCATATACCCTTGTTATTTTGGAAGACATTAAGAGAGGCCTTAATCAATTTAAATACCCTAAATGAATGTTTAAAATAGAACCATTCATCTAGATATATAACCTACATTACATGAACTAACTGGATTGTCTAAAATACCTAGTTGACTGTTTAACTTCCTCACTTGTTTAGTTGTTTGGCTTTACATGAGCCTATTCCTAAATGGTGTTGATCACTTGAGGATATAAAGAAAATTTATTTTAGACAGAGAAAATAAAAATACAAGTCAGGCATTCCATCCAATGGAGTTTGTTGTAATGGTAAGACAATGAATTAAGTGTACAGGATCCTTTAATGATGAAGGGAATAGAATGTCATTGCCTTTTTTAGTATGATGAATATTTATTCAGAACTGTCAGGAATGCTTACTACCTACTATGTCATGTTCATTAAACATGTTATACAGCAGTCTGTCAGGGAAGGAATCAAAAGATCTGCTAGAGAAAAATATGCTTCACAAGCAACAGAGATCATCATTAATTCAAAAACAGAATACTCCATTCAAAACAATATTTTTTTTCTCCTTCTCACCCAGCCCCCAACCTTCAAAATTCAGTAAGATTGTATCAAAACCAAAATGTAGTACAGATACAATCCAAGATTTTTCCCTTGATACATATTAGAAAATTAGAACAGGATGGTTATATTCCTGTTAGGTGAAGTCTTTAGTACATGTGATAATCGAAAAGAAAAAAAATACATATTTATATAGCACTTATGGCTAAAAAAATAACTAGTAACCAGGGAGTATTGCCCCAATCCAGTACTCCAAATTGTATCATCATCATAAAATATTGACAGAAATGGAAGAAGAAGAGAAAGGAGGAAGAAAAGGAGGAAGAAGGCAAGGAGAAAAGAAAGCATGTACTCTTAAGATCTCTACAGCAGAACAGATTGAGTTTTCATCATCTTGTGACTCAATCTGTTGAAGAATAAATAATATGAGGTAGCTTATTTGAAAGTTTGCATAAAAAGTAGAAAGCAACTTATCATGAATAAATTGACGTGTTCAAAGCAGTTATGTTAATCTCTAATTTTTCTATCCAAAGCATGGTATATTTATAATTTGCTTACTTTAACCAACTTTGCTCTCTAAAAAGGCATGTCTTTTGCTTTCAAATTTATTTTTAACTTCTAAAAGAAAAATTAAAAAAAAAAGTCTGTGAGAGGTTGAAAAGCAACCTAGCTAAGATGTGTTTTGATGTTAGCATGGGATTTGTGGGGAGGAGGAACGAAATAATATCTGAGTGACAAAGTGAACCATTCTCAGGGCTTTTGGGAGTCCGGAGTGTTGCATTTGTGAGAGGCTATTTAATACTAGCAAAAGAGTCTCCGTAACACCTGCACTTCTCTCACAAGTATTCGCCCACATTTGTTGATTATTTTCTTTGTTTCTGCCAAGAATTACTATAGTGAGGAAAGTTAGAAGAGGTGGATTTGTTTAGGCCCCTCACTGGTGATTAGAATGTGGACAATTTTTATAAAAGTGAAAGTTCACTTTCCTTGATCTTAAGGTGGGAACAGTCATATTTTTCCTACTCACAAAAGTAAAATTCTTGGATGTTACTTTGATATAATACATGTAAACATGCAAAAATTAACCTGTAATATGTATCGAAGATCTGCTAGAAAAATGTGCTTCATAAATAAGGAAGGTCGTCATGAATTCGAAATAGAACATTTGGGGCACCTGGGTGGCTCAGTCAGTTAAGCGTCTGACTGGTCATGATCTCAGGGTTTGTGAGTTTGAGCCGCACACCAGGCTCTCTGCTGTCAGTGCAGAGTTCCCTTAGGATCCTCTGTCTCCTTCTTTCTGCCTCTCCCCTATGTGTGCATGTGCTCGCTCTCTCTCTCTCTCCCTCAAAAATAAACATTAAAAAATCGAATATTTACTTAGAAGTAATAGATTTTTTTTTCTGCTCCTCAACCACCCCTCTGATTATTTTTTCTTACTTCCCCTGGTATCATTATCCCAACCTTCTTCTCTCAAATTCATGTTTTTAGAGAGACAAGGGAGAAAGAAAGAATGAAAAGAAAGGAAAGAAGAAGAAAGAAAGAAAGAAAGAAAGAAAGAAAGAAAGAAAGAAAGAAAGAAAGAAAGAAAGAGAAAAGAAAGAAAAGAAGAGAAAATTGTTTTTCTTGTTTGAATAAATTTGTTTGTTTGAGATGCTTGTTGAGATTAAAATAAAAACTGTTGAGAAAAAATTATTTAGAAAAACTGCCCTGAAAATTATAAATAGCTACTATACTTGAGCAGGAAGAAATAAAGATTCCTTCCATATAGAAGTACTAAAATATATAATGTTTTTTTAATATTGGGGAAAAAAAACAAGAGTACAACAACAAAAAACCTTAAAAGGTAATATGTATACAATCCTCTGCCCTAGAATGGTATTATCTAGCATTTCTATATTGATATAGAATAATTATGATTAATGGATACAATGCCACATCATAAATCCAGGAAGAAGCTTATAAAACACCAAAGAATTGTTGAATAAATACTGTTGAATTGTTGAATAAATATGTGTCATATTTGAGGACGTTTCATTAGACCATAATTCTATAAACATAGGCAATCTATTATGGCATACAGAGGTCGACATAGATTACTTCCTTAATCAATAACTGATTTCCTACCCTGCCAGGTGACAGTCTTCTGCACTTGATGATCTGATCTGGAAATAAGAGTTATCAAAATATCAAGTGGTCATGCAGCTAACATTGGTTAGTTATTGAAAGAAAAATACAAACACACATGCAATTCCAGGAAAAGTTACCTATTTTTCTGTGCTGAAGTTTGTCTAAAATTAGTCTTGTTTTTCAGTTTTATCAATTTTCATATTTCTTTCGCCATCATTATTGTTTTTCAGTTGTTCATTTAAGAATTCTTAACATCACCTTGACTTTCCTTTACCTCCTCATCTCCTGTCATTTCTCCTCTCACATATCTTTCAGATTTGCCTGCTGTACCTGTCCTCATGCCACCAGCTAATCTAGGTCACTATCACTTCATACCTGGATTACTATGATAGCCTCATGACTGATCTGATAAGTTTCTCTGTCCTCCAATCCATCTTGCATACTTTGGACAGACTAATTTTGTAAGGGACCAGTTTCATCATTTTAGTTCCTTGGTCAAAAATTGCAAAGGGCTTCCTCCTATCTACCATATTGAATCCAAATTCTTCTGCTTGCCTTTCAGAGTGTTTCATTACCTGAATTTTTCCTCCCCTTGCAAATTTATTTCATGGTATTGTGGCAGAAAACCTGTCAAAACTGTCTCCTCTTTGGCTTTTCCAAATCCAATGATTAGTCCATAAATTTGCTATGTACCCCCTACTCTCAAACTTCATCCAGTGAGAAGGTTTCCTTTGCTTCTCTCATATCCAAATACCAGTCATTTTTTAAAGACCGATCATTTTACACGTTTCTTGGAAACCATTAATTTATATTGATTTCTTATTCCTTTATTTGAAGTATTTATCCTCAGTTTCAATACAGTCAGTATTTCATACATTAATAATTTTCACCTCTGAAACTCTTTCCTGCATCAGGCACTGTGCTAAATGTTTTACAGACATAGACTCATCTAATATCACAAGTCTGGGAAGTAGAGACCTATAATGCCTGTAGTTTAGTGTTTAAAACCTAAAGGTTTCAGAAACAATAAATGATGCTGAAGATCCAATATTCTCATTGTAAGAAATCTTTTATTGTGCCTAATTTAAGATTGCCATATTTAGTAAATAAAAATACAAGAATAAAGATAGAGTTTAGTGTCTATTAAAACTCAAATATTTTTGTATAAGTATGTTCCATGCAGTATTTGAGAGTTATTCATACAAAAATATTATTCATTGTTTATCTGAAATTTAAATTTCATTGACTTCTTTGTACTTTATTTGGCAACTCTAGTCTAAATCTCATGTGGATTCTAAAGACTTCATACTAATCTTAATTTTTCATGCAATATTAAGATTATAGGAGCCTATGGGTGGCTCAGTTGGTTAAGTGTCCAACTTCTGCTCAGGTCATGATTTCACGGTTCATGGGTCAGAGCCCCTCATCAGGCTCTGTGCTGACAGTGTGGAGCCTACTTGAGATTCTCTTTCTTTCCCTCTCTCTGCCCTTCCCCATTCATGCTCTGTCTCTCTCAAAATAAATAAATAAATAAACAAATAAACTTAAAGAAAAGAATATGGACAATACTAATATCAGTAATACTAATACTCTTCCCTCAGGCTTAGCTTACACTTTTATTAAAAGTAGAACAAGAAGTTGGTACTCTGAGATTTCTTCTAGATTGCTTCAGACATGTGAATATTAGACACAAAATATAAAAATAAAAAATAAGTGATATTCAAAACAAAATCAAGATTTCTGAGACCAAAATTAAATAGAATTAAAATGCAAAGCAGTAAGTGGGGCTTAAGCCACATGTCCTCTAGACTGTTAATCAAGAAGCAGGGTGAGAAAGCCAAGTGACTGGCTCATGAAGGACAATAGAGAATAAAGATGCCAAACATGAGGTAGAGTTAGGAATCACGTTCCCTATTTAAAACTAAGGTTTAAGGTAGAGTTTTTCCACTCACGAGAAGAGGCTGAATAAAAGCCATTACCAAACACATTCTCAGATTATGGCTTATGTGATATTGATGCTTATCGAGGTGGCTTACATTAAGATGCTATTATTTCTAATTTTACAGACATTCAAACAGATACAAGTTATATGCTTGCCCATCATTGCCTGGTTTAAAAGTCAAAGACAGAATGAAATTCAATTTTGTCTTAAATAAAAGATAAGTCGGTTAAGCATCCTACTCTTGATTTAGGCTTAGGTCATGATCTCAAGATTGGTGAGATAGAACCCTGTAGGGTGCTCTGCACTGACAGCACGGAGCTTATTTGGGATTCTCTCTCTCCCTCTCTCTCCGCCTCTACCCCGCTCGCTTTCTCTCTCTCTCTCTCTCTCTCTCTCGCTCAAAATTAATACACTTAAATAAATAAATAAATAAATAAATAAATGATAAGCATTATTTGCACTTCGAAAATAGAATTGTAATAGACAATAATGACTAAGTGTGTCCAAATTGTCCTTTTGAGCCCTTTGCAATTATAATATAGATATATTAACCTACTTATTCTACATGTGTATGTGTTCTTGTCCACACATTATCTACTTTAAATGTGCTCACCTACGTCTTCCTGGGTATGAAGATTTCTATGTAGGGTCTGGGTTTGATTAGTTCCTGCCATGGCTCATTTGCATAACACGGACTGTGCACCTTAGAACCTATACCTCTAGTTCCTAGTGAGTTTTCAAAAGCAAGTTTGTTTTCCTAGCTCATTATTTGTCTATTCACATTGCTTATATGTATGTTTTAAAATTTATATATTCAAATCTAACAGTTTTACTTTTTGAGTTCTACCTTTGTTGTCATCTTAGAAAAAATTGCCTTCTCCCTAATATTATAAAAATATTCTTCTAGAATTTCTTCTGGTAGTTTCTTTTTTAATATAAAAACTTGATTTAAAAGGGATTTATTTTTATGTTAGGTGTGGGCTATCCCACCCCCATTGTCATCCAGTTGCTTCAATATCATTCCACCGTCCATCTTTTCCCACTTATTTGAAAATTTACCATTATTATATATTAAATTCTCATGGATATTTTGGTATATCGCTGGGGACTAGCCTATTTAAATGATTTTTAAAAATTCTTTGCCACAACATTTTGATTGTAATTTTTTTATTCACCCAACCATTAATTTATTGTAATTAAAATTTTAAACTTAAAACACATACAGTTCATTGGTTTTTGTTTACTTGTTTTGTAGTGTTTCTGGTGTACAGTTCTATGAGATTTAGACATGCATAGATCTGGTAATCACCGTGAAAGACTGGAGACAGAATAATCCCAACATCTTAAAACATCTCTCCATGCTGTCCTTTGTATGTTTAAATTATATTTCTCTAATGACTAATGGTGTCGAACATCTTTTCCTGTCCTCATTTGCTATCCTCATTTCTTTCTCGGTTAGCATCCTGTTCAAATATTTTAGTCAATTACAAATATTGTTTTTCTGTCAACTTTTAAATCTTCTTAAGATTCAAGATACACGTTCTTTGCCTAGTGCGTGATTTGAAAATATTTTCTTCCAGTCTGTGGCTTGTCATTTTAGTCTCTTAATGTCTTTTGCAGAGCAAAAGTTTTAATTGAGATATAATTTACCAATTTTTAAATTTATGATTGAACTTTTGGTTTTATACCTAAGACTACTTTGCCTGATTAAAGGTCACAAAGATTTTGTCCTATGGCTTTTTTCCCCTCAAAATGTATACATTTTATATTTGTGATTTACATGTACATTACAATTCATTTTGAGTTTAAATTTTGCATGGAGTGAGAAGTGCAGTTTGATTTTTTCCATATGGATATGTCCTCTTGTTCCAGGATCATTTTTAAATGACTTTCTCCATTGTCTTTGCAATCTGATGGAGTGTCTTCCCTCATCTTTTATTCATAAAAATTTATAGCCTATTCTTTATTGTTAATTATTCCAAATATGATTTTGAATTACTTGTTCAGTTCTTATCCTACTCCTCAAAAGTCTACTTAGAATTGTAATTAGAACTACATGAAATTACATTGATTAACTGAGGGAATTTATATTCTTAAAATAGAAATTTTTATACAGGTTAATCTTACGTCACTTAATAAACTTTGATCGTTTCCTTCATATGGATTTCCAAAATGTACTTAGTTTCAGGAATGTTACATATGTGTGACTATTGTGAATGTAATATGCAGCTATCAGAGAACATTTTCCAAATGATTATTTCTATTGTATAGGAAGGCAGGTTTTGTACGTTTATTTGTAATCTATCCATGTTTCAGAGCTTGTTCTTTCTGAAAATTTTTCCATTTATTCCCTGGGATTTTCCCAATGTCCATTGCATTGTATACAAATAAAAAATTGGCTCTTCTTATCCCATGTTAGTATTCATCATTCCTTTTTATTTTGATTGCAATGACTAGAACTTCCAGTATGCTGACACCAGACATCTTTAACCAGTCCTCACTTAAGTGAGGACTTTAACCTCACTTAAATGAGGATGCCAAATTTCATCTTAATACTTATTGCACTGTTGGATTCAGACAGATACACTTTAGGAATCATCTACTCATGACTTAACAGGTATGTGGGGGGTTTTGTATTCTTTAATTAGGGATTGAGGTTGTGTATTATATATGCTTTATTTTATGCTTTTTATAAAAGCAAACTGTATTTTACACTTTATTTTTATATTATACAAGCATCGTACATGGTGGTAGAAAGTGACACGTTCAGTAGTACTCCACAGTTATATTTTGTATTATAGATACTTGGTAGTTCTTGTGGGACTAACTATAGTTTAAAACAGTATTTCTAGGGAAAATACTTTGAATTCCCAACAACTAATTGATGTATTAAATAAAGAATGACTCAATCTACTTTTAAAGAAACACTTCAAAGAAATTTTGACACCTGTTTTATTTCTCTTCGTGTATTTGTTATCATTATTTGTCATAGTTCTCTGATATCTGATAAACGTAATGCTGGAACTGAGAACAGGTCATATATTCAGTCCGGCTTATGTAACCATGAGGAGCTCTAAGTTTTTCTTTTATTTGTTCTCTTAGTCACATCCCTTTCCCCAAGGAACTTAATTCATAGGCTTCCTGGACTTCATCCTTTCCAGCTAAAATAACTCCAAGATTTGAGAACTTTATCCCAGTCAATGAGTCAGGTATCTGCCCTTTCTATTATTGCTCCTTTCTTTCTTCTGGTATCTTCCCTATTCTTCCCTAATATTACTGTTCAGGTATAATGGTTTAATTACTAAATTCTACTGCCTCTCCTTCATCTGGCTCTTTCCTTTTTTTTCTAGCATTTTCCCAAGTATGACACACAAACCTAAAGATCAAAGACCAATACAATATTAACTGAACCTGGCAAAACTGTCTTAGAAGGCTACTCTCAGTAGAATTTCTACCCATCAGACAACTTGCCAACGTGTATTCAAAACCACCCTGAATTTGAGTAGACATGAAACCTCAGTGAAGAAAAGCCTGGAAGAGATTCTCAAAATGTATGCCCTAAGAGTTTGTAAGGTGCATTGTTCTCACAATGTATTATTGTAGCCAGTTTGGAAAATACTAATAACTAATATTTCTGGAATCATCCTGGCCATCTAAATATATTCATTCATGTCATTCCCACAACAGGACTTTGAAGCAGATAACTATTAAAAATCCCTACTTTAACCTACTTTACTGATCGAGTAACTGGGACACTGAGAGGCTTAATATTTGAAAAGATCACATACCCAACACATGTTACAGGAAGTTTAGAACCAAAATTATTTCATTCTAGAGGCTGTGAGTGTAATCATTAGGTTAGTGGTCTTCTGGTGATTTTGAAGGATCTTGAGTTTACCCTTGAGAAGCCAGAGTCTTAATGATGCCTAGCGTTAGATTGTGTGAACCTGGAATTGCTGGTAAACTCTATAGAGTCATACATGGGGCCCCTGGGAATCTTTGCCAGATCTTGGAACTTCCAAAGATTCAGCCCCATTTCCAGATTATATCTCAGCCTTAACCATTGAGAATGCTTAAATATGAACAGTAACATGAGTTGCCTAATCCACAAAAGGAGAAAGAGGTTTCCCAAAACAATATGGGTAGTTGGAGACAAAAGTGCAATTCTACATTTCCCTTTATGTTTGTTCCCTTTATGTTTGCACTTTATGTTTGTTCTCAAACTCAGGAATTCAGAAGATGATCAGTCATCAAAGAATTAATGTGTTTGACACCCAACCTGAGAAACAGACTTTGTAAAGGCTAATTTGTCAAAATCATATTCAGCAGTCAACACATGGTGGCTGCATAGTACATCAAAAGACACAAAATGTGGGACGTCTGGGTGGCTCAGTCAGCTGGTCGTCTGACTCTTGATTTCGGCTCAGGTCATGATCTCATGGGTTCCTGAGATGGAGCCAGGAATGGGCCTCAGTGCTAGCGATGTGAAGCCTGCTTGGGATTCTCTCTCTCTCTCCCTCTCTCTCTCTCTCTCTCTCTCTCTCTCTCTGCCCCTCCCCTGTTCACACACACATGCGTGTGTGTGCACACTCTCTCTCAACATAAATAAACATTTTCTTAAAAAGACACAAAATGAGTTTGATATTAGCTACATTTTTCTGAATCTCTACTATAAGGTAGACACTATCCCAATGCTTTCAATCATTTTTTAAAACGTTTGTCTCACATTATTGTTGGTGAATTTGATTTTAGTAAATTGCCTATTATTGTTTCAAAGCATTCTCTAATCTAAATGGGTGAACTACTATATTTATTTCTAAGGTTCAGAATCAAATCCACATTTTATCCACTAAAATGAAGATAAGTATCAAAAACTTTACCTTTGTTTTATAGATGAGGAAGCCAAGGCTTCTAAGGTCTCATAATCATTAAAGGGCAGAACCAGGTTGCAAACCTAGGTGGTCATTGGTTCAAAACCAAACAAAAATAAATCTGAGATTCTCTGTTATCCAAAGTAACATGTTGATATTTGAACTCAGCTCTCATTGTATCAAGCACAGTCTCTCCTCTAAGCTAGATTTCTTCAGTTCTCTCTCCCAATGTTCGTATGGAATAATTTCAAGACTTCTTCACAAGCCTGTCTATCTCCTTGTGAAGATTTGTCACGATTCTTTAAAGACAGATACCAATAACTGACCACTCTTGTCTGCTAGCAGACAATTATCTCTCACATCTTAACCACCTGGGCTTCGATTTTCCACATATAGGCTTATAAAGTTTGCTTAGCTATTTCAGAGCTGATGTGAATTTCAATGAAATCACATTTTAAAACATTTTAAAGTATGCATTGCTATATAATTTGTATCATTATTAGTATTATAAGAACAGGTACATTAAAGCTTAATACTGTTTCAAAAATTATTTGTAGTCATAAACCTTTCTCTTAAAAGACATAATATTCTTTCTATTGATATACATTTTGCATTCTTCAAAAGAACTCTAAGTGTTTTCTAAGTATTAGCTTAACATTTTGTATGGTGCACAGATAGAATGTATTTTGTACTATCTCTAATTAAGATCGAATGTATTTTGTACTATCTCTAATTTGCAAATAGAAAAAGACATGAAGTAGGAACCATTTGGTAAATTAATGAAACATTTAACAATTATACAGATTTTGCGACTCCAAATCAGTACATTAAGGCTTTTGATTCACTTATCTTTAATTCATGTGTAGTTCATTGATGCAAATGTTTTGGCTATAACATTTCTATTGAATCAAACATATGCTCCATTAAAGACTCCATGTGACCTTAGGGCCTTATCTGACTTTTTAACTTAACTGAACTGAAATGATATTAATGATGGAACACATTCTCATTTCCTGTAAATTTTTAGCATCCTTTCATACTATTGCTTATGAAAATGATTGCTCAGTAACCACTGGTGGCAATTTTTAGTACAAGGTAAACTCATGGGGCATTTGTCTATCTCATTTACCTGATTAGCATAGAGACAACTTCTACAATTTATTTTATTTTTAATTTAAACACTAAGAAGCATAACAAATATATAGATAAAAATGATATCACTAAGCAACACCAAAAAATTAAGTCATTATTACTAAAAGTACATATTGATGTGTATATTTCTAGATATTTTTATGTACTTATTTGCATATTTTATGCAGTTATGTTTTACGGTATGTTTTCTTACCTAACTACAAATAGTGAACATTTCCCAAGTCAATAAATACATTTTTTACAAAATTATTTTTATTAATCTCTAGTACGTCAGCATATAAATGAAACAAAATTTTCTCGATCACTCTATTGCAGGGCCTTCAAACTAATTCTAAGTTTGTTTGTTAAGTGATATAACAACAGTTATATTGGTGGTTAAATCTTTATTCTAATGTTTTACTATTTCCTAAGGATTTGTTACATAAAAGGAATCACAGAATTTTCAAAGTTTTAGACATATATTGCCAAAATAATTCATAGAATAGTTCTATGGATTCTGTGAATTGATTCCAAAACTACATGTTTGAAGATAACACTGGCTGTAGTCATTTTTGAATTAAATCTTTCCCAATTCCCTAACAGATTTTTGATGTCTTCTTGAAAACTGCATCTCTGTCTGAGTATATATTTAATATGTGTAGGACTATTTTTCTATCTTCTCCTGCACAGTTCTTGTTCATGTTCGTTTTTTTATTCTAAATGGAATTTTCATGTTTTGTCATGATTTTAAGTGTTCTTTATAATTTAAGGATATTAATCTTCTCTGTGTTTGGATTTTAAGTCTATTTTTAAATTTATAAGTTTTCCACATGGAAATGTTTTTGGAACATAGAGGAGGCAAAATTATTTATCTTCCCTCTTTGGACTTTTTCAGTTGTGCCTGAG
This sequence comes from Felis catus, assembly GCF_018350175.1. Lineage (NCBI taxonomy): Eukaryota > Metazoa > Chordata > Mammalia > Carnivora > Felidae > Felis > Felis catus. The sequence goes on along the minus strand of NC_058385.1, from coordinate 25,376,135 downwards.
AATTAAACTGATATAAGACAGATTAACAGGAGAAAAGTGTACAAGTTTATATAAGTTTTACATGACGCAGGAGATTTCATAAGGAAACGAAGCTCAAAGAAGTGGCAAAATACCTAAATGTTGTTATACTAGGTTGAACAAAGGGAGGCAATTGTGAAAAAGAAACTAAAATAGATGGAGAGGCCAAAGGAAGATAAAAATTATTTTAACAAGGTCTGTTTGTACAGAATTCTCTCAGCTTTGATTCCCCATTGAAGAATATTTCTTTTCTCCTGGTAAAGGAAGGGCATCTTTCACATGGGAATTTTTATCTCCTGTTTTCAGAAGAAAAGGGCAGATGAAATGCTTGGCTTGCATTTGCTGTTTGCTTGTTTTTTAAGGGCCTTTAGCGTAAAAGAATCCTTATGCCATAGTGACATATTTTGGAATGACATGTTCTATCTACCACTTTCAGGAATATAGTTTTTTTTTTTACTTCTCCTTATGGAAATATATTAAAAATGTGTGTAGCTGAATTGATATTCAAGCTTATGATCTCTGCCTTTGTTATAACTTTTTAACATCCTTTCTCACTATACAATCATATGCATATATATAATGTAACATTCTTATTCTGTTTAACAATCTTAATCTATTAGGAATATATATGATTCTCAAAATCACTCTGTAGCCATTTGATCCAAAATGTTTATGAAATAATCCATCCTTTTCTACTGATTCAATCTGTATCATATTTTTGTGTTTACCTTAGATCTATTTCTGAGGGTTCTCTTTTCTTTCATTCATTTTGTCTCTTTATTACATTAATACCACATCATTTTGAGTCAATAACATATTTTAATATCCAGTAGGATAAATGTCTTATTACTCCACTTTTCTAAAATAAAACAAAATTATTATGTCAAGTTCTAAAGGAAGTCCCACTGGCATTTCGGAGGGATTATATTAAATGTATTCATTAATTCTAAAAGAACTGGCATCATTATAATGTTAAGTCTTCCAAACAAGGATATGGAATTTATCTCCAGTTTTTCATGAATCTTTTATGACTCCCAGTAAAGTGTTTAAAGTCCTGAACACAAGTACTTTTTTTAGTTTTAATAAACATACCATGGTTATATAAAATGTTAACATTAAGGAAGCTAGATGGAGGACGTATTAGAACTCTGTACCATATTTGCAAACTGTCTATAAATCTGAAATTATTCCAAAATTTACAAATGTATTAACACTATTGTTTTGGGTTGTTTCTTTCCCTTTAATGTGTGTTTCAAACACACATTACTGGACTTATATAGAATTTCATGATGACAGGAGCTGGTGACCCACCTACCAGCCATATAAGAATTCACTGCTTCCGGAAACCTGAATACCAACCAGAAAACCTCAGTAAAAAGAAGATAAGCACTAAGCCCAGGATGTTTCTTAGAATTCTTACTTTCCTTCTTCCTTGCCCTCCTCCTCTCTCAGGAACTCTCCAGGTATGAGGATATTCAGGATGTTAAAAAGGTGGGGGAGTACTGTCTCACCAATGCAGAGAGGTATATGGTAAACACCATGCCCCAGATGCAGTTAAAAAGATGTAGAGGCACAAGCCTGGGTCAGGCCTGTTCAATAAATTAAAAAAATAATTCTCAGTAGCCCCCATGGAGGGCTGGCAAGCCCAGGAACGCTAAGCTAGACAAGCCAGCCTAGTTAAGCATTGCACATTAACCCTGATCACTCCTTGTCTAGACCATGATACTCTCATTTAGTGACAAAAGGGGCTAGCTCTAGAAATAGGCATTATATTCTAATTCTGGCATTTAGTAGCCGTATATGTGTACAAGTCACTCAACATTTTGAAGCCTCAGTTCCTGTCAGTGAAGTTGTGTTTCTCTTTCACATTTCTGTGCCTTTTCCCACCGGTATTTGTATAATCTTGTCAAACTATAAAATGATTTATTGAAATGTATGATAAGAGATGACAATGAGGCAGCCATTGTTCTAGATGCTGGAGATACACTAGTTTCTCTCACACTCACTAGACTGACTGACTTGATGGCAGGAAGCAATTTCAATTTGCTTCGCTATTGTTGGCTCCCAGCACCAGCTAGCTCTACTAAGGATTCAATGAATATTTAGCAAAGAAATTTCCTTGACAAGTGTAGCTTCATACATTGTAAAACTAGTGAGGTCTCCTCACCGATTGAGAGATACTCTGACCTTTTTCCTCTCCCTAAGAAGTCCCGGGGTCTCAGGAAAATTCCATTTGTTGTTTGGGACAGTATGAAGGACAAAGTTTATGACTGCACAAGAGAGGAAGGGAAGAAGGAAAGCTCTCTTCATCAGGTGCTGCTTTTATTACCTTTCCTACACCTTCTGCCATCACGTAGAGAAGTGCATGCATCTAGTTGAGTTGTCATAGCAGAAAAGTCTGATGTTCTCGAAAGAACATGAATGCACCCATGGGAATATGTCTGGGAAATGAGAATGTTTGCCTGTTGTGAGCTTCATACAATATTACCGAGAGTAAGATCATATTTGCCTGGCCCGTCAGGAAATTCAGATGAAAGGGACAGTGCTACCCCAACGTCTGAATGAAATACAGGACGCCCTTTGGGTTTGTAGACTCAGGATTCCCAGTTTTCAGTATTTATTATCAACATGACATGTGCTCAATTGATTGATGCTCCTCTGGGTTGCTCCAGCCCCACTAGCTTCATTCCCTTGGCTGCTCTCGTTATATCAATGGCCCAGGGCTGGGAATACAAGCTCTTTGTTAAGAGATGGGTTAACAAATGAAAAAAAGGTACTGAAGAGGAACCAGGCCCTAATGTAGACTTCCTCTCTGATATAATCAGAAGAAGTAAAAAATTTAGGGGAGGCCAGAGGAGACCTGTGAGTTGTCTCGGGTTAAAACCAAAAACTTTTATGTTTGCCCAAGTCCAGGAATCTTTACAAATTTCATTCTTCAAGACAGAATATTATTGAGCATCCATTTATGCACTCAGAAAATGAGTGGCTACAAGATTTGGTGTGGGTTAATGTGAAGATGATGATTAAGGTATAACTTTCAGGAATCTTCTTCACATCCATGTTGTTATTAAGAGCTGGTGCTGGTAACACTGTAAACATATGAAAAGAAATCTAAAGACAGCTCCCTAGAGAGATCCCTGGTCTCCAGTTTCCCCTATGTCAGAAACCAAATACTGCGTTTGACACAGAATTCGTATGCACAAAATATATTGTAGAAACCTTGTTTCAGATGTTAAGATTCCCCCTATCCGCAAAACATGTGGTTACTAATTGTTCTTAAAATTAAATACTGTGGTAGCTAGCACAAGTGAGAAGCCAGCCACAATATGAGAATATATAATTAAACTTTAGACAAGTGTAATGGACATGATTTTAGGTCTGCCTAAGAGCCAGGTTCTAGCCAAACTTAATTCTTGGACAGTGATGAAATGCAGGCTGTTGTGATCCTGCTTTTCAGAGGAGGCACTTGGACAAATGGAAAAGGCAAAGATTTGTGAGCCATGCTTAGCCCATTTATTTTTACAGGGTATTTTCTGAAAGCGTGTGTGCTTGCACACGCGTGTATATTTGTGCATTTGGTTATCAAGGTATTATCCAAACTATACAAACAGGAATTTTTGCTTTGAAAACAAAATTAAGCAAGTGCTACTAAAAAATTAATAAGTGTTGGTTCTTTATGTGACCTCCAGTTATGGCATGCAATTCTGGTAGTCCTTTCTTAAAACAATTATAAATAAAGTTTTATATTGAAAGAGATTTTAGAAAATATATAGTAATTCTACTAAAGCAAACTTGTCAGACCCAACTCATAACTTCAATCCTGTTCCGTTATTTAGGAGATTTCATAGAAAATCAACTTTATTTTTAAATAGCTATTTTTTTAAAATATAAGTGTATAAATTGTGGTTTTTACATCAGATCGTTAAAGACTGTACCTTACCTCCGAAACACATTTCTGATACACAGAAGTCAAGAAAAGAGCTGATTAATTTCCAGTTAAAATATTTACTGAGGAAATTTCTGAGTTATCTGTTCTTTCTCTTCTCCCTTTCTTTATAATATTTCCCTATTGACCATAAAGCGGATTTTAAGCTGATATGTGCATTTAGTGAGGAAGCATGTTCTTAGTTATGAAATGTCGATAAGTAGAAGCACATTTATATCTTTTTCTCTTATTGACGAGTTAATTTACTTTTTATTCTTAACCACCTCCCAGCTCATTTTCTATTGCGGTGTTGTGGTTTATATAAGAAAAACTGTTCCTTGTAACTTTAGAAGTAACTGATGTTCATAATATTTAGACATGAAAAGTCTCCATAACTTATAGCCTTCTATGCGAGGAGGCATGGTTAGTTTTACCTGAAATAGTTTTATCTGAAAAACACTCAAAGCATTTTCTCAGTGTTGGGTAAAGACAAAGCCCTTCCAGTGTGTAGCTAACAAGATCTTTTGTACAGAGGCTTTTGCTTACAATCTCGTCTCTTGATATCAAGGCTCATTTGGCATCAAGATGAGCATTCCACAGCATGGTTTCCCAGTAACCCTCCAACCATGCCACATGTGAGGGCGTGCTTCAAAAAGTCCTTAAAGCATTTCTTCTGACCTTGCCTCAGTAGATTAACTTCAGTTAATCAGATTAACTCCAAATCTACATTGGAGGATCTTGATATTTTAAGTATAGCTTAAAAGAAATAATGACAAGAACTACAAAGGAGTAGTCCAAGGAGCTGAATTTCAGAATCATCAGTGGGCTCCAATTCACCATGAACCTAGAAGGGTAATGATCACTCTAGAAGCAAAAGAGGAAACACATTCCAGTAAATTGTGGAATATATATATATATATATATATATATATATATATATATATATTTGAGTCTTTTCAGCTCCCTTGGAAATGTACTTGTGGAAATATCCTATATATACAATATGTTTCCTATTCTAATTCACATTGGATATTAAGCAATGCATTACACCGTAGAGCAATTATTATACCATTCTCCCAAAACAGCATAACTCTTTAGCCATACTAAATCAGCAGTGAACTTGGTTTGTTGCCCTATGCGCACTGGCTGAGCTACAGAGATGGCTCTTAGTTTGGGTGCAGGTAGATTCATATACATGCTCAAGACTCTATTCTGCTGGGGTGAGTTCTCTGTGGCTCTGTTCTATAGCAGGAAGTTCTCTCAGTATCTCCATGTACTCACATCCTTTAATTGCCAATTCTGAACAAAATCATTTTACTTATATTAGGGTTGTAGTTTGGGGACAATAGAAAATCTTATTTGTAATTCTCCTTACCATCAATTAACCTTATTATTAGTAGACTCTAATCTTTGGCTTAAGAGACTCACACGTATATTTGACCTTCTACAAAATGGAACTACTATTCCTTTCTATCAAGCCTTAACCAGTAGTAGTCATTATTGTACTTTTTGATATCACTTTCTGAAAATTTATCTTGCCTGTGTAGAGGGTGACTTTTCAGCTTTCAAGGTCCATTTCTTTCCCTCCTAGTCTCCAACCTTGTCTGCCCTCATTGTAACTGATGATTCCTCTGCACCACACCTCAGCCATTTATGGAGCAATATTGGGGACATTTTAACACAAGTTACCATCATTGGTTTGTTTGTTTACCTCTCCTACTAAATAATGAGCACGTGGAATGTAGCATGTTCAGTTCCTGGAACACAGTAAGCATCAAATTAATGTTGATAGAATGAATTGATTAATGAACAGGTTTATTTGATTATTAGGCATGATTAATGAGGAGAAACTAAAGTATAAAACATACATTTTTTCAATGTTTCTTTATTTTGAGAGAGAGAGAGAGAGATAGAGTGAGCAGGGGAGGGGCAGAGAGAGAGGGAGACAGAGAATACGAAGCTGACTCTGTACCATCAGTGTGGAGCACAATGCATGGCTCAAATTCATGAACTGTGAGATCACAACCTGAGCTAAAATCAAGAGTCAAATGTATAACCAACTGAGCCACCCAGGCACCCCTAAAATACATCATTTTTAAAAACCTTTCAAACTGTAGGTAATTGTAGAAATTGATGTAAAACTGACCTTACAGAAATCACAAAATAAAAATATCTTTAATAATTATGGTAACAGTTAATGAGACTGAAATGAAAGTGTCCATTGTTCTCATTTTTCTTGTTTCCGTTTGTGAACTTATAAGTATTTGAATATACTCTGAATTGTGATTTATTTTTCTAATTTTCAGACAGCTGTATTAGGTTTAAGCTAGGAATTGATAGCAATTACAAAGAATAAAACTTAAAATTGGAAAGCATTAAATTAAAGGGACCATAATAAGTGATTTCCTTGATACTTATGAAAGTAAGTTTTTTGATACTTATGAAAGTAAGTAGGACATTTTTTAAAAGCCTATGATGTTACTTCTCATTGTAATGTAACTTATCTCATGGCACTTGCAAATGATGTAAAAGGAAAAATAATATAATACATGATCAAATTTTGTGTTGGGGCCTATTTATATGGGAATCAAATAAAAGGCTTCCCAGTACCATTTGGTTCCTTTGTACAAAAACCAAGTTACCTAAACACTGGCACAGACGACAGAAATAACTGTGTATTTACTCTGTAATTATATGATACTCAACCTTATAATTAAAGGAACAACAGTTGCCATGTACACAAAGTAAGTGCACTATAAAATAAAGCAATTACTGAAATAAACTATATAATTAAAAATCTCTTAAGGCAGTAACAAGGCTTGCCCAGCTAATTCTGTAAGTACCGAGATAGTTACTCCGTATGCATTATCCTGTAGCTTACAATGAGTAGAAAATAGATCTTTTCCAGAAGCATGTTCTCTGGAAAAGAACACAAACAAGCTAACGCCTTTTAATTTGTTCCCAGATCTGCTACACCCACCTTGTGTGAGGAAAGGCTGAAGTGAGAAGACATTCTGAATGTTAGTGTCCAAATGTATTTTTGATAATAATTGATGATGCAAAGCAGGCCTACCCACTGACATTAAGAGAAACAACATCTCTTTTTAAAGGCTCAACCCAATGAGCACTGTGTTACTCTTCCAGAGAAACCCCAAAGATAGTTGGGGAGATATTTTCTTTTAGAGACCCACATATGTTTGATTCTGTCAATCCTTTGTTACAAATAGGTATACAAGAATTAAATAACAACCAGGGAAGATCTTCTGTGTGGTTCTCACCAACTTTCACTGTCATTTTCCCAGCAACATTTTATGTTTCTACCCTTATTTTTATTTACTTTTTTTACAACTACTTTTAATTACACCTTCTTTTGGGGGAGGAGGGATAAGATTTTATAAAGCCTTCCTGATTAACTTCATACCACAGATACTGCAGAGGGGATATCAAGAATGACTCCCAGATTTCTGACTTATGCAACTGAGTGGATAGAATGGCCATTCACTGATAAAAACTACTGGAAGAAAAGCAGGTTAGTGTGGAAGATGAGGAGCTTAATTTTGGACATGTTGGATTTAAGATTATTTTGGAATTTACAAGTAATATATTAGTTATGCAGGTGAATATACATGCACGAACTCTGAAAAGAGAGCAAAGGTACAGAGGACAAATAAAGTCATGAAGACGGGTAAGCTCACCCAGAGGAAGAGCACATTGTAACAGAAGGTTGAGCAACACTAGCAGGGAATGACATTGGAGAACAGGAGGAGACAACAATGGAAGCTCAAGAGAAATGACCAGCCCAGTGGGAAGAAACAGGAAAAAATGGTGTCAAAATGACAAGGAAAGACAGTCTTTCCAATAAGCCAGGAATAGTCAACATGTTAAATGCAGCTGAGGCACAAAGGGGTAGGAGGTTGAAAATATCCTTTGGGATGTCTTAGAGGGCACTGATGACTATGAGAGAGTCAGCAATGGTAGTAGAGTTTTACAACATTTATGTGAATCTGAGGACTTTTATAAAAAGTCAATTAAATGACTCTACAGAATGAAATTCTTTATTGGTAGTTTTCTATTTAGTAATAGATCACTGATAAAATAGTTAATAAAGATACGATTAGTTCTGTAATGCTTTCAAAGGATTTATTTAACAACACGCATTTGAAAAGAAGAATACTTATGTATTCAATCTGCATAATTTATTCAGAATTTTTAGTATCCATATGAATCTGTGTTCTGTTTGTCATGACTCTGTGGCACATTGGCCTTGAATCACAAGTTTTAGATCTATTTTAACTCATTTTAATGAGCCTTTTTTTCTTTTTACAAATAAGCAGAAGTGGTGACATTTTTGAAAATTAATATATTTACCTTTTTACATTCTGACCCAATGTGGAAAGGAAGATGAATCAAAATCTAAATGAATGCTTCTTCCTTCTGAAGTTTTTGAAACCTCATCATCTTTGGTATCTTTTTTGTTTTTATTTATGTATCATAACTAGTAGATCCTTGTATTCTTTTCTTATATCCAAGACATATGTAATAGCAGCTCTTTCCCTTTTTCTAGGTTTCTATATTCCAGTAAGAGTTGCTGGGAATGGGGGGTGATCTCTATATTCTTCCCATCATGAGAAGATGCCTTTTAATTTCAGGTATCTTGTCCCACCGGTTATGACTCCCCTTGTAAGGAAGAAAAACTAGTTAGGCAATTAGTGAGTTAGGAAGAAAAAGTCCTTCCAGCTTCCTCTCAAAAGGTATCCTCTAGATTGTCAAAGGACCACCAGGAAGCAGATGTTCTGCTCTCCTATTCCATGCTGTTCATTTTACTGATGTACCTGGAGAGGCTTGTGTTTGTCTAGCACTGACTGGGATTAGGTATGTAGATTTGTCTAACTTGGGGAAGCATTATTAGGAAATGCTGCCCACACCAGGCCCATAATTTTCAATATGACCTTTATAAAGGTGGCCTATGTTCAAGTCTCCTCTAGCTGTCTTTCAACAGGTTCCGCCGTTAGGCAGGGAAAGAATCACTCCCTGTGCTCTCTAAAATGCCAATGGGTATAAACTTGAAGTGGAGACTGAGGTCCTCTCTGATATGCTAAGTTCCTCCTTCCAACTGTGCTTGAACAAGTCATTAAATAAATACCCATTTTTTTATGTTTATTTATTTATTTTGTGAGATAGAAGGAGAGAGCAGGAGCAGGGAAGGGACACAGAGAGAGAATCCCAAGCAGGCTTCCCACTGTCAGTGCAGAGCCCAACACAGGGCTTGATCTCATGAACCATGAGATCATGACCTGAGCTGAAAGCAAGAGTCGAACACTCACCCAACTCCGCCACCCAGGTGCCACTTCAAATCTTTATTTAAGTTTGCAAATTTTAGGTTTTATCAAAAAAAAAAAGATCCTATACTCAATATGTATTTTTGGTTTATTTTTCTCTCTATATTTTTTAAGCCATTGTTTTTCTTTGATCAGAACCTTTCAAATACAACAAAACATAAAGAACACAGTTATAACCTTAGGGTTACAAAAAAGCTAATAATTTAGACTTTAAATATTCTTTTGAGTTTTGTGGCTTTTTCTTATTTGTGAACTTACCATAAACGATGGCTAAAGTTGCCCTAATAGTGGCTGAAGTCATCATTAAAAGAAATGAATGAGAGAGGGAAGAGAAGATGCCAGTCCCAGTACCTGATCTTTTTTGTTTGTTTGTTTTTATTTGTTTCAGTAATCTCTACACTCAAGGTAGGTCTTGAACTCACAACCCCAAGATCACGAGTTGCACACTCTTCTTTTTTGTTTTTTTGAATGTTTATTTATTTTTGAGAGAGAGAGAGAGAGAGAAACAGAGCATGAGTGGGGGAGGGGCAGAGAGAGAAGGAGACACAGAATCTGAAGCAGGCTCTAGGCTCTGAGCTGTTGGCACAGAGCCCGATGCGGGACTCGAACTCACTGACCCTGAGATGATGACCTGAGCCAAAGTCGGACGCTCAACTGACTGAACCACCCAGGCGCCCCTAGCTGTGCACTCTTCTGACTGAGCCGGCCAGGCACCCTCAAGTACTCAGTCCTTATCCATCACATACCACTCCCTCTACCTTAGAGCCTGCAAGTTGAGCTCAATGCAGTGGAGAGCACATTGAGAAGGGCTGGTCTGCCCAAGGAAAGCATTCTGCCCCCAGTTCCTGTCCTCCCTCTCCATTCAACCTCAATGAATGTTTCAGCCCCAGAAAATGCTACTTCTACCTAAAAGTACAGCAATGTATTGGTAACATTACGAGTAAAATGGCATTAGCTAGACAAAAAGAATAAGGATAATAGGGCAAAAAGAATAAAAATAATAAGTTATTTAAGGAACGCAAATGATTTCTTCTCACATATAAAAAAATATAATGACAGAAGAAATAAATACATATCATTAAAGACTAATTTTAAAATAAAGAATTATAAAGGATTTAAAATACCAGACTCCATTGTGACCCACAAATTAGTTAGAGAGGTAGGCTTGGGGGGTTCAGTTTATTTGTTTTAAAGCACGAGTGTTTTTAAACTTTGTATTTCAGGAAACTGAACCCATTTTTTATAATGCTTGACTGCCTATACTAAAGTAGATTCTCTTATATGTAATATGCTACATATGTATTATATATATAAGTAGTTATTCTTTAGGGAATGATATAGCATAGGATTAAAAAATACTTTAAAAAACAATTATGGTTATTGTGAGGATGTTCTCTCCTTTGAATTTGTGTGCAACATATTTCTAGTTTTTAAATTTATTTTATTTATTTATTTTGAGAGAGAGAAAGAACATGAATGAGCAGGGGAGAGGCAGAGAGAGAGGCAGAGATCAGATTTCAAGCAGGCTCCACGCTGTCACTGCAGAGCCCAATGCGGGGCCCAGAATGCAATAGGCCAAAATGTGAACACACCCATAGAAGGTAGAAAAATAAGCGACAGACACTGACTAGGGCAAGGGGATGAAGACTGTAAATGTTAGGCAAAGAAAATTGGATTTACTCGGTGGAGAATGGGGTTGTCATGGGAAGCTTATGCAAAAAATGATTTATAGTTTTTCTTTTTTACAGTTTTTCTTTTTTTACATGTGTTTTGAGATTTTTTTCAGCTTTATTGGGATATGACTGGCACAACACATAGTGCAAGTTTGAGGTATATAACGTGATGATTCGAAACACATATATATTGTAGGAGATCCTGAGTGGCTCAGTCAGTTAAGCATCCAACTTGGATCGGGTCATGATCTCATGGTTTGTGAATTTGAGCCCCGCATCAGGCTCTGTGCCAACGGTTCAGAGCCTGGAGCCTGCTTTGGATTCTGTGTCTCCCTCTCTCTCTGCCCCTCCCCTGGTCATGCTCTGTCTCTCTCACTGTCCCTCAAAAAATAAATAAACATTAAAAAAATTTACAAAAGGGAACATATATATTGTGAAGGGATTACCACAATAAAGCTAGTTCACACATCCTTCATTTTACACAATTATCATTTTATTTTGTTGTTCTTATTATAGGCATATTTAATATTTAGTCTCTGCAACTTTCAAGTATACAATATGTTACCGTTAACTACAGTCAGTATCCTGTACCTTAAATCTTTCTCTAGTTTCTTGTGTTATATTAGATTGTTTATTTGAATTTTTTTTTCTTAATGTAGGCATTTATCACTATGAACTTCCCTCTTTGAACTGTTGATGCTGTATCCTATAAGTTTCAGTATGTTGTTTCCATTTTGTTTGTTTCAAGATATGCTTCGATTTCCCATTTAATTTGATCTTGACCTACCGGTTATTTAGGAGTATGTTGCTTAATTTCCACATATTTGTGAATTTTCCAGTTTTTCTTCCCATTAATTTCTAAATTGATACCATTGTGGTAAGATAAGAGACTTGGTATGATTTCAATCTTTTTAAATTAAAAACAAATTAACATTTATTCATTTTTTGAGAGATGGAGAGAGACAGAGTACGATCAGAGGAGGGGCGGAGAGGGAAACATAATCCAAAGCAGGCTCCAGGCTCTGAGCTGTCAGCACAGAACCGGATGCGGAGCTTGAACCCATGGACCGCGAGATCATGACCTGAACTGAAGTAGGATGCTTAGTTTAACCGACTGAGCCACCAAGGCACCCCTCAATCTTCTTAAATTTGCTAAGACTTTTTTTTTCAACCTATCCTATGATCTATCCTGGAGAATGTTCTGTGTGCATTTGAGAAAAAAAATGTGTATTCTGATGCTGTTCTGTGTATGTTTGTTAGGTTCATTTGGTCTAAAATTTATTTCAAGCCCAATGTTTCCTTATTGATTCTCTGTCTGGATGATCTTTCTATTGTTCAAAGTGTGTTATCGAAGTCCCTATAATTATTCTATTGTCTATTTTTCTCTTCATATCTGTTGGTATTTGCTTAATATACTTAGGTGTCTAAGGTTGTGTATATATATAATTGCTATATCCTCTTGATGAATTGACCCATTTGTCATTCTATAAAGACCTTTCTTTTCTCTTGTTACTGTTTGTGTGTGTGTGTGTGTATGTGTGTGTGTGTGTTTTGTGTTCTGACTTATTAAAGTCTTTTTTTCTGATATAAGTAAAGCCACCACTACTCTGTTTGGTTTCCATTTGCATGGGCTATCTGTTATCATCTCTTCACTTTGAGCTTATGGGTATTTGCTCTTGTAAGCAGCAAATAGTTGGGATTTTTTAAAATATATTCAGCTTATCTATGCCTTTGATTGTCTAATTTAAATCATTTACATCTGAAGTTATTATTAAGAGGTAAAGGCTTACTAACGCCATTTTCAAAATTATTTTATGGCTGTTCTGTAGTTCCTGGGTTCCCTTTCTTTTCCTCTCTTGCTGTCTTTCTTTGTGAATTCATGGTTTTCTATTCCCGTATGTTTTTTTTAGTGTTTATTCACTTTTGAGAGATAGAGAAAGACAGAGTGTGAGCAGCTGAGGGGCAGAGAGTATGGGAGACACAGAATCTGAAACAGGCTCCAGGCTCTGAGCTGTCAACACAGAGTCTGACGCGGGGCTTGAACATAGGAACGGCGAGATCATGACCTAAGCAGAAGTCTGATGCTTAACCAACTGAGCCACCCAGGGCCCCCTCCAGTATGTTTTGATTCCTTTAACTTGTGTGTACCTACGTGATTACCCTGTGACTTACACAAAACATCTTATAACAGTCTATTTTAAGCTGATAACAATTTTGATCACATACAAAAAGTCTCCCCCTCTAAGCCCCCTTACAATTCATATTTTTGATCCCACAATTTACATCTTTTAATATTGTGTATTCGTTAATAAATTATTATAGCTATAATTATCTTGTAATACTTCTGCCCTTTCACCTTTATACTAGAAGTAAGTGATTAACAAACACATTGCCATATTATAGTAGTGGAGTATTCTTGACTAGATAGGTACTTTTACCAATGTAATGGAATAGTCACCTCTTGCAGAATTAGTGGACTGACTTTGGAAAGACCTTCACCTGAGGGCAGTGCATGCTGGTTGTGCTGTAGCCCTCGGGATTATATGTGGAACACCATGTGCGGGGGTATACGGCAGCTCCAGGTCCAGAGGGTGGTGGCGACTCACTTGCCCAGGCTGCTGGAGTTTGCAATGTTGACAACTGCATGATTCTTGGTGAGAGCCGTGCAGTATCTGCAATGGCTGCTAGGACTGCTGGGGTACTCGGTGGCACTTCCAAGTCCAGAGGCTAGGGTCTAGGACAGAAGACAATGGTGGCCAGTGCTATTGATGTTTAGGTGCTTAACTGCAGGGGCCAAAGTAGCGGCAGGGACTGGCTGCAGAAACACACATGGTGGCAAAGGCTGGGGCCAGGGCGAGATAGGGGTGCACCTGCAGCTGCAGGGTGGTCGTGACTGTCAGTGTGGCCTTGCACAACTTCAGAGGCTCATCATGGGTGACAGCCCGGTAGTAGAAGCTGATGAGAGGAGTTTGGCCAGCAGCAAGTAGTTGCCCAGCTGCCTGGCTAGCTGCAGGCATGCCCATCTGTGTAAGTGAGTGACAGGAGTCAGGGCCAGTTGCTGGCCTACAAGCAGCTGTGAGGAGGGGCTTCACTGTTGGCATTACTCTGCAGTTGCAGGGGGCTCACCACGAGCACGTGCACAGTGGTGAGGGTCAGGTGCTGGGGTCCTGGCGGGCACCTTGCATGCACACAGCCACAGAAGCTGGCACTGGTTGCTGGTGAGGATCCCAGATTCCGCTGGAGCTGGGGGAGGGATCAGGGAGCATCTTAGGCAGCTGGCATCTGTCAAAGAGAAATAAGATGGGGCAACAGCCTCAGTGGTGAAGTCTACAAGAGTGTCTGTGACCGCCATCTTGGTTTCTTCAGCCAAAGCTGCTGCGTCTTCTGTGGAATAAGCTATTGGGGTCTGCAACTGAGGTCCTTCCTGATGAAACTTGGAGGGTGGTCTGCAGGATCCACAAGGGCTACTGAGGTCTCCACTGGTGAAGCGTGCTGGGATCTTCTGCAGGGTCACTCATTGCTCTTGCTTTGTGGCTGATAGTGGTAGCCCTTGTCTTTCTTCTTTGCTCCTAGCCATCCCTAGATGTCTCAGCTTGGCTGGTCTCTGAGGAGGTGAATCTGAAGTAGGTTCTTTGTGCAGTGCCCTGAAAGGTTGAGGAAGCTTGCCCCTCACCCCACTCCCCTTTTCCCAATTAGGAGTACTCTTTGGGGCCAGGGAATTCCGTCTTGGGGCTGAGCAGTGCCAGCCAGGGGGACAGGTTGATGCAGGCAAAATTAAACTTTTCTTTCAACTTTTTTCATGTGGGTATTCTCACGTGCTCCATTGTATTGCTGAAGCATCTTAAGTGGACACTTGAGAGCTCCCAGAGCTATTTTTGGTCATGGGTAGCTATCTAATGGTTGGTCTTTGTTGAAGGACTGGGGCTGGGGCCTCCCTCTTTGCCATCTTTTTTTTTTTAAATCAATGATCTGGTATCAGATTTCGTTATTTAAAGAAGGACACAGAGAAGAAAGAAAGAAAGAAAGAAAGAAAGAAAGAAAGAAAGAAAGAAAGAAAGAAAGAAAGAAAGAAAGAAAGAAAATGAAAAGAAGGAAGAAAGGAAGGAAGGAAGGAAGAAAAGAAAGAAAATCACTTAAAATCAATTGACTTCCTTTTTGTTTAAAAAGTACACACATTTTGTACATTTATCAGAGAAAATGTGGGAAACAAAATAAAAAAGAAGAACATTAAAAATCACTAGTTATACCATCACATGGAGAGATTAAATGGTTTGTGTTCCAGACAATAGTATTTGCTTTTGAGGCTATGGAATTAATTTTTTTTTTGTTTTTTTTTTTTTAGAAAGAGAGAGTATGTGTGTGTGAGCAGGGGCGAGGGCAGAGAGAGCGGTAGAAAAAGAGAAGGGAGAGAGAGAGAGAAAATCTTAAGCAGGCTCCATGCTCAGTGTGGAACCCAACGTGGGGCTTGATCCCATGACCCTGGGATCATGACCTGAGCCGAAATCAAGAGGCTGATGCTCAACCAACTGAACCACCCAAGTGCTCCTGGAATAAAATTTTATATAAATAATTTATATTGTGGCTTTTCTGCATATCTGTGTTGTCAGTTTTTAAATTCAGGTACAGGGGTGTCTAGGTGGCTCAGCTGGTTGTGCCTGACTTTGGCTCAGGTCATGACATTCTCATGGTTTGTGGGTTCAATCCCCGTGTCAGGCTCTGTGCTGACAGCTTGGAGCCTGGAGCCTGCTCCAGATTCTGTCTCCCCTCTCTCTGCCCCTCTCCAGCTTGTGCTGTCTCTCTGTCTCTCTCAAAAAAATAAACATTTTTTTTAATTAAGGTAGGAATGTCACAATTATGAATTAGGAATTTTATATATGACTACATAATTCAGAATTACTAAGAAAGCTTCAGAAAGAATGAATCTTATACTGGAAATATTTCCCCTCAAATTGGTGCTTATTTATATGTGTAAATAAACATATATGCACGTGTGTTTGTATAGCTTTAAAAATATTTAGAGCAGTTTTAGATTCACGAAAAAAAAAAAAAGGAAAGGAAGTGCAGGTAATTCCCATATACCTCCTGCCCCCACAAGCATAGCCCTCACCAGAGTGGTACATTTGTTATAACTGATGAACCTACATTGACACATAATAATCACTCAAAGTCGATAGTTTACATTATGGTTCACTCTTGGTGTTTTACATTCCATGGATCTGGACATGTATAATGTATAATGAGATGTATCCACCATTATAGTATCATAAAGCATATCTTCATTATTGTGAAAATCCTCTGTACTCTGCCTATTCATCCCTCCAGCCACCTCTACACCTGGCAACCACTGATCCTTTTATAGTCTCTGCAGTTTTGCCTCTTCTACGATGTCACATAGTTGGAGTCATATAGTACGTAACTTCTTTGAGGTTGGTCTTATCCACCTAGTAACATGCCTTTAAGTTTCCTCCATGTCTTTTTCATAGCTTGACAGCTCATTTCTCTTTGGCGCTGAATAATATTTCACAGTCTGGATGTACTACAGTTTATTAATCCATTTCCCTACTGAAAGACATTTTTGTTGCTTCCAAGATTTGGCAATTATAAATAAAGCTGCTATAAGCATCTGTTTGCAGGCTTTTATGTACAAAGTTTTCAGTTCTTTTGGAAATTACTCAGGGTAAATGCCTAGGTGAACGCCAAGGACTGAATTTACGTTGTATGGTAAGAGTAAGCATACTTTTGTAAGAAACCACCAAGCTATCCTCCATGAGCTGTCAGCACAGAGCCCGATGCGGGGCTCAGACTCACAAACTATGAGTGACCCGAGCTGAAGTCAGATGCTTAACCCACTGAGCCACCCAGGAACCCCAGATTTTGGCTATTTTAATAGGTATGTAGTGGCGTCTCACTGTTGTTTTAATTTTCATTCCCCTGTTGGCATATGATGTGGAGCATGTTTTGATATGCTTATTTGCCATCTGCGTATCTTCTTGGGTGAGGTATATGTTAAAGTCTTTGGCCCATTTTGTAATCAGGTTGTCTATTTTTCTACTGTTGAGTTTTAAGAGTTCTTTGTATATTTGAATAACATTCCTGTATCAAATGTGTCTTTTGCAAATATTTTCTGCGTGTGTGTGTGTCTTCTCATTCTCTTGATATTGTCTTTTGCAGAGCTGAAATTTTTAATTTTAATGAAGTCCAGCTTATCAATCATAAATCATGCCTTAAGTCTTGTTGTATCTAAGTGGTCATCACCTTTCTCAAGGTCATCTGGATTTTCTCATGTTATCTTCTAGGAGTTTAATAGTTTTGTATTTTACATTTAGGTCTAAGATGCATTTTTAGCTAACTTTTGTGAAAGCTGTAAGGTATGTGTCTTGATTCATTTTTTGCAGGTGGATGACTAGTTGTTCCAGCAATACTTATTGAAAAGATTACCTTAGCTCTATTGTACTACCTTTTCTTCTTTCTCAGATATGAGTTGACTGTATTTCTGTGGGTCTGTTTCTGGGCGCTCTATACTATTTCATTGATCTATTTGTTTATTCTCTCACCAGTACTATTCTATCTTGGCTACTGTTGCTTTATAGTAAGGCTCGATGTTGGGTAGATGTTGGAACAAAGTTCCAACTTTGTTCTTCAATATTGCATTGATTATTGTGGTTATTTTGCTTTTCCATGTAAACTTGAGGATAATTTTGCTGATACCAACAAAATAAGTTGCTAGGATTACATTTAATTTATAGATCAAATTGGGAGGAAATGGTGTCTTGACAATATTGAGTATTCCTATTCATGCACATGGCATTTCTCACCATTTATTTAGGTTTTTATTTTATTCATCACATCATATAGATCTTGTACATATTTTGTTGAATTATACCTAAGTATTTCATTTTGGGGTGTTGTAATATAAAGGATATTGTGTTTCTAATTTCAAATTTTACTTGTTTGTTGCTGGTATATAGGAAAGTGACTTTAGTGTATTAATCCTGTATCCTGCTACTTTGCTATATTCACATATTAGTTCTGAGTTATATGTTGATTCTTTTAGGTGTTCTCTATAGACAATAATGTCATCTGCAAACAATTTTATTTCCTTCTTCCTACTCTGTATACCTTTTATTTCCTGTTCTTGTCTTAATGCATTAGCTAGGACTTTCAGTATGATGTTGAAAAGGAGTGGTGAGAAGGGACATCCTCTCATTGTTCCTGATCTTAGTGGGAAAGCTTCTAGTTTCTCACTAAGTGTAACATTCACTGTAGGCTTTTTACAGGCTTTATCAAGTTGAGGAAGCTCTCTTCTAGTCTTAATGCACAAAGAGTTTTTATTATAAATGGGTATTAGATTTCATCACATCCTTTTTCTGCATCTATTGATATGATCATGTTATTATTACTATTTTTAAGATGGTTGATATTATAGGTTACATTGATTTTCAAGTCTTGAACCAGACTTGCATATCTGGATTAAGTCCTACAGGACTGTGGTATGTAAGTCTTCTAATGCATTTTTGAACTTGATTTTCTAATAATTTGTTAAGGATTTTTGTGTCTCTGTTCATGAGTGATATTGATCTATACTTTTATTGTAAAGTCTTTGTTTGATTTTGGTATTAAGGTAATGCTCACAGAATAAGTTAGGAAGTCTTCCCTCTGTTTTTATCCTCTGAAAGTAATTGTAGACAACTGTTATTTTTTCTCCTTAAATTCTTGGTAGAATTTACCAGTAAATCCTTCTGGGCCTGGTGATTTCTGTTTTGGAAGTTTATTAATTATTGATTCAATTTCTTTGATAGATATAGGCCCATTCAGACTGTTTCTTCTTGTTGGATTTTTGGTAACTTGTGTTTTTCAAGGAATTGGTCCATTGCATCCAAGTTACTATATTTATGGGCCCAGAGTTTTTGGTAATATTCTTTTATTCCTTTATTTATCCTTTTTAATATTCATCTGATCTGTAGTGAGGTCTCCCCTTTCATTTCTGACATTAGTAATTTTTTTGCCCTACCTTTTTCTGAGTTAGCCTGGCTAGAGGCTTATTGATTTTATGGATCTTCAAACAACCAACTTTTTGTTTCATCAGGTTTCTCTATTGATTTCTTGTTTTCCATTTCATTGATCTCTATTCTAATTCTTATTATTTATTTTTTCCTGTTTACTTTTGATTTAATTTGCTCTCTTTTTCTAATATCTTAAGGTTGAAAGTTATTGATTTTAGATCTTTCTTATTTTCTCATATATGCACTTAATCATGCTATAAACATCCCTTGATGTCCTATTTTTACTGTATCTCACAAATCTGGATAATTTTTTTTCATTTTATTCAAAATATTTTAAAACATACCTTGAGATTTCCTTTTTGACTCATATTTTCTTAGAAATGTGTTGTTAATTTCCATATGCTCAGAGATATTTTTCTTTCTGTTATTGATTCATAGTTTTATTTCATTATGTTCAGAGAGCAGATATTGTATCATTTCTATTCATTTAAATCTATTAAGGTGTGTTTTATGGCCCAGAATGTGGTCTATTTTGGTAAATGTTTCATATGAGCTTGAGAAGAATGTGTATTCTGCTGTAGTTGGATGCAGTGTATAGATGTCAATCACATCAATTTGATTGTAGTGTCATTGATTTCAATTTTGATTTTGCAGGTGGATGACCAGTTGTGACTGCTGGATCCATCCATTTCTGAAAGAAGGATGTTAAAGTTTCAACAATGATAATGGATCTTTATGTTTCTTCTTGTAGGTCTTCAGACATAGTTTGCTCTTCTCTTGTTGTTATCCATCTTCCCTGCAAGACTGCACAGTCCTGAGGGTATTTTCTCACTATCACCTGTTCAGTGTCTAGTACTGTGAGTAGCACAAAGTATATACTCAGTGAACAGTTTTCAAATGAATTAAAAAAATATTTTCTATCTACTAATTCTACTTTCAGAAATGAATTGCCGGAGGCGGAAAAAGAAAAGATTTGCAAAGCTGCCACTTACATATTGTCTTCACTGAATGTTGATCACATTTAAGAGTGACTTGTAATTTACATTTTCCTCAGGTGGGAAGTAGGAGCTAGCATTCAAATATTAGTACTGAAAATTGAGTGCTTCTTATTTTTCTGGTTAGATTGTTTTGTTTCTGTTGTCATGTTAGTCTTTCAACAGTCATGTAGACTATGGAATATTGTTATAGTTATTTAATAGATGAGTAACAGAGCTTACAAAAATTAAACAATTTTTCTATGGTTAACAGTTATTAAGCAAAGATCTTGGCTATTGAACCAGGTGTTTGATTCCCAAAGCACTGCTCTGGACAGGTAAAACAGGTATCAGAAATTAGATCGGTGCTAGGAATTCCATGTTTGCTTTTAGGAGATTGGTCAACATAAATTGAGCAACTCAATTTATGAGCAAAAAACTTTCTTCATTCATGGGGGGCTATGGCCTTGTTAACAATGAAAAAATTGCTAGTATAAATCCTTCTGTGACAGAAGAATAGTTCTCTGATTTAGCTGTTCCATAAGTTGGGATTTCTAGTACATTGGGTAATCTTAAAGTGGGACTCGGGCACTTGAGTCAGAATTACCTGGATTATCTAGGCAAAATGTGTTTTGAGCTCTTAGGGACTTAATTACTGGAACAACTGTACAACTCTCCACTTCAGTTTGGCTCTTTAGATACGGCAACCAGGTAATTGAGATGGTTTTGTAAAATTGCAGTTTCTCAGTTTTACTGGTATTTCCTTCAAACTAAAGCCCCACTATTGCCATCAATTTTTTAGCATGGTAATGTTGATAAGGATTTTGCCTAGTATGTCTAAGTGTGACTTTAAACACCAAAGAACACCTAATAGCTCTTTTATCTCTATAAATACAGAAGGAGAAATAATTTATTAATGAAATCAAAACTTAATAAAAACACTCTATTACAATAGAGAAGTCGACTGAAAAATATCAAGAAATATGTATGTAGAGTCATGAGTTAAATACTTATCCTTTTTTAGAAGCACTGAAATATCCAGCCACATATATAATGTACAATTATACATTCAAATATATGTTACTCTTAAAGTTTTCCTATAAAGACTTTATAATGGCCATTAAACAGAGTAGCAGAACAAATTCCATCAGCAAAAAAACTTAAAAGTACACTGGATATCTAAATAATCAAGAAAACATTTTTAAAAACTGGAAATGGCTTCATCGCAGCAACAACAAAAAGCTGGCGCGAGTAAAGTTGTGAATATATTTGGCCTTTTTTGCTGTATTCCTGGCTTGTGCAGTTGTCCTCAAGCTTCTTCTCTGATACCATAGATTTTCAGATGTCAGTGAAAGCACTACTTGGTTTGTGTCACATCCTGTGACTAAATTTGAAAGAAATTATGCTCAGCCTAAGAAAGAGACCTTAGCTGTAGTGACTGGAGTAATGAAATTGCCCAAATAAATTCTTGGAAGAGAAATTACCTTGACAACTGCCCATAAGCTCTTATTTGAAATCTTAAAACCTAGATTGGGTAGCATCTGGAGCAGCTGCAGAAGTGCTGCAATGAACTTTAATACTGCCATACATTCAATATAAATATTTTCTGGAAAACTCTAATGCAGATGTCTTTCCAAGGCGACCCTGAGAAATGTTATTCCTGAGTCTAATCTAAATCTTTAAAATCTTCAAAAATTACAAATACAAGGATAGAGTATATTATCAAGGAAATAAGATTTAAAAACCATTCTTACTTATAAATGTGATTAGAACTCTGTTCTGATTATGGTGTGAAAGAGCACTTAATGATTTATAAAATGTAACTATGATTATTTATTGATTGTGCTTAAAATTACTAACTACCAACTCTCAATTCTATACTAATTGCTGTGTTTAATCCTCCATGAGATTATAAGATAATAATTTAAAGGTGATTTACCATGCATATCTTAAAATCTAACCTCTCTATTCTCTTTACTTTGTGTGATTAAGTGTAAAAAATATGTGCTCTGATCAGAAGTCATGGATTGACTTTCTGGTATCATTGTCGGACTTGGACAACTTCATACTACTCAGAGTTTCCTCACTCATGAAGTGTAAATATATGGAAATTGTGTTTGATAAATAGATTGAATTAGAAAAGATGTTAAATTATATATTTTTTTGTTATATTGTGAACCTATAATTATCTGCAGGCTAATTTTCCTATCACAGTATGAGTGAGCACAATATTCCCTAAAGATTATTTTTTTATTTTAATTGTTCTTCATGAATTACCAATGAAAGTCTGGAAAACTTTACCAATATTATTATTGTTATATATTTATCTGAAAAAGAAGAGGAGACAAAATTCAATTTCATTATGAGTACCTGATAGGATGATTGTAGGGTCAATGACAGAAGAAAACACTCTGCCATGCTTTCTTACTTTAAAACATATGGTGACAAATTCTGATTCTTAGCTTGACCAGTTTGCCAGTCACTTTTTATTTAAAAAAGATTCATTGATATTAAGGTCAAAGTTATGGCTGTATATTTGCCCTCAGAATAGAGTTTGGTTTCTGGGTAGGAAATGTAGGAGCTTAAAATCTCAAAGACCTGAAGACAAAGTCAAAGTCAAACTGAAGGGGTTTCAGTGTGCTTGAGACATCAGTAATGCTTCATATTGCTAAAAACAGACTTTATGTTTCAGAATAAGCAACCACCTCATCACTAGACAAGAAAAGGCTTCTACGCTGACTTCTGGTTTGTCTGCAAATATAAGCTGTCATCCTCTTCTTGTTTGTGTATCTCCCAGCTCATCCAGTTCTCTGCAGAGTTATGAACTTGACCCATGGTCATTACTTGAAGCAAAATGGTTTGAATGAAAGTGCACGTGTCCACTTCACAACTAAGTACATCTTCTCCCTTCCGTTTATCTTCTTTTAACTCCTCTCCAATATTTCCTCCAGTGGTTGTGGCTTGGAATTCTGATGAGTTAATCTATGGTGTTACTTGCTGAAATAAAAATCAGCATACCCCACTAAAAATTCTTTAAATATCAGATAACCAATTTCGTGACATTTTTAAAGAGAGAGAATATTTAAAATAAACAAGAATCATTTGGGAACGGACTACATGAATGATAGGAAAATAAGTCTATTGTTTTGTTGTTTTGTCCTCCTGTTTAATTGTTACCCATAAAGATAAGCTAAAAACTGATGCAAAGTATTAAATGTATGGCTACTTTGTGGTGATAAAATAATCCATTTTATTAAAAAGGAATGACAAAATAGACCATCATTTATTTTCTTAGGAAATATCTGCAGGAATTGTTATATTATCACCATTGTATAAGGTCACATGATTTAACACAACTAAAAGCAAATACATTTTTCCTATGTTTTGTGTGATATAATGTTGTCTAAATATTTTTGGAACAAAAAAATAATCCTTAGTAAAAGTTTTTCTGAAGATGAAATGGGCAGATTTGTGCCTGTTTCAAGTACCCTAAATATTTGCTCTTACAATAACATTTCTAAATACTATTCTCTTCCTGAATGTAGCACTATTAATTTTATAAGTATTTAGTAAGTGATTGTCTAATCAAGTAATCACTTGCAAATTGTACATTAAACAGATACACTGAATGCATAGTTGAACTAAAATATTTTTACTTTCATAATTTGTAAAATTGGTTAAAATTCTTAGTATTGCCACTATAATCACCAGGAAAACCATACATTTAGTCATGAATGATGCTGCAATATTTTCAACTCTAAAGCATCAATATAGCTATTTATTTTTAAAGCCTTTAATTACAGCTTAACCACATCAGATTATTCATCACAGGTGATAATAATTTTAACCATTTGTGTATATTATGGGACCCTTAAGTAAACATTTTCAGTTGCTTAATGATTGCCCTTAACCCACCAAATATATTTTCAAAATACAATTATTTGGCAATTCAGCAAGAGATTCTGTACATAAATTCAGTCACCTAAACTATCAACCCCTATACATCTTATACGGTCCGCTGGAAGATGGTTAAAAAATAAAATGATGTCAAGAAGGGTATGACATAGTGAACTCATAACTTAAATCATTTTGGCTTCCTTGTATCTATGTGATATGAATTGAACTTGGTGAAGTTGTCTACTAAAGAATGGCTAAGTCTCAACAAATTTAGTTATAATGTAAATGTCATAAATACAGTTTCATAAATAGCAAATCCAGTTCATTTAGTAACATAAAAATATTACACAGAAAAAAAGTCTCAAGTTCAGAATTTTAGTAAAATTAGATGCATGGAGCTATTAAATATTATTTAAATATGTAGAAAATTATGAATTATAGATGTATATGTAGCACAAAAATCTTTTTATAGGGATAGAAATAATATCAAGCAGAGTATCATAATTTAATTTAATTTTCCATTTTCTGTTTTGAAGCTTACTTTTAATAATGGTTGCATAATAACAGCCTTTAAATTGCTGGAAACTGTGGTTTTTAAAAGATTTAAATAAGAAGATGTTAAACTATCTGTAGAAAAAGTGTTTGTTCTATCTGTCTATAGAAAAGAAACCACAGGGCTCATACATCACACAGCTGTGTTACTTTGATGATGGAGTTGTCATCAAAACAGCAATTCATAAATCTATGTCCTTATAAAAATGCTTTGTAGTATAATGATGTTATACTTGACCCAAACCCCTATGTCAAAGAAATACTAAGATTTCAATATATATCCTTAAAATGCCTATTGATATTTTATGTATGGAATTTTTAAACTATTAGAACATTTAGCCAGGTAATTAGAAATTTGATTAAAGTGTTTTATGTATTTATTGCATGATTAGAGGACTGAGAATTAGTAGGTGTCTCAAGTCCACCTTGTTTCCTTAATCTTTTCGTTTTTAATTCCCTAATTTCTCAGTTGATTGTTTTAGGAAGAAACTTCAAAGATTGAGCTGACATCTTTGAAGCATCATCTGGGAAACTGAATCTGAATAGCCTTTTTTAAGAACACCCTGAATATAGGATCTCACAGGGTTCAAAAAGAAAATGACCTGGCCTCTGCTCCTTGCACAATAAAGGTCAGGCCCAGTTTTGCATTTACAATATAGCCACCTTTGTAATTCCTCTGCATGCTATGGCGCATTTAGTTGTTATAATAAGTTCACTGACGGTAAGCTTGCAACTTAAACTCTAAGCGAAAAAAATGAACATTTGTCGATTTGATAATACACAACTCATCAAAATCTGAACTCATTCATACAAGAGTTGCTTTTTTACTAGTGGCCTGCCCATTTTTCTTATTAAGAATAAGGTTTTAAGTAGATAAAGAGCAACCCATTTAAAATCAACCAGGAAACAGAATTGGCACTCTTTATGTTGAAGAAGTGAAGGAATGAGCCCTTGGTCCAATATTCATTTCTTGAATAAATTTCATTGCAGACTGTCTTGACATAAGCATCCACATTCCACTGACCTTTATTTTGTAGTCTAGAGAGACTGGGACCACACAGAATTGGTGCTGTTATAGCTAACTGTACTTAAACTTTGTGTCTGATCAACTTAAGTGTATTGGATTTGAAAACAGTTAGTCAATTGTTTCTAGTCCCTAGGTGGTGGTTTATGGTAATGTTTGCATCAATACTAACAAAAGCCATACCACAGTACAAAGTACATCAAGGAAATGAAAGACAAGACTGCCTGTTGTCAGTTCTGTCTACAATAAAGGCAGGACTCAGAGCTGGGGCAGAGATCGTTAGAGAAACACAAAAATGAATGAACCACAAAAATCGTAGGACTGATGGTTCACATCAAAGGTTTGGGGACTGGCTAATAGGCAAGGTTGCACAGAGGCCACAAGACATATACCCTGGACTCATTTGGCCATACCGAAAGGTCACCAAAAAGAAGGGAAAAGGTTCATAAGATAGCATGAAGCAGTCTTCTGGAGAAACTATATAAAGAGAAGAAAGAAAAGAGAGCCAGCATTAATAGTGCTATGTAAACTACATCCACTTCAAACGGGATTTTTGGTGAAAAGATCTACTTATTTTTATTTCTGACAGCAAAATTCCTAATATTGAGAAATAGAACATGATGCTTTTGTATTTGCTGGAGTTTTTTCTGTCCCCATTAGATAAATGCAATGCATAAAGTATGGATTCAGTGAAGTTTAAATACTTTGAGCCTCACTACATATAAATAAAATGGTCCAGAATGTTTTGTTCATTTTAAAGAATCATATGTCTGTAGAACAGCTGGTGTATATGTAAGCAGATGTGTATAAATAGGACAATAATGATAACAGAATTGATTTTGATATTTTTCTCGCTCTGTCTGAATCAGCTTATCATGTATAATTTTAAAAGCACAATTAAAGGAACTAAATGCTACAATAATATGACATAGTCATACAATAGCATCTATTAATGTAAGAATGTAGTTATCCTTTATTTGAAGCCTACCCTCCAGATACCTGCTGTGCTGTGAGATGCTAGAATGTCAAAGAAAAATAAGTGAAAGCATATCTCATCATGGGGTAAATTGCCTGTTGAAAAGAAATGTACTTAGTTTCTCATTTGAATGCTGCTTTCAGTTAAAAAAAAATAGGAGGGATTGTTATCAAGGTAAGGACTAATCTTTCCTGACCCAAAAGAGAGAGAGAGAGAGAGAGAGAGAGAGAGAGAGAGAGAGAGAGAGAGAGAGGAGAGAAAGAGAGAGAGAGAGAGAGAGAGAGAGAGAGAGAGAGAGAGGAAGAAAGAAAGAAAAAAATGTTCATTTGAACAAAAGCTGTAGCAATCTAGAAAAGAAAAAAGCTAACATTGTTTTCCACTGTATTTTAGGGCTATTTTTAAGCTTTTAGCATCAATTAATACAATGTAAAATCCACTTCATATTGAAAAGATGTACAAAATCACTGATTTCTATTATGAAAGAAAAATATCTTTTGAACAGTTGTATGTGATTTTTATAATACTATTTAATCACAAGTAGCTGATAGTCATTTATAATCTGTGAGATATATGCCAAACTATACCTTATTATTTAAATGACACACATTAGTCATACTTCAAATGGATAGTCATCCCCTTGAGTCCCATAGATAAGGATTTAGTGTATCAAGATGTGTATTTACACAGGTAAAGCTTTTTTGTGAAGCACATTTGCATTGAAACAATTATCTATTACTTTGCAAATCATATTGGATCATTTCACCTGAAATACATTTGCTTTTGCTTTTTTCCTAGTGTATTTTAAAGTAAAGAAATAATAATGATCATTTCTATAAATTAAAACTCGAAACCTACACTTAACCCTTGAAGTAAATATTAATTTAATATGAAGAGAAGATTGGCAACAAATTAGTATAGAAGGAAAAATCGTTTTAAAGTAATGCCAATGCTTAAATAATTATTACCAATTTCCTTGACCTGCTTTATAAGCTGCAAAGCACTAATTCCCTTGGGAGGTCTGCAGCTTGATTTACCAACAAATTTTTCATTGATTCACAATTTTTTTAATAATTTGCTAATTTTTAATTTGCCTTTAAATAACATATTTTTGAAAGCTCACAAATTTGGCATTGTGAACCAGAAACATTTATCCTTATTTAAAAAGAACATTCCATTTATTAATAACCTGAGCCCCGTGTTGTTTAGACATGAACATAACAATATTAATTTTTTCATAGAACAGTTTTTATACTTGTTCATAAGTGCCATGGCATTATTTTTTCTGATATCCCAGTGCTGTCGTTTAAAATAGTTTTACAAAGAGGAAAAGGTAACACTTTTCTGAAACAAGTTACTGATGTATGCTTACAACAATGAGATATAATTTGAAGCTACCATATAAAATTTTATTAGACAATAAATTGTTCAAAGAACATATATAACAAATAAAGAAACAAACAAAACCCAAACCATTTGCAATAATAAAATGAGTTTCGCTACATAGTTAAAAAAATCCAAGGACGTTTGAGCGTTAGCTGTCATTATGGTCCAGTTCACTGTTTATTTCCTTGGTATGCATCTCCTGACCTGTATATAAAATTCATAGTTTCAAAAGTGACATGTGCAAGCCTTGGACAACTGGGGAAAAGGCATATTTCCTGACCTTGTAACCATAGCAACCACTTGCTGATTGGTAGCAGGCAGGCTTTCCATCCTTTACCACTGAAGGCAAGTATGTGAGGTTGTTGGCTTTGTTTGTGACTCTGGCTTTATTTACATGCAAACAGGAATACCAGACTTGAAATCACTATATTCTGCTAGGCATACTATCATAGAATTAGGGGGGGAGGGAAGCCTTAATTTCATAGCTTTATAATAATGTTACAATTGAAATGAAAGCAGAACACATTTTCTATCAGAGCTGTATGTAGAAGCTTAACTTAAGATCTTGTTCTATTTAGCTTCGCACCCCACCATCAATCTTCTACCCAAGAGCAGAAAACACATGTATGTATAGCCAGATGTAACTTTTAAAAAGATTCCACAAAATCAGTATAATACTTTATTTGATGATAAGATTTACATGTCAAGAAAAGGAATAAACTCCTTTAAATTATGTTAATGACAGAGTCTATTTTCATAAACTACATTAAATGGTAATTAGGCAAGCAAGCATTTATGTATTGTTTGCATCCCTGAGAGGCTAAGCCATTTAGAATTCCCTTCTGGAATGACCTAATGCAAACTTCTTTGGATGGCTTTACTTCATATGCAAGATATTTGCCTTTGGAGAGTGAGACCTTCCTTTTCATTTTCTTTGCCCCAACCTATTCCACTTTCTTCTCATAACCAGCTTCTCAACCTCCAGTGATATAAATGAAAAATGGAACTTTGTAAAATTCACTTTGGTGAATAATCTGTTCATGGATTCAGGGGGATGAACCAGGCACACACCAAATCCATTCTAACCCTCCAATTGGATCTCCTCTCCCATGTCAAAGTTATGTGTCATGATAGAGAAGCCATATGAAAATTCGTCTTAGCAAATCCTTGCTTTAGTGCAGAATAATGAAAGGATACAAACTGAGACTTGAACATTATATTAAAATATAATTGTATGTCATCTTCTAAAATATCAGATGCTCTAATTTTTATAAAGTATCATATACAGTTTGTATTTGTTAATAAATTTTGTCAGAAACCATTCAATGAAATAAATACCATGATTTATAAAACTAACATTTCCCTGAAATTCCCTATTAATTAACACAGACACACTCACTATTTGACTAAAATGTTCTACATTTGTCTGTGACGTGAGCATACTTTCATAAATGCATACAAGTTTATATTGTATTATGCAGTAAAATAAACATTCAACAAAATATTTCTAATAAAATGTCTAAAAATTTCAAATAGAATAGATCTCTAATAAAAGACACTTATAAATGGTTTTTACTTATAGAGTTGCTTGAAGTATGAAAATTTATTTTACCACATTAAGATAAACATAAAATAAGCAAAAATTCAAAAGAAAATTATTTTTAAAACCATTATGCTGGTGGTTTTATCCTATTAGGAAATAAGCACTGAATTTGAGCCTAAAAAATGTGCTGCAACTTACACAATACGTATTAAAATAAGATTTAAGAATTCACTATACATGTTCACAGTCTCCCTGGGACCTACTTAACAATTCTTCTATATAAAGCTGTCACCCTTACTTGTTTGTTTTTTTTTTCCTTATGGAAAGGTCATTTTCTGATTTATTTGTATTTTTAAAATATTCTTCAAAGTGACAGAATGATTTTTTTTGTTTAATAAGAGATAGTTTAAATTAAAACTAATAATTTTGTAAGAAAACCCTATAATTTTTTTCACAATCTTTAACAGATGTACATTCTTTTAAAATGTTACTACTTTAGCTTCATGTTATCATATTTCTGTATGGTATAAAAGAAAACAAAATGGTTGCCTTAATATAACATTAAAACCATAGAGCTTTGTACTAGCGCTTAGCTAAGATTGGGAAAGGATTTTTTCATTTTTGTACATAATGGTAGTATTCAGACATAATTTGATTTTAGTATATTCCTGTAAAGTTCTTTCCCTGCCCTGATGTACTATATAAAACATTTCTTAACTCATTAATGTCAAGTATAAATTAGTTTTATATTGGAATTTTAACAGTCTAGCCTCCACGGGCTACATAAAAACTAGACCATTGTCAGAAATGGTGTTAGGCTGCATGCAAATTCAAACCAGGTATCATTTATCATCAAAGAAAATACAAGATGGATTAAACTTTCGGGTGTCCATGCCACAATCCCCAGTACCACAAATTATTTTGTTCATCTTTACTTTTAAAATATCAACAGTTTTTGCAGAACACATGCAGAGCAATTTCAACAATTATACTTTAATGTGCTCCCTGGATTTACCAAATCAGAGTATGAATAATAGTCAATGCTCAAATATCTAAGATACATGTTTTCATATATATGCTCTGAATATCTGAACAGGCACGTTGTATTGTATTAATATCATAATTCAGAGGGAAATTTATTAACCCTCCAGTATTCCCATCATTGCTAAAAGTTGCAAATTCTAGGTGGCAGAACCTAGACAGTAATATCAAATTTTAATAACAATTCCTCTTCTTCAGTCAGGGTTATACTGGAGAAAAGCATAAATTGCTGTGACTGACCATTGGTTGTTAGAGAAGCAATCTGACTTCTCCACACCCTTATTTCAGTGTATCTGCTCTGTCCCTCAGCTGTATTAATGATAGCATGAAAGGTCACATGATAAACGAGTGACAAAAATATCAAAACATATTAGCCTGTAGCTTTGTTATCAGTGTATGACAGAGATGACAGAAAATTGTATTTTTCCCCTGAA
Source organism: Felis catus (assembly GCF_018350175.1). NCBI lineage: Eukaryota > Metazoa > Chordata > Mammalia > Carnivora > Felidae > Felis > Felis catus. Next base: position 25,345,353 of record NC_058385.1, on the reverse strand, counting down.
TAATTTTGCGTTACATTTTGCTGGCTAGGCAGAGTGAATTAGGGAGAAATTCCTGCCTCTGACTGTTTGTCTCCTTTTCTGACATACTTGAAGTAATAATATACATTAATAATAGGGACTGTTCTCAGAGAAAAGGATAAGAATTCAAGATCCGACAGTCTCCATTCTATCACCTGCTATCTTTGTTTTTATTCTAGCAAAAACAAATTTTCTTTAAACATATGCATAGAATTGAGCATTATTAATGTGGGTAATAATAGGTTATGGTAGAATACAGACCCAGCAAGTAGATCATAGAACAATTTTTAAAAAAATCTAAAAAGCAACCTGAAGGCTTCATGACATTATATTTCAAACTGTACTATTTTATATTTAGAGAGAAGCATGTCCACTAATTAAATAAAGACAATCCCAATATCTATCTCGTTGGGATGTGGACCCAGTAATTACAAATTACAAGCGGAATTTATACCTGCTGGTTTACAGACTGTCAGGGATTGTAAACCCTGGGGAGATGAGGTTTGCAATCTTTGAGAAGAGATTATAGAAATTGGCGAGGGCTTAATGTCCTGCAGAGCTAGGGTGTAGTCTCCAGGGGTAGGTTAAGTCCTGTCTTGTCTGAGCTACCCTTTCCTGGGTAAATGACAACATTGCCAGTTCAGTTCTATGTGTCTCTTAAAAGGTATCTGTCTGTACTGAATTAATTAATTATTACTGGAATATTAATATAATTATACTTTTCCTGGAAGACTATTCAATGCATGCAGTTCTGGAATATATATAGAGACATATTTGACTTTAGATTAAAAAAATACTTCAAACTTACAGAGATGAAGTATTTTGATATTATAATTTAAAAATAAATTGAAAAGAAAGGTATTCTTATGTTAGGAAATATGAACCAGGCTTTGGGCATAATATGGGTGATACAAGAGTAGAGAAAAGCAGCTACCTGATCTCAAGGAGCTTAAACTCTAATGAAGCAGACAAACTAAAGTGCTGTTATAATGTAGTGATGAATTTTAAGTCTCGAGAGAGAGGAAACATCAGGACCACAGTAGGAAGCTTACCTACCTACTGCTGTCTTGTAGCTTCCGAGGAAGCAGATCTAAGCACATAGCAGCTGATATTCTTGGTGTAAAGCTCAAGTTCAGAGATCCCCTCATATTTCAGAGAAAGGAATTTTCTTGTATATCCATTTTTAATGTGGCAGGTTCATATTAATTTCCATTGAAAATGGATTATCCTAGCTGGAAAATTTCTTTGAAATAATTTTGAATTTTTGAAAAAAATAACAAAAATAAAGAATGGGTAAAGCTAAAATGAAATCCCCAAAATGACTCAAGTTTTTGGATTCATGTATTCGTCTAGCACTTCCAGTTCTCTAAATAGGGACATGTGTCAAATTTGGAGAAACATGTGACTAAAGTCCTCAACCTGGAGGAAACAGAATCTAAGAGGGCTGATGGTTATGCAGACAGATACAATTTTATAAGCCCCTGCTGCAATTTGTTTTTCCAAAAAACCGTACTACCATAGAAAAGTTCAATAACACAAAGGACAGATTTGAAAGAAGTGAGATTTTACTGGATATCAAAGGAGGAGATAGTCATTCCGAAAAATAAGTAAGGACCAGTTCAGGAACCTATCCTAAAGACTGTGGGTGTGAGAATGCATATCAGGTTTGGGAAATGGTATTTAATTCTATTTGCAGGTATGGTTCAGTGGTGAGAATTAAAATGGCTAAGACCAAAATAGTAGTTTATCATTTACTATGGTTTATGCTACAAATAACAGGAAAACCACTAACAATGGCTTAAGCCATAAATTTAAAAAGTTGATTATTTGCTCAAGTGACAGTCCAGAGTTAGTTTGGGGGTTTGCTGATGTCATCAAGAATCCAAGTGCTTCCCATCCTTCCTCTTCCAGTATGAAAGGGTTGATTTTCATGATTGGGCTTGTCACCTTGTGGTCAAATGGTGGCCTCTGCAATTTCAGACATTGTGCCCTTAAAATGACTAAAGCAGAAAGACCAAGGGAACACAAATGGATCTCTTCACCTACCTCTCTCTCTTTATCTTGGAGAAAATTTCTGTCTAGATACACTCAGGCTTTCTTTGTCCCAAGACTAAATCCCATGATCCCTTCTATCTACAGGGAAAAAGGAAAAGGATGTGTCTGCCTCTTTTACAGGAAGAAGAGGGTGAGAGATAAAAGAATTAGCAATGGCTGTTCTGAAGGCAGAAACCCATGTCTGCCTCTGGGTCTGTTTGTGGAGGTTCATACATACCATGACGGGATAGGAATTCACTGAGAATGTGAAATTAAGTAGAGCACAAGGGAGAGATTTGAGTTAAATCCTCATTGTACTAGTTATTAGTATAAAAGGAATGTATGTAAAGTATGCAGTGCTCTACCTAGTACATTAATTAGATTGCTAGCATGTGTTTTGTTTCTTTTCTTTCTTCCTTTCCTCCCTTCCTACCTCCCTCCGTCCTTCCCTTATTGCCTTTCTACCTCTCTTTTTTTTCAACAACAGGGAGCCATTGAAGCTTGTTAAGAAAGTTGAAATGATCAAATCCAGTGGCTCTGAGGAGAGAGATTACTTTGAGAAGAGACTAGATGCTATTGTAATAATTTAGGAGACACCGAGAACCTGGTCAGGGGCTATACTGTTGATGACAGCCAGAAACAAAAGTAAGTGATATTTTAGAGAAACAAAAAGTACACTGAGTGATTTATTCTATGTTATGGAGTTAAGAAGAGAGACAATGTCAAGTATGAAGATATTTCTTAGTGGATATGGGATCAACCAAGAAAGACAGTGGAGGTTTTAGTGGAGGAACTCTGGCAAATTTACTTATAAGTTTCTGTGGACCTGACAAACCAACCTGATCTTCCAAAGGAACTGTCCAATTGAAAGTTGCAACAGTTATTTGAACTATTGGACTGAACTAGAAAATACCTATGGAATTTGTCAGCTTACACAGTCATGAAAGCCATGCAAATCTATGAGAAAGCTTGTAGAATAGAATGCCTTAATCAGGGATATCCTACCTATAGCTTTTGGGGGATTCATGGATCTCCTAAAGTTTCACTTAAAATTTGCTGTGTGTTTATTTTTTCTTTAAAGAGAAGGGCTATAGGTCATTGGAATCTCAAAGATGTCAGTGAACAAAACAAGTTTGAGGACCGCAAAGGGCAGGTGAGAAGAGAGAAGGATGGGAAAAGGATCTGGCAGTATTTAAAAAAAAATTTCTTTTTAATGTTTCTATTTATTTTTGAGACAGAGAGAGACAGAGCATGAGCAGGGGAGGGGAAGAGATGGGGGGAGACACAGAATCTGAAGCAGGCTCCAGTCTTTGAGCTGGCAGCACAGAGCCCAATGCAGGGATCGACGTGGGGCGTATGAGATCATGACCTGAGCTGAAGTCGTACGCTCAACCGACTGAGCCACCCTGGCGCCCCAGGATCTGGCAGTATTTAAATAGTATTTTAAGAATAGTTGTGGGAAGGAGAATTATAGGGAACAGGGAAATAGATAAAGTGGAATTACGGAAGGTTCAGAGAGGAGGAGGTCTGGGGAACATGCTACAAAGAAGTAAACTGGCACTAAAAGTCTTTTTATTTGATTTGGCAACCAAGACATCATTTTCTGACCTCTGGATGAACAATTTTTCTACAACATTTTGGGCAAAAGTCAGGTTGTAGTACGTTGGCATATGAAAGGGAGAGGCAGAGAAGAGAGAAAAAATGACAACCAGACTTAACATGGTTTAGACTGAAACTGACATTGCCCAAAGCATACTTTAACATAATTTTTCAGCAGTTACTTAATGATGGCAAAATATTAGTTATAGAGCCACTTACTCTTATGCAAATAACTTATTATATTTAATTATTTTACAGCATATTCCCCCATCATTCAGCATTGCCAAAGATAAGCATTTACTTATATTTCACTGAACAATTATATACTTTCTTTCTCAGCGAGGTAGCCTTCTGTTCACTGATAACATCAATTCAGTTTAATAATTCAAATGACTGTTTTTAATCATTAGAAATAGATACTTCAATACCTGTTTACCTTATAGATAGCGTCTAAACTATTTCTTAATCTTCCAATGGCTCAGCAATAGTCACTGAAATATAATTACATCTTAATTATCCATTTAATGAATATATGTTTCTCTGAAAAATTATGAAGCATTTATGGACCTACAGAAAATAGTTTTACATAGAAGTTTTTTTTTTTTAATTCAAATCCATTTAGCAGTGTAGACAAGGTTGCCTTAAAGGACGTTTTTTTTTTTTTTTCTGATTATATCAAATTAAATCTTTTAAAATTACTGGTACAATAATTTTCTCTACCTTTATTCTTCCTATCCATTATTTATGTAGTATAATTGTAGTACATGATATATTATAATTTACAATCTAAATTATATTAAAGCCATGGCTAAATCATGTATTTAAATTCTTATCCAATAATACTGACTACTAATTCCTTAAGTTTTCCATGGGGATGAGAGGTTAAATTTCAATGCATGGGCAACTCATAATGGCTATGCTTCAGATTTGATCTCTGAGGAATTTCTCAATTCCTGACTGTGTTTCACACATTACTTATTGTAGAAACAAATGTGATTACAGACATCTTTCTAAATATTAGGCGGTACTCGCTTTTAAAGATACTATTTAATATGTAAACATGCAAGTTTTATGCATACATATACACATATGTACATCTATACAATATTTAAATATATGTTTATGCACGTGTAAATGTGTTATGTGCACACCTGTAGAGAGAACACTGTAATTAGAAAATAATTTTTCCATTATTCTCCATTATTTTTAATAATTACTAATAAATCAACAGTGCTAATCCAAGAAATGCTAATCATTTACTGGAATTTCTTCTCCAACAGGCACTACAATAAGACATTTACACTTTATACTAGTCAGTATTCAAGTATTCAAATTCTCCACTACAACCGAGACCAAAATAACAACCATTTGGGAAAATAGATGTTTCTCTCTCACATGTAACAGCCCATGAGTAAGTGTCATGCATTCTTAATATTCAAAGTATGGTTCTTGGGCTAGCAACATAAGCGTTTTCTGGGAGCTTGTTGGAAATGTAGTATCTCAGGTGCTAACAAGATGTTCTGAATTAAAATATGAATTTCCACAGAATATCCAGGTGACTTGTATGCATATTACAGTTTGAGAATGCTTGACTTGCATAATATTCCAGATGGATATGGCCAAGCCAGAGCTTCCACTCTATAATACAAGAACTGCATTCCCTGCAAGCAAATTGGGGGCGAGGCAAAGGGAGGGCACTTTATTTTCTATTATGATAGGGCCTGAAGCTTTAGACATGACAACTGCAGATATTCTACTAAACACAACATAGTAGCACACATGCAATGGCAAAGGAGAAATTGACCGGTGTCCATGGGGCTCATTAAATCTGTGCATTTCTTACTACATTAGGAAGGATGGGATGTGATATTTGTTGAGCAAAAGGCTGCTCCTGCTATTCATATCTTATCTTACTTAGTCCTCATAAAAGGTATTTTTGTGCCTCTTACAGATGAAATAACTGAGAGCCAAGATGAGAAGTCATTTACAGAAAGTTACTCCTACTTCTGTATTACAAGGTCATACCCAGTCGGCCTGATTCCAAAATTCATATGACTCATCACTACATTATGCTTATACCAGACACAGTTCATTGACGTGCTTCATTAGAATTATGAAACTTCCCCCATAATAACCAGAATTAAAATTTTACATTAAGAGACTTGATAACCAAACAAGAGCAAAACTGTGTTAATACATTGTTAAAGAAAAAGTATCCATGACGTTTAGTAAAGATGGTAAAGCAGAATTTATTCAGAGTCATTGTAATAAGTGTAAGCACCCCTGTAATCAAATTTTGCAGCAGGGGAGAGAGATGGGGCTCAATTCTGAATACAACATGAACAAGAGGCAATTTATAGCCAAAGAGCAGGGTGAGGGTCAGTGGATGGAAAATTACTAAGAGCAAACATCAGGGGTAAGGGGGATTCTGACTAAACCAATATAACAAGATTTCCACGTGGCACCATTCTCCTTCAGCCTGAAGAAATTCTTTTAGTATTTCTTATATTGCATGTACACTTGTCATAAATCCACTCAATATTTTGATATAGATATATCAAAATATATGTTTAAGGGTTGGCTTTTTTACTTCAGCATTTTGACAGTGATATTCTGGTTATCTCTGGACTCTTTTTATCCCCACCGCCCCTTAGGAGAAATAAGACTTTATTCTAATAATTTTCCCCTCCCCCTGCATATAATGTGTCTTTTCTTTCTAGCTGCTCTTAATATATTCTCTTTATTTTTGGTTTTCAATAGTCTGAGTAGAGATGCTTAGATGTATTTTTATTTGTGTGTATCCTGTTAATAATCTGTAAGCCTCTTAGTAATAGCGGTTTTGTTATCAAATTTGGAGGGGGAAATGTCCAATATTCCTCCCTCATTTCCTCCTTCCTTTCCTTCTGGAACTTCAGTTATGCTAGCACACTCAGTAATATCCTAGAAGTCATTCATATTCTGAAAAGTTCTTCCAATTTTTGCTGTATGTGCTTTATGGTCTATGTTTTATATGGACCTGTTTTCACGTTCACTGAGTCTTTCTTCTGAAGTTTTCAAATTTCCATTAAGCACATCAATGATATTTTTTTATCTTAGATATTTTACTTTTTTAGTTCTAGGATTTCCATTTGATTCTTTTTAGACCTCTCATATCTTTCCTTGAAATTTATTATCTTCTCACCTATCATATGGTAATTTTTTATTGGCAATTTTTAATATATTTATAATACGTATTTAAAAATCTTTACTCTTTTTAATATATGGTCTTCTGGAAAAGTTGCTTCTGTTAACTGTTTTCATTATTTCTTGATTATTTTTTGAATGATCTTGATTATTTGTTTTTGAATAATCTTGATTTTTTTTAATTAAAAAAATTTTTTTTAATGTTTATTTATTTTTGAGACAGAGAGAGACAGAGCATGAATGGGGGAGGGTCAGAGAGAGAGGGAGACACAGAATCGGAAGCAGGCTCCAGGCTCTGAGCTGTCAGCACAGAGCCCGACATGGGGCTTGAACTCACGGACCATGAGATCATGACCTGAGCCAAAGTCGGACGCTTAACTGACTGTGCCACCCAGGCGCCCCTTGATTATTTCTTAAATAATAATCTTGAATGCGTGTGTTGTGTATTGCTGGTCATTTTCAGAACTAGCAATTTTTGATCAGATACTTTGTAATATGGAGGTAGGGACTCTGGAATCTATTTTCTTCCTGTGAAAAATGTTAAGGTTTTTTTCTCAGTAATCAATTAAATCACTGGGTATCTTCTTGACACTTTATCAGGGCGGGTCTATTTTGGTGTTGTCCTTAGCCCAAAGGACTGTTCCTTAGTCTTGGACTTGATCCTTACTCCAGCATGGTTCTTCTGGGAGTTTAATTGAAAACCCAAGTTGTTGCTTTGGCAGAAGTTGCACTTCAGACTATTTCTACGGCACAGGGAATTTGCTGAAATATCTGCTCTGCCCTTTTCCTCTTCTAGCTATTGCTTTTTTGTCGGGCTTGTGCAGTTTAGCGGTTGATCAAATATTAAATGGCAATCCATATGTAAATTTTGAGAATTCCTTCTCTGTAGCTGCTTTTCTTGGATTGCTGTCACTTGGATTTCCAGTCACTCCAAATTTCAAATTCTAATTCCTCAGCACAGAAAATCTGCCACTTTCTGTTTTAGGTCTATTCTCTAACACAGTAATGACAGACAAGAGTATCTTTAAGGGAAAAGCCAGTTAAGTGTGGATTTCCCCTAGAGTTCTTCTTTCCTTTAAATAGTTGCCCATCTCCAATTTTTGCATGACTTCAAGAAGTTATTAGTTAAATTTAGCATTTCTGATTGGAAGGAGTGTTAGTCCAACAAGTGCTTCTATGCCACTCCTAGAAGCAGTATATACATTTCCTTTTTCAAATACTATTCTTTCCTGACTAATTTTCCAGTGGGATGTTACAAATATTGTCACTAGAATTACTTTTTATGCTGAGAGGAAGAATTTGGAGAAAATTAAAACTTGGTGTTTTTCTCGTGGTAGATTGGATTAGAATATTAATGTATTTTCCATTTTCATCTAAGAATACTGTTGCTTTATCAGAGATATATAAGAAAATACTCTGATTAAATATTAGGCATTTAATTAGGATTTCACTGTCCATGTATAGTAGGCTTATTTATAACAGTAATAACTCATTTGCTATATTTCTTCAGTATTTAATTTCCAATCAATTTAATTAGCACTGTATGTGCCTATAGATGGAACATTGGGTGTAATCAAATATATAAGACACTTAGAATTGGCTTTTCCTAAATTTTAATTCCAAATTTACCTTTATGAGCTCGATGACACTAAATATTTTTAATGAACCTGAGCTTCAATTTACTTGTCTGTAAAAATAAAGATCATAATCTGTTTTATATTAAATAATATCAACCTAAATAAACTTGAGACTTGTTAACCTAAAATGTACACTGAGTTAATCTCCTTTATCATTCTTGTTCTTTGATATACACATATACATATGTGGATATATAGAATTATTAATATATATTTACTGTAACCACACATTGTGCATATTTACAAAATTTTAATTCTAAAAGTTGTATGGAGTTTTGAGTCCAAAACTCTTGAAAAAGAAGAACAAAATTGAGGACTGACATTTTCAGAATTCAAAATTAACTACAAATCTACTGTAATTGAGGCAGTCTGATACTGACATAGGAAACTTAGGTCAATAGAAAAGAATTAAGAATCCTAAAATAGGGGCACATGGGTGGCTCAGTCGTTAAGCATCTGACTTTGCCTCAGGTCATGATCTCACAGTTCATGGGTTTGAGCCCCGCATTGGGCTCTATGCTGACAGCTCAGAGCCTGGAACTTATTTCAAATTCTGGGTCTCCTTCTCTCTGTCTGCCCCTCCACCACTTACACTCTGTACTCTCTGTCTCTCAAAAATGAATAAACATTAAAAAAAATTTTAAAAAAAAGAATCCCAAAATGAATTTTCACATTTATGGTTCATTAATTATGACAAAGATATGAAGACAATACATTGGGGAAAGCAACAATGGCGCTGTAATAGCTAGATCTCTACATGTACAAAAATGAATTTCCATCCTCTACCACACAAAACATACAAAATTAACTGAAAATAGTTTGTAGATCTAAATGTAAGTTCAAGAAAACTACAAAGTTCCTAGAAGAAAATATAGGAATAAATGTTCACGACCTTAAGTTAGGCAATGGCTGATTAGATATGAGCCAAAAGTACAAACAACAACAATAACAACAACAGCAACAACAACAACAGCAACAACAACAACAACAAAACTTACATTGGACTTAATCAAAATTAAAAACATCTATGTGGCAAATGATACCATCAAGAAACACAACCCACAGAATAAGAGAAAAATCTTTAACAATCATTGATCTGACAAGGACTTGTATCCATACGATATATAGAAATCTTCCAACTTGACAATGAAAAGACAAATAACCCAGTCAAAAATGGGCAAAGGATTTGAATTCACATTTTTCAAGAGAAGGTATAAAAATGACCAATAAATACATGCAAAGTTGCTTAACATTAGCTATTAAGAAATGCAAATGATATACCGCCTCATAAACACCAAGATAGATAAATAAAGAATACGGAAAATAACTAGTGTCGAAAACATGTTGACAGAGACATTGTTGGAAGAAAAATAAAATAGTCTGCTGCTTTGGAAAACAATTTGGCAGCCCTTCAAATATTAAATGTAGAGTTACCATTTGACCAGCAATTCTACTTTTAGTTTTATATACAAAAGAAATGAAAATATATGCTTATGTAAAACCTTGTACCTGAATGTTTACAGCACTATTATTTATATTATCCAAAAAGTAAAAATAACTCCCTATGTCCTTCAACTGGTGAATGGGTAAACGATACGTTTATATATATTTATGTGGTTATTGATACAATGGAATATTCATTAATAAAAATAATGAAGTATTGATGCATGCTACAACTAGATGAAACTTGAAGCCAATGTGCTCAGTAATGGAAAACTCATAAAAACCTATATTGATGACTCCATTTATGTGAAATATTCAAAATAAGAAAACCCAAAGAGAGAAAGCAGATTAGTGGTTGCCTAGGGCTTGGGTGGCAGGTAGAACAGGGCTGGAAAATAGAAAGGAGCAGGAATGAAGAGTGACTGCTCAAGTGTATGGGGTAAAGAAAACCACCTAAAATTAGATTGTGGAGATGGTTGCACGACTCCATGAATATGTTAAAAGCCATGAGTGAATTTTATGGTATGTGAAATGTATCTCAATAAAGTTGTAAAGACAAATTTACAAGTCAAGCCATACTAGTTATTCTCTAGATTTTAATGTTTGACAGTAATAAAATTCAAGCTTTTTGTTTATTTGTTTTAATGTTGGCAAGATGTTTTATTATCAAAAAATCATTCCTAATCCAAATGAAGTACAAACTTGACCAAAGTCCCTACTAAACTTGCATATGCTTTTATGTTTTATATCCTTCCTGTTCCTGTCCATAAACAAAATTTAATTTAATTGTAATCGTGAATTAGAACATCGCTTGCATTTTGTCTTCATTATTTTTTAAAGGATAATGACATTTGGGCTTTGTAACTAATTCAAAGTCTTTTTCAAGTACAGATCATTAGTACCATTTGTGTATGAGTAAATCCAATAATGACTCCTCTCAAATAAAATTTTTGTCAAAAGTAGTTGCACAAAACTATGCAGGATAGAATGCTGAATGATTTAAAACAAAAACAAGATGTGAAAACTCAGTCTGAAAAAATGAGTATGGCAGGAGGGTAAAACATGACCAGAAAGAAAGATAAAAGAAATATTTCTTATCTCTGCTGCCTTTCTGTTGGCAGAGATGTGCCAAGAAGGGTTGGACTAAGATGCCAGGTCCATATCATGTTTTTCTTATGCCTGAAATCATGAAATTATTCACAGAGGGCAAGATTGCTTTGATCTTGAAACATTTCACTGCTAATATATTTCAGTATATTTTCAAGTATTAAATCATAACCATAAGTGAGTTTTAGATGCAAAGTAAGCATACAGATGCCATTAACATAGTTTCTTCTCTCTTTTTTTAAATTTTTTTGTAATGTTTATTAATTTTTGAGAATGAGAGAGACACAGATGATGAGCAGGGGAGGGGCAGAGAGAGAGGGAGATACAGAATCTGAAGTAGTCTCCGGACTCTGAGCTATCAGCACAGAGCCCAATGCAAGGCTTGAACCCACGAACCATGAGATCATGACCTGAACTGAAGTCAGATGCTTAACCAACTGAGCCACCCACATGCCTCCGTAATTTCTTCTTTTGATTGAGTCACAAAAGTCTCTAAAAACAGTTAATTATATTGAAGTAATTTTTTAAAAACTTATGTAAATTTCTAATTAATATTTTTCTACATACTTTTGACAGACTATGAATTAAGTATCTATATATCAAATGAAATTATCTAATCTCGATTAAAATTTGTTTAAAATGGGGAATTAAAAAATTTTGTATGGATGAAGAATTGAATTTAATTGTGAAGATAAAGTCTAAAATATGGAATTGTTGGCTATGGATAATACATTATATTTAATCCATATTTTATGTAAATTAAAAATACATTCAAAACATTTTTTATTTGAAATTACAATCTGTGCTTATAAATTACTGAATCTAAGGCATATTTTCTAAAGTAGACATAAACAGTGCAACACTATCTGAAATCAACATACAAGCTTCCTTTCCTACATGTAGAATAATAATATATGCAATATACTTCAAACATTCATTGAGCATCCCTGTGTTTTTGTTATGTCAGTGTAGGATAGAAATCGGTTATTTGTGAGAAGTAAACATTTTTTAATAAATGCCAGAATGATCTTCCCTAATTCACATGAAAGTTTTGCAAAAGCCAATCTGCTAGAAAAAAAAAACCTTATGAAATCATTTTATATTCAAGATCTCAAATTATTTAATTGATACCAAAGCCTCATGTTACACACATTGATTATCTTTCCTTTCTTCATAAACCAGTTGGTGATTTCCAACTTTGGAGTTAGACACTACATTTTATAATCCAAATTTATATTTTTCTTCAACATTGTGTATTTTTTCACTGTCAATATTTTGGTATTTTGACTGCCTACAGATTGTCACATTTATTATTTAACATGAAAATTTGTATTATTCTCCTAATTGCTTTAATCTTCATGTAAAGTCCACATCACTGCAGACAATTTTATAAACCATTATGGAGCTCCTGGACTTCCTTCGCATTGGATGACATTGATAAGGGTGAAGGATAGAAGAATTTAAGCCATATTATCAAAAACCCTGCATGGCTTCCTTGAGAGCAATAGTGATACATTGTGTGGAATTTCATAAACCTGATCGTCATTTGCACTGCTTTGCACTTACTTTCCCCAGGTATAATAATATGAGGTATGTAGGTAAGCCTAGAAAGAATCCATAAAAGTTCAGTGGTCCATTTACCTATTTAGCCAAGTTTCAGCCAGGATGCTAGTTCCCAAGAGTCACTTCTCACTGAATTCTCCCATTGATTTAAGGTTTGTGCTCTTCAAGGAGATAAAGAAAGAAGGTGAGAAATACACCACCTGATGTACGCACAGACCATGGTTTAATCACTCTGCTATCACACAGAGCATTTTGTCAGAGCTTTTCTCATTTCACAGGGATTTCAGGGGAACTGGTGTGCAGGATTCAACTCGAATTAGAAATCTAGATGGATGGGTTCTGGTTTCTTCTGAAACTGGTATGTTTATACTCATAAATTCATCACAGAAACCCAGAAAAAGAGAAGTTAATGGTTTCTGTTTCTCTCTATTTTCTCAACTCCCATTGTTTCCTCCAATATAATTTCTCTACATGCCTGCTTCAAAGGCCAAGACTCAATGTGAGTCTACTCCTAAAAGTACTTCCTGGAGCGATCACCCTGCTTTCACCATCTACATTTTCATGCCTTTGAAATGAGATTTCTTGGAAGACAGCATGCAGGCTGCCACAACAAGGCAAACACATGAATATCTCATATAAGAATTTTTTTTCCTGCTTGTCTTTATAGATCAGTTCATTTTTCTCTAACTAAAAAGTTATCTTCACCTATCTATATCTTGTACTTGGTTTCTGGGGCTATGTCCAGCCATTTCAAGAGACCATTGTAAAAATGTCACAGAAATATCAAAAACTCATTATAAATACTTTTTAAAAGTATTTTAAGCCTATTATTTTAATATTTCAAGAATCTTTTAAATCTATAGTTGAAAGTGGTTTTTATTATTTATTTTTTTTTATGAAATTTATTGTCAAATTGGTTTCCATACAACACCCAGTGCTCATCCCAAAAGGTGCCCTCCTCAACACCCATCACTCACCCTCCCCTCCCACCCACCCCTGTCAACCCTCAGTTTGCTCTCAGTTTTCAACAGTCTCCTATGCTTTGGCTCTCTCCCTCTCCAACCTCCCTTTTTTTTTTCTTCCCCTCCCCATGGACTTCCATTAAGTTTCTCAGGATCCACATAAAAGTGAAAACATATGGTATCTGTCTTTCTCTGTATGACTTATTTCACTTAGCATAATACTCTCCAGTTCCATCCATGTTGCTACAAAAGGCCATATTTCATTCTTTCTCATTGCCACGTAGTACTCCATTGTGTATATAAACCACAATTTCTTTGTCCATTTGTCAGTTGATGGACATTTAGGCTGTTTTCATAATTTGGCTATTGTTGAAAGTGCTGCTATAAACATTGGGGTCCAAGTGCCCCTATGCATCAGCACTCCTGGATCCCTTGGGTAAATTCCTAGCAGTGTTATTTCTGGGTCCTAGGGTAGATCTATTTTTAATTTTTTGAGGAATTTTCACACTGTTTTCCAGAGCAGCTGCACCAGTTTGCTATCCCACCAACAGTGCAAGAGGGTTCCCGTTTCTCCACATCCTCTCCAGCATCTATAGTATCCTGATTTGTTCATTTTAGCCACTCTGAAAGTGGTTTTTAACAAAATAAAAAAAAATTTTAAGGTTATTTATCTTGAGAGAGAGAGAGAGAGAGACTGTGTGTGCACAAGCAGGAGAAGGGTGAGAGAGAGAGAGAGGGAGAGAGAGAATCACAAGTAGGCTCCACACTGTCAGCACAGAGCCCAGTGTGGGGCTCGATCTCACTAACTGTGTGATCATGACCTGAGCCGAAATCAAGAGTCAAACACTTAACTGATCGAGCCACAAAGACACCCCCAAAATATTTTAAAATAAAGAAAAACAACATCACTGACCATCAGGGAAATACCAATGAAAACTACAATAAGATACCACCTCACACCTGTCAGAATGGCTAAAATCAACTGCACAAGAAAAAGGTGTCAGCAAAGATGTAGGGAAAGGGGAATCCTCTTACACTGTTGGTTGGAATGCAAACTGGAGATTCCTCAAAAAGCCAAAAATAAAATACCCTACCCTCCAGCAATTACACTTCTAGGTATTTACCCCAAGAATACAAAAATACTAATTCAAAGGGATACATGCACCCCAATGTTTATAGCAGCATTATCTATAATAATCAAATATGGAAATGTCCGAATATCCATTGACTGATGAATGGATACACACACACACACACACACACACACACACACACACACACACAGGAATATTACTGAGGCATAAAAAAGAATGAAAATTTTCCATTTACATCAACAGGAATAGAGCTAGATACTGTTAAGTGAAATAAGTCAGTCAGAGAAAGACAAATATCACATGATTTCACTCATATGTGGAATTTAAGAAGCAAAACAAACAAGCAAAGGGGAATAAAAAACATGGAGGCAAACCAAGAAACAGACTTTAAACTATAAAGAACAAACTGATGTTTACCAGTGGGGAAAGTGGGGGTGGATGGGTAAAGTAGATGATGGGCATTAAGGAGGGTGCTTGTTGTGATGATCACCAGGTAATGTGTGTAAGTGTTGAATCACTATATTGTACACCTGAAACTAATATTATACTGTATGTTAATATTATACTGTATGTTAACTGGAATTTAAATAAAACCTAAAAAATAAATGAATAAAAAATAAAAAAGAGGCCTTGACCTATGCTGCCATGTGAAGACTCAGCAAGAAGGCAACAGCCATGAATCAATAAGTGGTGTCTTACCAGACATTGAATCTCCTGGTACCTTGATCATGGACTTCCCAGCCTCCAGAACTGTGAGAAATAAGTTCTTGATTATTATAAAGAAAAGAGAAGGGAAGGGAAGGGGAGGGGAGGGGAGGGGAGGGGAGGGAAAAGAAAAGAAAAGAAAAGAAAAGAAAAGAAAAGAAAAGAAAAGAAAAGAAAAGGAAAGGAAAATAAAAGAAAAAGGAAAAGAAAAGAGAAAGAAAAGAAAAAAGGAAAAGAAAAGAGAAAGAAAAGAAAAAAAGGAAAGAAAAGAGAAGAGAAAAGAAAAAGGAAAGGAAAGGAAAGAAAAGAAAAAAGAAAAGAAGGAAAGGAAAGGAAAGGAAAGGAAAGGAAAGGAAAGGAAAGGAAAGGAAAGGAAAGGAAAGGAAAGGAAAGAAAAGAAAAGAAAAGAAAAGAAAAGAAAAGAAAAGAAAAGGTGGTGTATATACATAATGGGATCTTATCCAGCCATAAAAAAAGAAGCAATGCCCACAATCTTGCCATTTGTGACAACATGGGTGGATCTTGAGGTCTTTATGGTAAACACGTCAGAGAGAGATAAATACTGAATGATCTCACTTATGTGAAATCTAAAAAGACAAAACAAAAACAGCCACAAGAAAAACAAGAGCATACGTACAGAGCACAGATTAGATTGCCAGAGGCAGGGGTGGGAAAATGGGTGGAGAAGTCAAAAGGTATAAACCTCCAGTTATAAAATAAATAAGTCACGGGGATGTAAGGTACAGCATGATGACTATAGTTAATAATACTATATTGCATATTTGAAAGGTTCCCAGAGAGTAGATCTTAAAAGTTCTCATCACAAAAAGAAAAACTAACTTTGTAAGGTGATGAATGTTAAGTACACTTATTGTGATCATTTCACAACGCATACAAATATAAAATCATTATGTCGTACACCTGAAATAAATACAACGTTAAATGTCAATCATATCTCAATCAAACACTTCAATTTTAAACTACAAAGCACAAATGTGGATACAAGTATCACTTCTAAAATTTGGATGACACTTTGCAAAGTCCAGAAAACAAGAGAGGGGCAACAGCCAGTTAGGGACATACTAGCGCCCCTCCCTCAAAGTAAAAACTCAGATTATCTTACCCATGATAATAAGAAACATGGAAATCTCTTTCTTAAATATCAGCCTAAACATAGGTTTTAGATCTCATACGATGTTAGCATTAATTTAGAATTTATGTATAAAGTAGTCTATAACATGTGGTTGAGTCTTCTAAAAGTCCTAAATTAGCAGTGGAAGACAGGAAGAGGGGCTGATGAACCTCCTGAAGGTCCTTTTCATGGTCGTGTAGAAAACATACACTGAATGCCTACTAAATACAAGGTACTGGTGACACAGCAATGAAGAAAAGCAGCCATCTTCCATGGGACTCATCTCCTACAAACACTGGGAAAAAAATTAAGAACATGGAAATGCTGTCATTATTATTATGACTTTCCCTCCCTATGTCCAGCTGCAGTGAATCTGAGATTTCCTGAACACACATGTTGCCGTGAGGGACTGAAGAGTAGATCACATGGCCCATCAAAACCACAGCAGTGCCATTCATCACTCCTCTGGGCATCCATAACTCCGAATATTCCTGACCAGACTCTTGTTGTAGGCTCAAAACTCAAGTCCTGACTATGTAGTTTTAACAATCACTGTCCTTATTCACTTTGTGAGGGGTTTCCGCAGGCTCCTCTGTTACTAACTACCTCTTCTTGTTTGGATGAGAACATTTTAAGAAGAAAAATCTTAAAAAAAAAAAAAGGCAAATATTTTATAATTTTTTTCCCCAAACGAATTTGGTCTTTAGCCACAAATATGACAAATAATTTTAATGAGCATTAACTAAAACAACATTAATGTATATTATATGCATTATATATATTACATGTAATATATTATTATATGTAATATTAATTGTATTATTTTCTTTGAGTACTAGAATGAGTGGCAGATTTCACCTGATAATCAATATAATCCAAAAAATGTATAATTTCAGCCAAGGAAATATAATAAAGCTCCAACTATGTTTTCTATACCATGACAAAAAATCAAAAGCTATTTAAAGAAATCAATTCTTATGAAGTATTCCTTAGTTATAAACCATATTTATAAGAAATGATTATCCAGTTTATTCTCTTCTATTCTCCTTTAATTGAGCCCAATAAAGTTATATAAAAGCCAGTTGTTTCTTTTTATATTGGCACATTTATTCTAAAAGCAGTCAAAGATATATGCTCAGAGAACTATTTGATACTGCTTGTAGTGACATAGAAGAGGGATATATATAAATGTGGATCTATTTTTATGAAAAAGAAATGCTTTTATATGGAATATTTATGCTACAATTGAATGTTAAAAATAGCAACTGTGGAAAATGGAGAAAAATAAAATCAAATTCAATATGGATGTAATAAATCCACAGCAGAGAGTGTTCTCGAAACTGTGAAGGGTTAAATGGCATGGACTCTTTCTTAAGAATATATAATCTAACAGAGGTACAGGGTAAATATAATTAGTATTTATATTAATGAAGCCAGGTGACATAATGGTAAAGTCATATAATTACTAGATGCCATAATATCACAGAAACAAAAAGAGAAACTTAAAAATATAATTTAAAAGACAAATCAACAAAATCTTTTTATACCATAAGTTCTAAATACTAAAATACCAAAAAAAAAAAAAAATTAAGAACAAGGGGAAAAATTGGGACACCTGGGTGGCTTAGTGGATTAAGTTTCTGACTCTTGGTTTCAGCTCAGGTCATGATCTCACGGTTCATTGGTTCGAGCTCTGCTTTGGGTTCCACTTTGGGCTCTGTAATGGCAGCTCAGAGCCTGCTTGGGACTCTCTCTCTCCTTCTCTCTCTGCCACTCCCTTGCTTGCTCACTCTCTCTCAAAATAAATAAATAAACTTAAAAAAATAATTTAAAAAAGAAAACAGGGGAAATAGTGCCCTAAAGTAGAACCCAGGTAATATACTGTCATATTTTCAAATGATAACTCAGTATGGCATAGAGTACTTACACAAAAAGTCCATATATAAAGAAATGATGCAATAAATAAACAATCGAATGAAGCAGATAGGTGCTTTAGTCAGTTAAGTGATTTTCAGAAGACCTGAATTTTACTTTTAAGGTCCACTTATCTCTGAAAGTGTTGCATTTTGGTAACAAAGAAGTGGAAATGTAGCAGAAAAGGCACTTGTTCATTTAAGGAAAACAGATTTTTAAAGCTAGAAGTCTCGAACTTTTATTTCAGGACACAATGCATAAGAGCAATGATGCCTAACAGACACAAGGGCTTTGCTCATTCTATGAACAGTTTCTAATAGGTATAACAGAAAGCAAAATAGACATATTAAAACCCATAGGCATACACAGACACACACATACACACAGAGACCATTTTCCAAGAGCACATTTCAGGGTTACAGAGAAAAGAAATCTCTAGTAAAAACTCACCATCAGGAATTTCAAACACTATCACAGCCTTCTGTGTGAGCATACTATGGCCAAAAGATGTATGAGGGTACTGTGAAGTAAGGGGCCCACTCCAACAGTCCATACTGAAGAGGAAGAAGAAGAAAAGAATAAACGGACCACTGAGCAAGATGAGGTAATATTTGGGGGCAAAGAGGGGGAGAGGCTAGAACAGAGATGAGCTACTCATAGAAAAGGTAGATCTGAAGAACTACAAGGAAAGTGTACAAAACTGGATTGGGTGAGCTAAGAAAAAAAAGCTTGGCAAAATTCATTTTCATTTCATAAGACTAAGAGAATAATAATCCTACTGCTAAATAACATTATAACACCCTGAGTACTGTAATGTAGTTTGAGGATGCCAAATTGAACCAAAATAGTTTGGAACTATTTTGAAATAGTCTGGCATTTGAGATCTGTAGAATGATTCAAAATAAAAAAATACTGTGTGGTTTCAGCACTTACTGGTATCAAAATACTCCTAGTGAAATACTGACTTTTTATTAAGAAAATGCATTCCAAGTTTTCCCAGATCTAGTCTAATATTTCAAAGAGGGGCGATAGACTTTCTGCTACCAAGATCCAAAGCTGCTGATGACAAATGAGTCATCCTCTACTTTTACATCTATTCTCAATATCTGATTAGTCACCAGCTCTGTAAATTCTCTTTCCACAATGTCTTTTGAATCTGGACATGCTTACTGTTCCTACTATTTCCTCCCTTTTAGTCCTCATCATTTTTCCGTCTGTGATTACTCTGCAGCTCCATCAGAAATTCCAACTTCCAGGGGCACCTGGGTGGCTCGGTCAGTTGAGCATCCGACTTCGGCTCAGGTCATGAGTTCATGAGTCCAAGCCCCACATCTGGCTAGCTGCTGTCAGCAAAGAGCCCGCTTAGGATCCTCTGTCCCCCTTTCTCTGTCCCTCCCCCATTTGCACACTCTCAAAAATAAATAAACATTAAAAAAAAGAAATAGACCTTAAATCTACTTTTCTGCCTCTCCATTAGCATGCACCTGGCCTAGGCACTATGATCTGTATCCTAAAACATAGCAACCACTTCCTGATCATCCTACTGCTACTGGAGTCTCCCCACTTTATTTTTTACACTTGCAGGCCCCTGACTCGAAGTCCCTGGATGGCTTCCCCTTGACTTTCAGATAAAACCCCTCAGTATGAGCAACAATGCCCTAAATTGTCTTGCCCCCACCTATATTTATGAACTTCCCCAGAATCACTCTGCCCTCTTTCTCACTCTGCTTCAGGTCCATTTGGGCATTCTTTCTTCACCACCTATATCACCCAGTCTCTTTCTGGCCACAGAGTTTGTGCATTTGTTGGTACCACTGATTTTAAGGCCTTTCTTTTCGACTTCTGACAGAGCTGGCTCCTTCATCCCTCAGGTTCAATTCAAATGCCACCTGCCACAAGGAAGGTTCTACTGACCACCTGCTCCAGCTGGGTAGGCTTTACCATATCTCTCTGCTTATTGCATTGTAGTTTGTATACAAGATTTTCAAGACATGTACTGGAGAAGTCATCTAGAGGACGGGACCACCAGTTGACATGTGAGCTAGACTGGGACGGTCAGAGGTTTCTAACCCACCCACCCCTCCTCCTTGAAATGTACTTCAGTCCTTGTCTCGAACTAGGACCCATTTCAAGGACAAAGCGTCGATAGAGTGATGTGGTGTTGAGACAGTCTGTACCGAATACGTGCCTAAACCTAGTTTAAGGTCTCTGTGTAAACTTTGGATTTTCTGTCAGGCAGGTGCAGAGTTCCACTCCTTTTGCAGCCACCCAAGACGAGTTTTCTATGCAAGTCCCCTTGCTTATTAAAACTGCTACTTACCAATCTGTAATCGCCTGCCTCTTTGGTCTTTCTTTGCCCTCCCTGTGGAGGGGTGGGGGGCAGGGGAGAAATTTCAGATTTCGCCCCCGGGAATTCCCAAGGCTGTGAGTCAACTTCCACCACTCTTATTTTCAAAGTAGTAAACACACATAAATTTACATTTCACGTAAAACCTGCATCCCCAGCCTCAAGCCCCACATCTGGCTCAACCTCTCTCAACCTCAACCTCTCTCAATCTGGCCTCTTTTGTTGTTTAGCTGCATGCTTCCAAAGAGTCTGCTACGTCTATTATTTCTTGATTTATTGTTTTGTTTGCTTTAGAGGTGGTCATATGCCTTTTTAAAATTTAAAATAAAAAGTTAGGTCTCTTATACTAACCAAACCCTTCTAACTTTTATACTCAAGTTTTGGTTTAAATTAATCATCATCATGTTTATACTATTATATACCATTATACTCTTATTATATTATGTGATATGCTCGGTTGAGTCATGTAGTGTACAATGACTATAGTTAATTTTTATATTTTTTTGTTTACCATAGAGCTGATTGCTTTATCTTGTCATCTGCTTAATATTCTAAGAAACTATGACCAATTTATCTATAGACTTCACCAGAAGTATATATTTCATCTTGATGTTTACAGATGGATTTATCTATTCTATTTTTATGTGGAGACATCACTCTGCTGTCTTATGGCAATTTGACTTCATACTATTCTTTGATGCCCCTCTACTGAAAAAAGAGAGAGAGACGATTTGTCTTCTTAAGCCTGTATTTTCCCCACTAGAACCCAAGTCTCCGTGGGGTAGAGGCTTTCTCTTGCTCACTAGTGCTTCATGAATGAATTGAACAGTACTCAGAGCCTAGCAACCCGTCAGTGAATATTTGTTCAATGAACTCTGAGATTCTCTCCCTTTTTTTTTTAAGTTTACATATTTATTTTAATAGAGAGACAGGGGGAGAGAGAGACAGAGAGAGAGAGAGGCAAGGAGCGGCAGAGAGAGAGGGAGAGAAAGAATCCCAAACAGGTTCTGTGCTGTCAGCCAAGAGCCCATCACAGGGCTCAATCCCAGGAACCCTGAGATTGTTACTTGAGCTGAAATTAAGAGTCTGACACTTAACTGACTGAGCCACCCAGGCGGCGCCCCTGAACTGTGAGATTCTTGCTATTGGATCCTTCCTTGACACCAGAATATCCTGCTTCACATTGCTCTGGTTCTCCATTGTCTAAGGTTATGTTTGTGCTCTTTAATCTGCCCTGCAAAGCTGCAACTCATCGGTCAATGTATCATCCTCTTCCCATTCACTCTGAGCTCTTCACTTCAATCACACTGCAATTCAGGTCATTCTTTCAGCACATCTATTTACATTTGGCAATGCCTTGCCCTGTTCTATATGGGAGAACCTGGGCTGGCTCTTCAATTTGTAGATTACATAAAACCATATTCTTCAAGAGCTTTCCAGATCTTGACTTAGAGCTCATCCTTTCTCCTCCTTTCATGCCTTTTAACATGGCTACTCAAATTTTGTCCACAAAACACATTGGCACCACCCAGAAATTTGTCTCAAATGCAGAATCTGGTCCTGAAAACAGACTTATTGTCTCAGAATTTACATTTTAGGAAGAGTCTCAAGTGACTGACATGCCCACTGGCATTGAGAAACATGTTTCAGAGAACCTTTTTGGTTTATGTACAGTTTGTTCTCCATTCCCCACCTGTAAACTATGATGTACTAAATGGAAAAATCTTATGGATCCAACTGTCCCTAAATATTAGCTTAGTTTCCTGGCATTTGGCAGTTTCTCAGTAAATATTTCTCAAAGGAAGGAAGGAAGGAAGGAAGGAAGGAAGGAGGGAAGGAGGCAAAAGAGGGAAGAAACAAGAGACCCTGTCTTAAACTCAAGCTCAGGAGGCTGAGTTAACCCTAAAATTTGCCTGTAGGCTGTGGAAAGATTAGAGGAATGCCAGAGATTGCTGGCAACCCACCAGAAGCTGGGAGGAGGCAAGGAAAGATTCTCCCACAAGTTTGAGAGGGAGAATAGCTTTGCAAACACCTTGATTTCAGATATCTCTCCTCAAGAACCATGAGAAAATAAATTTCTGCTGTTTCAAGCTATGGTTCTGTGGTCCTTTGTTCTAACAGCCCTAGAAAATACAAATTTGAAGGCTAATTTCCCATCAGTAGTCCTACGAGGTGATGAACAATCTCCTTGTTTTGATTATTTTTCCATGGGACTGTTCCAATTCCAGGACTTTGGCATCAACTGCTGGAACTATTAAATGATTCATTAAATGCCATGCCAAACAAAACTTTTGGTATTTTGGTACATTTTAAATGTGACCGGTAGAGAGATTTATTGTCAATTAAGCAATATCACATATCATTTCACATTTTATTTTAAAATAGTCTTCTTCCGTGCAGTTGTTTAACTGCTAACATTTTGTTAGAACCAAGTTTTGTATGTCCGGACTCTAGCTGTTGGAAAATAAAAATTGAAACAGCCAACCAAAAAATAAATGGAGGCACAAAACCATCTTCTGTGGCCTGCTGTTAAGTCTAGAAATATCTTATTCTGTCAGTGTGAT
Organism: Felis catus; assembly: GCF_018350175.1. Taxonomy (NCBI): domain Eukaryota; kingdom Metazoa; phylum Chordata; class Mammalia; order Carnivora; family Felidae; genus Felis; species Felis catus. Next base: position 25,322,051 of record NC_058385.1, on the reverse strand, counting down.
TTCATAGCAGGATGAAAAATGTCAAAAGTGAGGATGACAAATCAGTCTAGTGAGGAAAAATGACTCTTGGACAAGAGATGTCATTTGTCATGATTGCCATTTGACTGCACTTTCCCCCTCTTCTCTTTCATATGAATGCAATTTTGCCATTAGTTTTAAATTATCTTAACTGCACAATGGCCTTATCATGAGAATTGTATTCCCTTTCAAAGAGTTTTGTAAAATAATAAAAGTTTCAAAATTGAACTTAATTTGTGCATTTCAATGAATTTTTAACAATCATCAATGCTTAATTTTTATCAAATATTGCCAATTTTTTTTTAACCAAGGGGTCATGTTTTCCAAGATATAGGTAACACCATGGCTTTAAAATTTTTTTCAAAACTGACACAGCTGAGCACAGCTCTCTGAGCCACTGCATAATACGGATGGTAATTAAGCCACAGCTTCAAGGTTGCATGGGCACAAGACAATTCAGCCTAATGAAGTATCGATCGACTGCAGTCGAGGTAAAACAAGTTGACATTCATTTAGAGGTAGCAATGTGAATATACCACAATGCCACCAAAGAAATAAAGGGAACAAACAATGAGGCTGAATTTTAATCTTGCAAACACAATTAAGAATCTTATTTATAGCATGCTGCTATCACTTAAACTAAAGCTAATTGCATACTTACTGCCCTGACATAAGATACTTAAATCAGCAGAAATTATATATCCTTAGCATAATGGCAAAAAGAAAAAGAAAAAGTGCAGGAAGTTTAGTGCTTCAATTAGAGAAAATACTAGTGCCTTAGAAAACTATACTGATGAAAGTGTTTGAAATAAAATTTCTCATGGAGTTTTCTGGCATAATTAAGCTTATCTTAGGGTGCTATGAAGAGTGATGCCAAAGAGTAAAATTCAACCTAGGTTAAGCAAACTTTTATTGAGAGTACACTGTTTTCTTCTCAATATTTACCATTTCCTATGGGAAATGATAGACACTGATGTACAATTGAATATAATTTACTAAATATTGTTTTACTTTTAGTTAGCTGATTTTTTTCTTAAATTGATAGCTTTTTCAAAAATTTTTTTTCAATTTACTTAAGCTGAAAACAAAAACTGTTCACCCATTTCTCCCACCCTTCACTTCTTGCAACTACCAACATGTTTTTTGTATCTATGAGCTTTTTTTTAAAGATTGCACACATACCAGAGATTATATGACATTTCTCAGTCTGACTTATTTCACTTAGCATAATGCCCTCCAAGTCCATATGTGTTGTCACAAATGGCAAGATGTTATTCTTTTTTTTAATGAATGAATAATATCCTATTTGTTATGTCTTATCTTTCTGATGATAGCCATTCTAACAGTTGTGACATAATATCTCATTGTGGTTTTGATTTGCATTCCCTTGATAATTAGTGATGTTGGGTACCTTTTCATGTACCCATTGTCCACATGTATGTCTTCTTTGGAAAATGTTGAGATCTTCTGCCTATTTTTTAATAGATTGTTTGCTTTTTTTGTTATTGAGTTGTATGGGTTCTTTATAAATTTTGGATATTAGCTCTTTATCAGATGTGTGAATGATAGTTCTTTATATATTTTAGATCTTAGTTCCTTATCAGATATATGATTACAAATATTTTCTCCATTAGGTAGGTTGCCTTTTCACTTTTCTGATAGCTTCCTTTACTGTGCATAAGGTTTTTAGTTTGATGTGGTCCCACTTGTTTATTTTTGCATGTGTTGCTATCGCTTTTGGTATCAGATTTAAAAAATCATCACCAAAATATATGTCAAGAACCTTACTGCCTATGCTTTCTTTTAGGAGCTTTATAGTTTCAGGTCTTACTCCTTTGTCATAAATTAATTGACCATATACGTGCAGGCTTATTTCTGGACTCTGCATTCTGTTCCTATGTGTCTGTTTTTATGTCAGTGCCACACTGTTTTAATTACTATAGCTTTGTCGTATAGTTTGAAATTGGGTAATGTGATACTTCCAGTCCTTTTTCTCAAGATTGTTTTGGTTATTCAGGCAGGGTCTGTAGTTCCAACAAATTTTAGGATTGTTTGTTCTATTTTTGTGAAAAATACCATTGGAATTTTGACAGGGATTTTAATGAATCTGTATATTTCTTTGGATGGTGTGAACCCTTTATGTAGGTATTTTCTTTTTTTAATTTTAATTCCCCTTAGTTAACAGACAGTGTTATATTAGCTTCAGGTACACAATATAGTTACTCGATAGTTCCATACATCACCAGTGTGGACATTTTAACAATATTAATTCTTCCTATCCATGAGCATGTAATATCTTTCCATTTATTTGTGTCTTCTTCAATTCCTTATTACTGTCTTGTTTTCAATATACAGGTCTCTTACCTCCTTCGTTAAATTCATTCCTAGGTGTTTTATTCTTCGATGTAATTATAACTAAATATTTACTGAAATGACCTTATTTGCCCAGAAACAAATTTCCAAGGCCATCATTAACAATCACATAAGGGAAGATCAGCATTTCTCAATACTAATATTTAAGTTTCCTTTTCAAATAAGCACTAAACTTACAGTTAACTAGTAAGTAGAGCCATCACATGATATATTTTTAAACTGTCACTAGTATCAAGAATTCTGGAGATATATTGTAGTCATGATTTTGACAAACATCAGTTTTTATGATATGATACTAAACACTATTTTTAACAGTATAATGAGATAATACTCATAAGTAAGATATTTGGCCATTTTATGACAATTTATAATGATTTCTAATTTAATATATGCATTTAAAATATGATTAAGCATTAGGAATAATTGTATTAAACACTTTCATAATGAAATATTCTTAAAAATGACATGCTTTCTACTCAACAATCTGTTGGCATATAAGAAGCATCTAAAATTCTATCATATATTATTTGTTTTAGTATTTTCTGTATAATTTTCTTTTAATTTTAAATAAATCAGAAGTTGAAATATGTTGTCCAATACTATCAATGACATTAATCACAAAACTATTTATTAATCTAGTATCTGGTACCACCTGAGTGGATCATTCAGTTAAGCATCCAACTTTTGATTTCAGCTCAGGTCATGATCTCACGGTTCATGAGTTTGAGCCCCATCTGGGCTCTCTGCTCTCAGCACAGAATCTGCTTTGGATCCTCTGTCTCCTTCTCTTTCCGTCTCTCCCCTGTTCATGCTCCCTCTATCTCAAAAATAAATAAACATTAAAAAAAATCTAGTATCTGAAAAGTTCATTTTGTGATAAATGGAGTCTTTGACTTACACCTGCTGCTGTAGGCTACTGACTTCAATAAACAGTCCAACTTTATATCTTTGGAGAAAACATACTTACTACAAAGTCTACTTAGAGGAGTCCTTCAATCAAAGACTTCACATAGGAATTAAAATTCAAAATGTATTTATGCTAGTCAATTGACTCAACGTTACTGGCATTGTATAGTTTTCATAAGTTGTATTCTCTCAGGAAAATTACACCCAAATTAAAGAGATAGTGCTAACATGTATAATTATATTACAGACCTCAGGCAGTTGGACATTTCCTTTAAAATACTGATAATCATATCTTAAGATTCACAAAAATTGCTCAACTTGTTTAGGAAATAGGGCATCATCTTTAATGATTTTTTAAAATTCAATAATAAATTATTTAAGTGTTCATTTTTGTGACATATATTTCAGGCTTGTCACATCTAATTTAAATTTTGTTTTTCTTTTGAGTTGTCTCCAAATAAAAAAAAACTTATTTATTATAAGATGTTTTGTCAGATAGCTATAATTAATATAGTGTGTTAACAATATTTAAGCATTACATAAAAACAACGCTGTGATTTCTATCACTATATGAATTAGTTACTACATAAAAAACAAAACAAACTTAATTTTACAATTACAATCAAATTGTTTTCTAATTTCCATTATACTGTCCTGTATTATTGACAACAGGGTAAAAAAAAAACACATTGTGTTTACTTATCATGCATTTCTATATTAAAATAACACAAATAACAGATGGTGCTTAACAACATATTTCTAAATTTGTTTATAATTTTTAAACGTTCTCTATATCTCCCATTATGCTACATACAGTTCTCTTTTGCTTATTAAGTAGTCAATAAATGTTTGTTAATGCGAATTTTCCATTTAAAGTATTTAAAAGTCAATTATGTCAACTTAATTCTAAACTCAAGGTCATAAAGCTTAAAGGTAGTTATGAAGTCTTCAGAAATGAAGTTTTATTTAGTGTGAGGTGGTAAAATATCACACGGTAGTAGTTACTTACTTAATGATGATGCTATTTACCTAACCTTATGCCTCCTGGAAAATGGCATTTTTTTTTTCTTGACCATATTAAATAACATAATACATAACTCTTGATATTGATGTTCTTAAATACTTAAGACACAATAGAAATATGATTTTTATGGCTAGCTGATTGAGAGAAAGAAACAGAACAAACGCTCTTTGTGTGTGCATGTGTATATTAACATACAGTGATACACATTTTGGCACACTCATAGACAAAAGCTGATGTAGACATCTAGGTATGAATGTTTGCAATGGCTACCTAGTTATGTCTTTGTGTACACTGGGTAATTTCACTTTGTTCCTTTGTCCCACAGCTTTCCTAAACTTATATTAATAAGGTGGTATTGGTGATACTAGAGTCTAGAAAAAATGCTTGAAATGAATCATCATAAATATACAAGGCTTATGCTAGAATGATGAACTGATATGGGGCATTGGAGTTTTATAAAATAATTTTACATTAAAAATGTAGTCCAGGGGCGCCTGAGTGGCCCAGTCGGTTAAGTGTCCGACTTCAGCTCAGGTCATGATCTCACAGTTCGTGGGTTCCAGCCCCGTGTGAGGCTCTGTGCTGACAGCTCAGAGCCTGGATCCTGCTTCCAATGTTTTGTCTCCTCTCTCTCTACCCCTCCTCCATTCACACTTTATCTCTTTCTCTCTTTCAAAAATAAATATTGATATTGAGCAACTTTTCATGTGTCTGTTGCCATCTGTATGTCTTCTCTGGAAAAATATCTATTCATATTTTTTGCCTACTTTTTAACTGGATTATTTGCTTTTTGGGCATTGAGTTTGGTAAGTTCTTTATATATTTTGGGTATAAAAAAGATTATGGTTAAAGTGTTTATTGCTGTCACTGCTGAGAGAATAAAGCAAAGAATCTTGTGAGTGCTGGAGTGAGTATTTTGTCCACATTCCAATTACCAATTGAATATGATGCTTTTGAAGGACTACAGCTGCAAGGATAAAATGTGGTCTGAATCACCAGAGCCAGTAATGAATAAACTAGATTTAATTATAAATAATTTCTTCATTCTAGGTGACTGTATATTTCTTGACTCAGAGTTAAAAAGTGTTTCATATCACAAATCCCTAGCTCCCATAGCTTATGTATATATTTAGTTATTCATAAGACCCATCATGCATACATATGTAACTTATGTATGCCAACCAGGCATTTATATACTGGTATGTGGGCTAGGGAATGGAAGAAAGAGAGTTCTCTGAGGCTTGAGAGGACCTGACCACCCTGAGAAGGACTTAAAAAAGTGGACACAGAGTCTATGGATGGCAAGGGTGAGATGGAAGAATCCAGAGGGTCTTGGTACCTGCAACATCTGGTCTCTCTCCCCATTTGTGTATCTCTCATTCCATTGTTTCCCTAATCCCCTAGAAATACAATCAAAGTCTCAAGTGGACAGTTGTGAGTTTGGCTAATAACAACCTATTATAAACCTTATTATTTATACTACATATATCTACAGTATCGAAATAAATGGCTGATAAGATGTGTCATGGTGAAATGAATGTTTATTTCAACAGAGTGTGCTTCATCAGGTATCTATTTCAATATTATTTATGTTATCATCATTTTGACTGATAGCCTTTTCTTAAGACAATTCCTACCTAAATATCCAACACATCAATCTAATTTTAGGTACGCTAATTATTATGACTGGTTTGAAGATAGCTTTGAAAAATCTCTCTCTCTCTCTCTCTCTCTCTCTCTCTCTCTCTCTCTCTCTCTCTCTGTCTCTCTCTGTCTATCTATCTTTCTCTCTGGCCAAGTTTGATGATCTGGGGTTATCTGTTTGAAAGCTGGTCCATTCTACAAGTTGGGGTCTTAATTTAATTAACAAACTTATCTGAAATGCTAAATTTGTCAGACCATGAAAAGTAAATAAATGTATCTTAATTAAATCAAATATATGTCTTAGAATTCTTTAAAAAAAGTAGCAAATACTGCTGTATTTAACTTGTATTTAAGATATAATTTTCTGTTACTGTTTTCTATCCCTTTCCTAAAATAATTTCTTTCTTCTTTCAGCTGCAGAGCTAACATAAATTGAAAATCAGACATGGAATCTAATCCTATGAGTTCCTAGATTAGAACATAAGTTGGATTTACTATTTAAGAGTTAGGATTCTCATTTGGGCACAATAGAAGGCTGAGAAATGGAATGAGTTCATTTGAAATAATTTAGATGGTTCTGAGTATTCCAAATACATAAACTCCACATAAGATATTCCTGCCTCATTGGAAACACTGTAATAACTTTACCTGAAGTAAAGGAACCAAACCTTTCAATAACTTGATCATTTCTATTGACAAAAATCCAGAGAATATGTTTGTATGAATTCTGGAAATGCCAGATTAGGCATAGAGAAACATAATTTTAGATCAAATTGGATTTCTCATTATGAATGATTTTATGCAAGATTCTTGATTTATTATGAAACTGAGTAATTGGAAGTGATTCTCAATTTAGCTTTGAAAGCTGGTTGCCCTGTAAACAATGGTGACCTCCATAGAATGAAACTGAGCTATTGGAAATCCCTTATTTTAATGTAGAGAAAGAAAACAGAAAACATTTGAGATGAGAATGTTAAAAGTGGCTTATTATGTACAAAACACTCACCTACCCTCTAGGTATATCCCTAAGAGCATAAAGCATATTGAAAAATTGGAAAACACATGGCTAGGAAAAGCTACAATTGCCCTCAAATTGCTGTAGATTTTGTCTTCTGTAGGTAGCTGATGCAGGTCAGAGAGACTAATGCTATTACTGAAATGGGCTTCCAGAATTCACAGTGATAGTGGAATCTGGGAATGGCAGAGGCAAGGTGGTGGAAATTAACTACCTCAGGCCACATGGGTACAGATACCAAAATGGGGGTCAGAATGAGAATGTTAATCAGACGGGCATCATTAAGGTGACCAACTGATCATGTAATCCCTAGAATTCCAAGACAGGTAACACATTAAATCTTAGTTTAGTAAAAATCTGAAAAAAAACCATAAATCGATAAGTGTTAAATTGAGGCGTATCTTGAGTCACAGTTATGAAGAATCACAGCTCTTTACCAAAATCCCAAGCCTAAATCAGTTCAGAGACAAGAACCTCGTAAATGAAAGGAAAGATAGGACTCTTAAACAACATCCATCACAGCTATGCACTGCAAGTATTCCTACCAAGCATTTCCGAAGGTACCTGTGACCATTTATAAAGATAATTACAAATTAGGGCAATAAAAATAACTTTGAACATCTAGGTAATTATTAGATACTGTTTTTGAGCTCATATTAATCCCTGGGGTCTAGATAGCTATGTGGACAACTAGTTCAGGTGAAGGCTTGTGGGAATGAGAAATAAAGGGAAAACTTCTCCAGGTGTCTTCCAAAGTGTATTAAATGAGTCCCTGAAATAATTCTGTATTAATTTATCAAATTCCTGAATGTATAATTGGAATAGATATATTCAAGAGTTAGCACATTCCTCACAATGGTTCTCTGTCCTATGGAATAAAACCTCTCAGGATTGGAAGGGCTAGATAAAACTCCCTCCAAAATAGCAACTAAATGCAAAACCACATCTTTGGGGGCAATAACATAAATTAGCACCGTCCCCCAAAACTTGAAAGATACAGAAATGAAGATTCCCATTACATTCCCATTTACCTCATTGATTTGGCCAATGAAAAAAAAAAAGTGGGACCATGAAAAATAATAGTAGATTTTCCTAAACTTGATCAGATAATTGCTGCTTTATCATGGATGTGTGTGTATGTGTATGTAAAATATATTTTTGATACTTAGAAGAGCCTATAAAATAAATAAGTTCAGCAAATAGCTTAAAACTACATACCCATATTCTCAAACCACATCAAGAAAAAATAGTGTGTTTTGAAACCCACTGTGAGTCCCTTCCCAATCATTTCATTTTTCTCAGCTAAGAGCAACCATCATCTTCAAATTTATGTTAATATTCCCTTGTTTTAGGGCACCTGACTGGCTCAGTTGGTGGAGCACACAACTCTTGATCTCAGGGTCATGAGTTTAGGTCCCACATTGGGCGCGGAGCCTACTTAATAAAATAAAATACATTTTAAAAATTAAAATTTGCACCGACAGCATGTATAATATTCCCTTGTTTATCTTTATGCTTTTATCCCTCACATATGTGCCTTAAAAAGACCTACTAAAGCCACGTATGGCTGCATATTTTCACTGAAGTCTAGATTGTGCTGTAGTTCAGGTGCCTAAACGTCACTGTGGTCATTTTGGAAAAATGAAGTTATAAGTCAAAAGGAAATATATGAAAATCTGTAACAAAGAGTGATGTTATAATCTCATGACTTGCAACAGATGATTAGCTATAGAAAGTGGCTGAGTCAACGATTTTAACTTTTCTGAATGTTTACAATAGCTGTTTCTTCGGAATTCAGTAAACAAGGTCATGTGTGACTACTCAAAAACATAGAGCTCACCAAAATCACCGTATTTGGCAACATTACAGTATGATTCATGTGCAAAACGCCGAGAAGAATTATAGGAAGAAGTAGAGTGCTCTATTGTTTCTCCTTCTAACTCATCTTGGCCTTTTCCAATCTTCAGGTGAGGTTATAAAGGAACAATTCTGCAGGGTGAAAAAGGTTCCCTCAACTAGCCAAGTAAGAAGTCATGGAGAGGAAGGAAGAACTTTACCAACACGCAGTCAAGAAAAGGTAACAATCTGAGTCTGTTCTTGAGTTAAATGAAGTAAGTAAAGGTTAAATTAAAATATTACTTCTTGCAACAACTAGCTATTGTTAGGTAAGATATTAAAATAATAATCATAACAATTATAATAAAAATAAAATTAAAACACATTAGAGACTTACCAAAAACCACAAGGATTACCTACAATAATTACAGTAAGAATTTGCAGAACCAGATCCAAAAATTGAGGGAGGACAAAAGTGATGAGTTTGGTATTTGGGATTACTTTTTAATTATGGTAACTGCCCTTTCCAGAAGCAACAATAAAAATTGGCTAATTGTTGAAGAATCCCAGTAAGACTGAAAATTCAGAACACAATTTAAAATGGGCAGAGGTCAAAGAAAAAAAAATCACTATGGGATTTAGACGATACTTGAAATTGAATAATGACAATAGCAAAATAATAATTTTGAAATTTGTGGGATGCAACTAAACTATGCTTACAAGAGCCATTGTAATCTTACATGTATATATTGGAAAAGAATAAAGGCTAAATATTAGTGATCTGAGCAACTACTATAAGAATTTTTTTTCAATGTTTATTTTTGAGAGACAGAGAGAGAGAGACAGAGCGCAAGTGGGGAAGGGGCAGGGAGAGGGGGAGACACAGAATCTGAAGCAGGCTCAGGTTCTGAGCTGTCAACACAGATCCTGATGCAGGGCTTGAACCCACAGAGCATAAGATCATGACCTAAGCAGAAGTCAGACACTTAACTGACTGAGCCACCCAGGCACCCCTGTAAGAAATTAATAAAAGAAGAGCACATCAAGCTCCTAAGATATGCAATAAAAGATAATAAATATGAGCCAAAATTAATGTTAGAAAATAAATCTACAATAAAGAGCAACAGCAAAACAAATTCATAAACACCAGGTAAGAATATGAATTATCAATATGAAAAATTACAAAGGAAGCATTTCTACATATCTCCCACCCTTTACAAATAAATTATTAACAATGCATTTAATTTAAATGGTTTTATTTTTTTTTATTTTTTTAAGTTTATTTTATTTTTGAGAGAGACAGAAAGAGCGAGTAGGGGAGAGGCAGAGAGACAAGGAGAGACAGAATCCCAAGCAGGCTCCACACTGTCAGCATGGAGCCTGATGCGGGGCTCAAACACACAAACCATGGGATCATGACCTGTGCCCAAAACAAGAGTCAGACACTTAACCGACTGAACCACGCAGGTAGCCACTATATTAAATGGTTTTAAAATCTTATTTTAGGGGTGCCTAGGTGGCTCAGTCAGTTAAACATCTGACTCTTGATCTCTGTTCAAGTCACCATCTCAGCGTTCGTGAGTTCAAGCCCTGAATTGGGCTTTACATTGACAGCGTGTAGCCTGATTGGGATTCTCTCTCTCCTTTTCTCTCTGCCCCTCCCTCACTCATACACTTGCACATGCTCTCTATTTCTCTCAAAATAAATAAAAAACATCAAAAAATGTTATTTTACAAATTATGCAAAGAAAATACAGACCCGGAGTGCCTGGGTGGCTCATTTGGTTAACCATCCTACTTCGGCTCAGGTCATTATCTCATGGTTCATGAGTTTGAGCCCCAGGTAGGGCTGAAAGCTCAGAATCTGGAGCCTGCTTTGGATTCTGTGTCTCCCTCTCTCTCTGCCCCTCCCCCACTCACTCTCTCTCTCTCTCTCTTTCTCTCTGTCAAAAATGAATAAACATTAAAAAAAAGAAAGAAAATACAGGCCTAGATGATATCATGAAACCAAACCAAATTCTACCAAAGAAAATTATAATACTAATTTGACATAAACTATTTAAAAGACTAGATATGAGGGGTGCCTGGGTGGCGCAGTCGGTTAAGCGTCCGACTTCAACCAGGTCACGATCTCGCAGTCCGGCAGTTCGAGCCCCGCGTCGGGCTCTGGGCTGATGGCTCAGAGCCTGGAGCCTGTTTCCGATTCTGTGTCTCCCTCTCTCTCTGCCTCTCCCCCGTTCATGCTCTGTCTCTCTCTGTCCCAAAAATAAATAAACGTTGAAAAAAAAATTAAAAAAAATAAAAATAAAAGACTAGATATGAAAAAAATCTATCATTTTGTCTTGCTCTCAAAAACCAAAATGAAATAATTTCTCCCTTACTTATATATATTTTCTGTTTTAGCCAGGAATATTAAAATAATAAAACAGTTATCAAAAAACAGCAAATGTTTATACAGAATTTTTTGTGCATGAAGCATTATTTTAACTGTTTTATCAGAATTGAACTATTTAATCCTCACAAGAGCTCCTATTTTTAATACACTTGTTACAAATGAAGAAAATAAGGCACAGAGATTGAATAACTTTCTAAAAGGCACAAAGCTATTAAGATGGGATCTGATCTAGGCAGTCCTACATGTGTGATCCTATGTTATCTTGCTTGCTAATTACTTTTATAAATTTATGCTGTGGACATCCCAGGGATTGTCTTTTTATAAAGCATATTTTATTATGTGCTGACTCTGTAGCAAAATACTTGTGAGATATTTCCTCACCTGGGAAGTATTTCCTAATCTCGTCTCTCTCCACCTTCTTAGTACTGCTTCTATATGTTGTATATAGTTCTGTTGTCTAATGACAATGATTAGAACAAGTTACAGCATAAAGGTATCAGCCAACGAACACAAAATTTTTTACGATTTTATTAATGAAGCCATTATAATTACTTTAAAATTTTCTTTTTTCTAGAAGACTCTGAGCTTACTAAAGACAGTAATTTATCTCTGTTTATATTTGTTCATTCATCCAAAGCCCTCTCTTTGGATACCATTTGCTGTTATACGTGGCACCATTTTATGTAATGGGCTCTGCCAGTATGGGTGATTCATAGGAACGGGGCCTGCTAATAAAAATAGCTCTCATTTAAGCATTTATTCTGCACCAAGAACTCTGCTGAGTATTTCCTGTGTGTAGTGGGCCTGGATTCTGGATAGCTCTGTGCTCCACCTGACAACCTGTTACTTCACCTTTTACGTCAGCCATTTTGTAGCTACCAGTTTTGCACAGAGTGACCTGGCAGCTTCTTACTTCAGTTGTACCTCACATTTCTCATTTTCTGTCCAGGATCTCCTCTGATGATGAAGGAATGCCTGCAAGGACTCAGTGGATCATCATACCCGTGCAGACCTGGAAGTCTGAGGAACTTAACACTTAATCACGGTGGCATGGGCATTGATGGGAAGTCACAACAGCATTATGCCCCACTCGCTCAGAGTGGTGACTGGTTCAATCACTCATCCCTGACTTCCTGATTTTACTTGTTTCTGTCATCACTCTCCCTAAAGCCTCCCTGCCCCCCCTGCTCCCCTCCCACACACAATCAAACTGCTTCCTGGGGGGAATTCAGACAAAAACAGGTCAGAATTACTACTCAGACTCATATGTCTAGGAAAAATTGGTTACTTCATATTATAAAACCACTTTGACTTTACTCAAAGGAAAATTTTGCAGCTTTCCAGTTATTAATATTCCAGTATCTGCTAGAATAAACAGTCCTTTCAATCTTTCACTTACAATATCCAGTCTTTTCAAAGTTCTACTCCCTATCTGGGAAGGCCTAAAACAATTCTTTTTAAGTAGTCCAGTCTCTCCAATTCCCTTTCTTCACCTCAGTGCAAAATGTGGTTATCATGCCTCCATGGACATGGAGAAGAGATCCTTGGACATGGTCGTTGTTCATTGGCTCCCTCAGAAACCACGCTGATACTCCTGCAAGGCCTGCAGATTGCATAGCCTTGTGGTGTTTGCTTAAAATATTTTAATCCCACTGTGGGAATTGGGTTGGAAGCTCTGTTGAGTTAGTACCTGATGGCCTGCCATTGCTAACTTCATCTCACCTTCATTTATGTAACAGATCTTCGAGGTCTGGTCATGGCCACCACACTAGCCCAGATCTGGCAATGCAAACTAAAGTTCTCCAAGCCACTTTTTATCTAGCCCTATGTGACCAGCAATACATACTCAGTCACTTTCTAAGTCCTTTTCTATGGATAGTCCTGTTCTTATAGGACAATTTCTTGTCCAAGAGAGAACCATTAAAATGCAATAAAATCAAAATACAATTAAGTTTTGGGGAAAAAAAAGAAAAGAATTTCTTGCCCAGTTCATGCCACTTGGCACTAAGGGTAGATGGTGAAAGTTCATATAATTTCTTCCTTTGTCCACACATGCTAAGAAAAACAAAAACAAAGACAAAACCAGATTTGTACAGTAGTTAAATTACAAGGTGGTTTCCTTCTTGAATCTAAAACATGAGCTGGCAAAATACTTCTACCGTACCCAATAGATTTACCCAACAGATTACCTTTGAGCAGCCAGGCTCACCTGTATCACCCTCTGTTCATTCTTTCTCCTTTTCCCATAATATTTAAGAATCAAGAGTAAATCTTCTTTCTCCCCACTTCCTCCCATTTTTTTGTATTTAATAGATACCAGAAGGAGTGAGTTTTGGCTTTCCATGTATAGCAAATCATGGCCTCTCTCCTCCCAACTCCAGCTTCATAGCTTATCACTCATAATGAACTAGATGCAGGAGAAGCCTGGTTACTTTACCAACTATTGTATCTATATCAGAAAGCACTTCAAAAGCACTATGCTTGTTGCATGTGCTCTGTCAGTTAACCCTCAGAAAAATCCTAGGAGATACATGTAAAAACTCTATTTTACAAACAAGAAAACAGCAAAAGATGTTAAGTAACTTTCCAAAGTCACAATGAAAAAGTGTTAGATCAAGAATTCAAGGTCAAGTTGGTTCATTATAAACACTGAGCTCTCAGCCATATGGCTAAACAAGACTCATAATTTCAACCTGTGACTCAAATGTCACAGATACAGAGTAAGTGCATCTTGAATAGAAATTAATGAAATATACTTATCAAATTTTGAACCCCAACTCATTCCAGTACCAAGAACTGCTGCAAAATATACTATGTTGGTCTCTGTTGCTAAAGAGAAACTCATGTGCTATAATTTTAGTTTTCTTCTTGCATGTAGATCACTTGCTTTTGAATGAATCATTTTTATTTTTTTTTTCTTCAATGTTTTTATTTATTTTTGGGACAGAGAGAGACAGAGCATGAACGGGGGAGGGGCAGAGAGAGAGGGAGACACAGAATCGGAAACAGGCTCCAGGCTCTGAGCCATCAGCCCAGAGCCCGACGCGGGGCTCGAACTCACGGACCGCGAGATCGTGACCCGGCTGAAGTCGGACGCTTAACCGACTGGGCCACCCAGGTGTCCCTGAATGAATCATTTTTAAAACCTGATGGCAGAAGGAGATTAATCACTCTGTAAAAAATTTATTTACATGGGAATGCAAGCTGGTGCAGCCACTCTGGAAAACAGTATGGAGGTTCCTCAAAAAACTAAAAATAGAACTACTCTACGACCCAGCAATTGTACTACTAGGCATTTACCCAAGAGATACAGGTGTGTTGTTTTGAAGGGACACATGCACCCCCATGTTTATAGCAGCACTATCGACAATAGCCAAAGTATGTATAGAAAGAGCCCAAATGTCCATCGATGGATGAATGGATGAAGAAGATGTGGTGTGTATACACACACACACACACACACACACACACAAAATGGAGTATTACTCAGCAATCAAAAAGCAATAAAATCTTGCCATTTGTCACTACGTGGATGGAACTGGAGGGTATTATGCTAAGGGAAATAAGTCAGTCAGAGAAAGACAAATACCATATGACTTCACTCATATGAGGACTTTAAGAGACAAAACAGATGAACATAAGGGAAGGGAAACAAAAATAACATAAAAACAGGGAGGGGGACAAAACATAAGAGACTCTTAAATATGGAGACAAACAGGGTTACTGGAGGGGTTGTGGGAGTGGGGGTGGGCTAAATGGGTAAGGGGCATTAAGGAATCTACTCCTAAAATTATTGTTGCACTATATGCTAACTAATTTGGATGTAAATTTTAAAAAAATAAAAAAATTAAATTAAAAAAATTTTTTAAATGTATTTACAGAAAATCTTACGTAAAATACTGTACCAAGTGCTGGAGATACACATGTTCATACCATGGTCTCTTCCAAAGGACACAGAGAAAAGAGCCTACACACAAAAAAAGAAAATTGACCATATATATGAGTATATTTACAGCAATTGAATGTCACTGAGAGTTATTGCTCTATGGTGTCATATAAATGGAGAAATCTATCTAGGATAGAGTGAAGTATTGTGTCCTGAAAATTAAGAAAGAAAATGTTTCAAGTTGGATAAATTAAACAGTGCAAGTGCCACAAAGTAATTAATATTAGGCTAAGACTAAATTGCATCTATTTAGTTTGTGCTTTTGGTAAGATCAATTGCCACTGTGCTAGGGAAAGAAAATGTATAAAATAGTTGAAGATAAGGAAGCGACAAGGATCGCTTATTTTAAGAACCTTGATAGAACTGGATCCAGAGCACAGGGGAGTCTAGTCTGTCTAGTACTCCTTTACCCTACACAAAGAGAAATTTATCCATTAAGAACTTATTTAAGTCATGCTGGCTCTACTCTTTGGTTTAGACAAATGGGGAGGAGATTTCAGAGACGAAAGGGGAGGAGCTTGAAGCAGATTAGAGAATGAGGGAAAGGTACAGCCAAGAAAGAAGACAGGAAAAGAAGGAGAAATGAAACAGAAAAAGGAAGACAAAAAAGTGATGAAAAAAGAAGAGAAGGAAATAAGGAGTAAGAAATGAAGAGAAATAGAGAATATAAAAAGTAAAGAGGAAGGAAGGAAAGAAAGAAAGAGAAGAATCAGGGAAAGCAGAATAAAGAAATAAAGCAGTGTTTAACTTTCTCACTTTTTCTCATCCCTATTTGTCTCATAAGTAAATCAATATCCCAAGTGTAGTATTCAGCAGAGGCTCCAAAGACCAAGACATCTTCTAAACAATGAAGAATATACAAGCATATACAAAACCTATTAAAACATTGGTTTGACTTATCAGGAAAGGTTTGTTTGTTTGTTTGTTTGTTTGTTTGTTTGTTTTCTAATGCACTGGCAATTGTTAGAAACTCTTAGGACATTTTTTTTCATTGTTTTCCTCCATCCATTTGCCTTCTCACAAACCAAAGATGGAATTTTGTTTTAGAAACCACTGCTCCCCCAGTCTCTCAACCTGTTATGTAGTGAGGCTTTCAGGCCAAAAAAACCCAGCACAATGAATTCCCCTGACTCCAGACATTGCTTCATATTGAATCACATTGAAATTAATCTCAAGATATATTCTAGAAGCCTTCAAATAAAGACTCTTGCTCTCTGACACAGGCCTATGAGCTGCTGGCAGTCCTCCTGAGACCAGCAGGGAATGAGTCTTTTTGAGAACGGAATTAATATTGTGGAAGCTGACCCAACAGATGGAGGGAATCCCAGTCCTGAATTGTTTGGCCCATACCTAAAGGTAGATCTACTTTTCATTCTTTCTATTAAGGATCAATTAATTCCTTTATTCTATCCCACCCTCCCCTACAATGAGGCTAATTTACATTTGGCTTCCTGTCACTTATGACAAAAAAGAAAGAAAGAAAGAAAGAAAGAAAGAAAGAAAGAAAGAAAGAAAGAAAGAAAGAAAGAAAGAAGAAAGAAGGAAAGAGAAGAAAAAAATCTAAAAACACTTTATGATTCAATAAAAAAGATTTTCATGAATAATGTTTCCCTTAGATATTATATTTGTATATTGTTCTGTTTAGTAAATACTGTGGGAGAAGATTAAAAGTTACCACTTTTTATATGAAATTTGTGCATCATGATTTTATAACAAATCCTCTTTAGTTTCAGACTGAAGACAAGTAAAATTTAGGAAGGGAAATTAGCAAAAAAAATCATATTACAAATAAATAGTTATTAAAAGAAAGAAAGAAAATAATGATTCTTTTTAATATTAAGGAGGAAAAACAACTATGGACAAACAAGGATGTAAAAATTACTTTAAAATTAAAGATATCATTTGAGATTGTTTCTCTAACATTCAGGCAACCAGTATCTCACAAGAATGGGAAACTAATCATAATTTTAGTTTTTCCTTCTAGGTATATATGTTTCTAATTTCCACTATAAATAAAATATGGTTTTTAAAATGCAAAAACACATAGAGTGGTGAGTTCCTAATGATATAATCATCTATTATTCTGACTACAAATAACTTACCAACTAACTTTTTTTCCTATTTTGATCTCCACAGATATAAATTATTTTCAAGCCACATTGTAAGGGGAGTGAGTTGATTTATTTTCAGTTGAATTCTTCAACACATTAATCATCCAAAATATTTTGTTGTCAAATGAATCAACTTTTGGGTATATTCCAAGTGGTTGTCCTAAGCATAGATTTTTATTTTTTAACAAATTACATTGTTATATAATTGATATATTTTTAAAGTGTTATATAAAAACTGAAACCATGAACACACTGTAACTGTAATAGAAGATCCAGGTTGAGTGAACATGCATTCAAATAAAGAATTAAATTCCTCTTGGGAGAGAAATCATCTTAAAGTAAATGAATAATCTAAATCTTAAAGGTATTACTGATTATTTATCAAATATAACATAAAATTCCACCAATAAAGAGTTGTATAAATAAACTATGATATCTACAATGGTGGAGAGTACTATGCAGACATAGTACAAAGAGGAATGAGGAACAATTTTACACACTATTATGGTATTATATTGAGATTATACTGTTATATATGTAGTAGCTGCAGTGGATTGAAATATAACAAAGTATGTTTTTGATCTATGAGTTCATAATGATGCTAAAAATACAGGCACACATTATTTCATCTTTGGAGGGCTCTTAGGGTACCAACTATGCTGAAACCTGATGAGGAGCAAGATTCTTAACAAATATTAGGGGTGCCTGGGTGGCTCAGTCGGTTAAGCCTCCGACTTCAGCTCAGGTCACGATCTCAGTTTGTGAGTTCAAGCCCTGCGTCAAGGTCTGTGCTGACAGCCTGGGGCCTGGAGCCTCCTTCAGATTCTGTCTCTCTCTCTCTCTCTCTCTGCCTGTGCCCTGCTCACACTCTGTCTCTCTCTTTCTCTCTCTCAAAAAAAATAAATAAATAAAAATAAACATTTAAAAAAGTTTTTTTAAAAAAAGAATCTTACAAATATCCTGCCTCACTTGTATGATTAGTATCTTTGAGTAACCACATAGTTGATGAAAAGAAGTTTCTCTTTATAAAAGAGAACACACCACTCACCACTCTATGTGTTTTTGCATTTTTAAAAACCATATTTTATTAGTATTCTAGCTAATAAACAAAGAAGAAATGATACAATTTGAATTTTATCAATGTGTACTCTGTAATAAAATATTGAATCTGGGTAATAATTGTCAATGCCTGCTAAAGCTATCAAGTGAAAAGCTGAAGAGAGGCTTTATAATGATTGGATCAGGTTGACAACAACCAAACAGATTGATTGTAACACCATTACAGTGAAGTCCACCAGACAGTTTTGGGCCTCCTGATAAAGGTATATAACAAAATGCATGAAGACAGAGGAGAGAGGGAGAAGGAGAGAGAGAAAGAAAAAAAGAATATATGTATATGTATGTGTATATGTATATGTATATATACATATATATATATGAAAGAGACTATCAATTTGTTATAATGAGATAATTTTGTTTGGCTTCTGATTCAGTAAATGAACTGAAAATATTTAAAAGAAAATCAGATATGTTTAAATATACAGTTAATAGGAATCCCTGTTAAATTTAAATGATTCACAGGAATGAAACACTTATGGATAAAATTATATGATATCAGAAATTTCCTTCAACTCTTCCATTGTTATAGTTGTGAAATGAGTTGAAACAATACTGACCATGAATTGATTATTGTTGGAAGTTTGGCACACATGCCGAGAGGGCTCCTTACTTCTCTGGAACTACAAAGGCTCCTGTCAATGCATTAAACATTGGCAGAGTCCAGGGGTGCCTGGGTGGCTGAGTCCGTTAAGCCTCTGACTCTTAATTTCAGCTCAGATCATGATATCACGGTTCATGAGCTTGAGTCACGTCTGGCTCTGCACTGACAGTGTGCAGCCTGCTTGGGATTCTCTCTGTTCCTCTCTCTCTGCCCCTCCCCATCTCATGCTTTCTCTCTCTGAAAAATAAATAAACTTAAAAAAATTTAAAAAACAATTGGCAGCGTCCAGAGGCAGTATCTGGTAGAGGTAGCGGTGGCCAGGGCAGGTGTGGCACCATAAAGAGCAACACTGGCATAGAAGCTAAACTTGATAGCTTTTCATGAAATGGTATGAATGGAATGGTAGGGTAATTGCAGTTCTTTTTTTTTTTTTTTCATTTTTTCCAATGTTTATTTATTTCTGAGAGGGGGTGGGGACAGAGCATAAGCAGGAGAGGGGCAGAGAGATAGGGAGACACAGAATCTGAAGCAGGCTCCAGGCTCTGAGCTGTCTGCACAGAGGCTGATGCGGGGCTCAAACTCATGAACTGCAAGATTATGATGTGAGCCTAAGTCGGACGCCCAATGGACTGAACTACACAGGTGCCCCAGAATGGCAGGGTCATTGCAGTTCTAATAGCGGGCCTCTCCGATGAAGTTACCTCAAAAGATTTCATAGACAACAGAGACATTGGCAGAAGATTTCACCAAATGTGTCCAGAAAAGACCAGGATCAGAAAAATTGTAAGATTGGGCAAACTAGTGCACAAACACTTGTCATAACCCCCTAGGTAATCCTAGAGACACTGCTAAAGATTTGAATAAGCTAAGAGGTCCTAAATATATTAGTCATTGTATTCCACGGAATGGTGCCCCCTGCCAAAAAGATATGTTTATGTCCTAATGTCCAGAACTGTTGAGCAGTACCTTATATGGAAAAAGTGTTTTATAGATGTAATTAAGTTAAGGATCTTGTGATGAGATCTGGTTAACTGTGTAGGGCCTAAATCCAATGGCAAGTGTCTTCATAAGATACAAAAGAGGAGAACTTCAGAAGAACAGAAGGCGATTAATTTCCCTAGTATTTTCTTAACTCTTTTAGATCTGTATTTTGTTTTGTTTTGTTCTGTTTTTGAGACAGAGAGAGAGCACAACTGGGGGAGAGGGGCAGAGGGACAGAGAGAGAATCTTAAGCAGACTCCATGCTCAGCATGAAGCCCAATATGGTTCTTACTCCCATGCCCCTGGGATCACTACCTGAGCCAAAATCAAGAGTTGATTGCTCAACCGGCTGAGCCACCCAAGTGCCCTATGTCTGTGCTTTTTTAGTACCCATAGGGATACTGATTGTTCCTCAGATTTTTATGTATTCTTATATATTAGCTTCTGAGCAGAACTTAGAGCTATATTTCTCAACCTGGGGAAATGGGAAGATACCAGAGTCATCTTATGAGCTCCTGCCAGATTTATACCTACTGATCCAGGGTATCATTTGTAAAAGTTTTATCATTGGTTGTGGTTTGAATAATAAATTTGCAAGAATATTAATTTAGCCATTAATATTTATTCCTTCCTCCCATGACTTATATGTGAAGTATGCTATTTTTAAAACCTTACACACACACACAAAAAAATGGCTTTGTTGTATTTCAGCATTATATACAGAAATTGATGACTTTGCATGAACTATGGCAGTAAATCTCTATCTCTTTTCTCCCAAAATTATGTGTAAAAAGTGGTAGAAAATGTTGGAAATTTAATTTTGGTAAATGTGCATTTAACTTTAAAGTTTTGAACATAAAATTTATATAAAGGGCCATGATATGAAGTCAGAAGACCTAGACTCAAATATTCTCTGCCACTAACTTAATCTACAATCTTAACTATGTTTTATAAATCTGTGCCTCGGTTTTTTCCTATGAAAGTTAGTACATTGATTTAGCGGACTATTTGCCCTTTCAGCTATGAAACACCAACTTTGATCTTTTAATGATACAGTAAATATTGGTAGTTACAGAAATCATTTTTAAAAAGAAAATCCATTTTTAAAGCAAATTATTCTGCTATAATTTTACTATTTCACTTTCATATATCATGTCCACTGTAGTTGAATACATCTAACCTGTTTGAGACTTTGATTTTAAAACTGAAAGTCACCTGTCAAGAGTTTCTTGGCCCTTTTTTTTAAAATTTTTTCAAATGTTTATATTTTTGAGAGACAGAGAGAGAGAGCAAGAGACAGAATGTGAGCTAGGGAGGGACAGAGAAAGGGAGACACAGAATCCAAAGCAGGCTCCAGGCTCTGAGCTGTCAACTCAGAGCCTGATGTGGGGCTCGAACCCCACAAACTGTGAGATCATTACCTGAGTTGAAGACAGACGTTTCATCAACTGAGCCACCCAGGCGCCCCAAGTTTCTTGGTCCTTTCAATGGAAGCAGAAGTACATCCCAATGCTATTGATGACACTATGTAAAGTTTTAATATATTTCTGGGGTTTTCTGATTTCTTCTATTTGGGTTTAGAAAATACAGACCTGTATTAAAAGCAGTGTTCATAGGGAAAGGGAAGAAAAAATAAGATAAGATAAAAAGAGAGAGGGACACAAACCATAAGAGACTCTTAACTATCGAGAACAAACTGAGGTTTTCTGGAGGGGTATGGGGGGGTGAGCTAAATGGGTGATGGTAGCAAGGAGGGCATTGGTGATGAGCACTGGGTGATGTATATAAGTAATGAATCACTAAGTTCTACTCCTGAAACCAATACTATACTATATGTTGACTAACTTAAATTTAAAAAAAATCTTCAAAGAAAAATAAATAAATAAATAAAAGCAGTGTTCACACATTGTTTCCTTAACAAAATAATTTTAAGTGCATATATGATCTGCAAGTCCCCATGACTACCCTCAGATTCAATAGTTCAGTAGGACTCACAGCACTCAGCAGAGCAATATATCCTTGGGACAATTTATTACGATCAGCACATACATATTAAAATTAGCAACAGGAAAAGGCACATAGGATGGGAAAAAGGAGAGTCTAGGTACAGGACTTCCAGGTGTCCTCTACCAGTGAAGTTGGGGAGTGTGGGAAAGGTGTCACTGTCAGGCATTCCACTGAGCTGGAAGACAGAGAAAGCTGAGTTGCCAGGTATCCTACTAGCCAATTAGAGCAACAAGTCAAAAATGAAGGAGTTAAGCCATAATTACTGCTTTGATGGTATAAGCAACAGTCTGAAACTTGAGAAAGCATTGACTCACCATTTTGTATTTTGCCCCGGGGAATGGCTACTGATGGAGGGTCAGGTGGATCAGCCTGATGTGGGACTCGTCTCATTTTTGAGGGAGATGTGCACAAAATGTTCAAGTAGTTCTGTGGATCCTGATATTGGAGGGAAGGGGAAGAGAAGGCTTGGGAGTAGAAAAGTACTAGGTACTAAATGACAGGGGGAAGAATGTATTCAAGTTCCCTTTCCTTCCCCCAGTAAGAAATCCTCAGCAGAGGTACCTGAAAAGGATCTTGGTGGAAGGCCTCAGATGAAGTCTTAGGAAAGAAGGTGCCAGGGCTAAGAATGTTAATAGTGAAACAGCATGACAGGGGCGCATGGGTGGTTCAGTCAGATGAGTGTCTGATGTCGGCTCAAGTCTTGATCTCATAGCTTGTGAGTTTGAGCCTTGCATCAGGCTCTGTGCTGACAGCTCAGAGCCTGGAGTCTGCTTCAGATTCTGTGTCTCTGTATCTCTCTGCCCCTCCACAGCTCACTGCTCATGCTCTGTCTCTCTCTCTCTCAAAAATAAATAAACATTGAAAAATAAGTAAGTAAGTAAATAAGTAAATAAATAAATAAATAAATAAGAGCATGACAGGCCAGAGAACCCTGGACCCTTGATGGCAACTCCCTTCAGAGACTGGCATGCACTGGCTATGCACATAGTTTGGAGTGAGGAGGACAGCTTTACTCCAAAAGCCCTGCCAGGTAAAGCCTTTGCATTTGCCTATGGTCAGACCTGACAAATCATACATAGGCTTTTAACCAGGAGCCAGACTCCTCACTTACTTTTCCCAGTAACACGGAGGAAGCATTGCCAACCAGGGAATGTCACTGGAGCCTAAGTATGCAAGCACTTTACTAGGGGTTGGATATGTTGGCATGGCTGATCACTCACATGGATGACCTTAGTCTATAATCCCTTCAGAGGTCAAGCTGCTACTGCATGACCCAAGATCCCCAATATAAATCAAAGTGTTAGCATAGACTATCAGACATGACCCAAGGTCTCCAGGTAAACAGACACCCTTACCAAGAAGGACATTCCAGGGGCTTTAGTTACCTCCCAGGAACTGGGGGCAAAGGTCAGACCTTTCTATTGCACAAGGTATTGTATGAAAACTTGAGGTAGACATAAAATTTTATAGTGAGCCACACTCAAAAAGTATATTGTAGAAGATAAGAAGGAAAGAAAAAAATTAGACTGTGTAGGTAGAGCATTCTTTCTTGATTTCATCTTTTGCATGGCTACCATATAGTTGTGTTACTTTGTTCCATTACAATGTTTTCAAGTATTTCTACTTCATCATATCTGTAGTGTTCTGTAGTTCCATTTTAGGTAATATTTGACTTCAGGCAATATTTTACCTTACAAAAAAATTCTAAAAAGTCTGAAATGGTTATAGGCCATGAGTTTCAATAAGCTGTGTTTAAATAATGATAAAGGGATATAAGGGAGATCTATTTTGTCCTTTGGATTTGGAGAAAATATTGCCATAGTGATATTACAAATCTCTGTGATAATTTTTCTTCTTTGAGTGGAGCACAATACAAAGTATACTCTACCGCTATAGCTTCCTAACAGATCTTCAAGAGGACAATTATGTGGCCCAAAAGTGCCACAAAGTCAAACAGTTCCTATGGTTTCCTCTGAGACTCTAAAAGCACAGCTCCCAGAAAAACAGGTGGTATTCATGTTTACCCCACCTCATAGGCAGAAGGTTTCCTATTTGTCTCCAATACCTTGAGAAACATAGCCTGAGATTCACAGAAGTAAATGAACTTCACACAGTGGCAGCACTGGTATCCCAGTGAGAGTCTATAGCCTCTGCATTGGCAAAGCTATTGGTTTATTAGTAGTAGTACTATCACTATTCTTCCTGACGTTTTCTCTTCACGTGTTTAATTGGAACAGGTTTCAGTTGGACAAATATGCTGGTGTGGGTATGTTTTGTCCCTGGCTCTGTATCCTTTCAAGAATGACTGAAAACTAAGTGCTCTTTCTTGAGACACCTGTGTTGTTCAGCCTGCGAGGGTCTTTTACCACATTAACTAATTTGAACAACGGGTCTCAAGGAACTCTTCCTTGATCACATTTTATCCACTTTTTCCTCAAAAAGGAAGAGAAAGCAAAATAAAAGAAAAAGAAGCCAAAACCTAAGGAACAGAGATTTCCCTTGCTCACAAGCACATGAATCAATTCAACTTAAATGCTGAGCGTTTTAAAACAATTGGCAGATTGTAAAACAAATCTCTAAAACCATTTGATTTAATTGACCTTGCATACTATCTGGCACATAGTATTCAACTAAAATATGTTTGTTGAATGTAAGTGAATCATCCAGTTAATTTAGTAAACATGGTTAAATGAGTGTGCATACTGAGGCGTGGGCTTAACTGTCACATAAAATGGTAAATCCACAAACCTGGAATGGCTTACACTTGAAAAACCAACACAAACGCAAACAATCTAGCAAAGTGTCATAATATTTTCCTAATTTGGCAAAAGTTTATTTTGAAATAATCAGAATGTTTTTACAATCCTATAAGGTACTGTCTTTTTTGTTTCCATGAGAAGTCAGGTTTACTACTGGAGCGAAGAAAAAACGATTTGGGTTGAGAAACCATGATAAATGTATTCTCTTCCATTTGCATTTAACATCCAACTGATTGGCATTAGCATTAGGTTAAAATATTTATTGCACTTATTCAAGATAAATTGCATCAACATAATTTATTATTTAAGAACAAATGGAAATAATCTGCATCGGTGAAGATAACATGGTGCTTCATACTATTTTTGACAAGGGCAGGTTTAAGTGTTAAACTACTTGGTTTATAATTTATAAAATACAAAAATGTAACCGTAAATATTTTAACATCCTTAAGAAAGAAGAATTAAAAGGTATGACAACCACCACAAGGGGAGGGGTGTGCATGCCCCAAAGACATTTCAACAGAAAAGTCGGCCAGTGAAGCCTTCCAGAGAGAACTGAATTAATCAGACTGTCTCCCTGTGGGTCCTTTCACAGTGGTATTGTAAATGAAGAAAGTAATTTACATCAAAACAGATTCTTCAATAAATAACTTCTGCCACTGAGTAACCTAGCTTAGTTTTTCCTCTCTAACTTCCATGACTAAGCACTTAGTTTCGAAGAATGTAAAATAAGACAATATTTAGAATCAGAATGGTGAAAGAGATAAGCTTCCCATTTTTCATACTTTCATTAAATTTACTTTACCGTTGGTGAAATCTGCATTAATAATAGTGTTCTATTGTATTGTCACCATGAAGGATGCTGCAAAGATTTCCACTGACATCTTTTCTGTTACTGCGTTGACATCATCCTAGATATTGCCTTCCCATCATCTTGACATCATAGCATAGCCTCCCCAGACCTGTGGTGATATTGCTTTGCATTGTTTTAACATCACAATCTGGTCTGTGTAGATTTGTATTGACCTCATTTTGCCATCAATTTGACATTGT
The DNA here is from genome assembly GCF_018350175.1 of Felis catus. NCBI lineage: Eukaryota > Metazoa > Chordata > Mammalia > Carnivora > Felidae > Felis > Felis catus. The sequence goes on along the minus strand of NC_058385.1, from coordinate 25,296,263 downwards.
AATTTGGTCTCCATGGAAACATTGAAACCATTTTGTCATTATAATTTGTCATTATAATGTGGTGTCCATGCACTTATCAAAATGTTTTCATAAAGCAATTTGACATCACAACACAATCTGTATAGGCTCCCCCACAGAACGTTATGACGATGGTAAATTGCATTCAAGTGATTGGGAATGGGATTGTGATAAGCATGAGAAAAAATATCCTTTGTATGTACTCAGAAGATATTTTTTTCAGTCTTAAGTATGTGCATAGTTTGTTTGTTTTTTCTTTTAAAATCAAGAGATATTATGATGAGAGGTGGCTTTTTTTGTGATAAGTATCACATTTTATGCAATTTAATCTCTGAACTTCTGAAAAAAAATCCTTCATTTCCTCAGAGTAAATTTTCTTCTGGTGGTAACAAGAATATGCAGATATTTTTGTTAATTAAAATCTGTCTTTGCTCTGACACATTAATAAATAGAACCCGGTCAAAGCTAACCCCTATTTCTCCTTTCTAAATGTCTTACTACTTTTGATTTTAAGCTACAATTTCATTATTCCCTAAAAATAGATTTTGGCATTATCTTCTATGACCATTTTCAGTATCCTTTGGTAAACAATACTTATGCAGGCTATTCACAGTATCTCAGAGAGAAATGGGGTATTTATTGGAACAGAGACCCCAGACACAGGAAGAAAATGGGGGCACCTGGGTGACTCAGTTGGTTAAGCGTCCAACTTCAGTTCAGGTCATAATCCCATGGTTTGTGAGTTCAAGTCCCACATCAGGCTCTGTGCTGACAACTCAGAGCCTGGAGCCTGCTTCAAATTATGTGTCTCCATCTCTCTCTGCCCCTCCTCAACTCATGCTTTCTCTCTCTCTCTCTCCCTCTCTCAAATATAAGTAAATATTTAAAAAATTAAGAAAAAAAGAAGACAATGGAAATGGGTAGCACAACAAAGGAGTTGAATTTTTTTTGAGACTTTTTCTAGTTCTCAGTTCATATTCTCTTTTCCCAGTCCACGGAGATGTGCAAGGAGGCAAAGGGATGGCTGCTGGTGGTTTTAGACTTGAATCAGATAGGCCCCATGATCTGAAAGGAAGGAAATTAAAAAATGTCTTCCTCAACAACCTCCATCCATAAAACCTCAGAGAAGGAATCTCTCAGCCAGTCTTAGTTACTTGCCAATTTCTGGAGTAATCACTGTGGTCTGGGAAACAAGATCAGAGCAGCCTAATTTGGATGGCTTACCACGCTCGTCCATAAGGTTATGAGAGCATTATGCAAACATCCATCTGGACTGAACATGAAAAAGTGTATTTCAGAATAAGAAAATAGGTAGAAATAAGGACAACTGTTCAAGGCAGCATTATCTTCTGATTCATTTGCTGCTCTAGACTTTTTCTTAGTGTTTTCTACTCACATCACTAACATGGTCAATTGGTCATGCTCTACGATTCCATTGGTAACATAGTTTACTGTATCTCCTTATGATCTGCCATTCTATCATTGACAACTTGGGTCTTGCTGTCAGATGCATTCTGACCACCGCTTCTGTCTCACATCCCAGACACATCTGTGGCCACTATCTACCCAAAGATAAGGAATATTTGGGGAAGAATCTGGTGCTCGCTAGGTCAGAATTCTGGGGGCCGCTTTATTTCTCACTTCCATTTGATTTATAAATTTAAAATTTATACATTGCCTTACATTGCCTTCTTAAATTTAAAATTTATACATTGCCTTACAACTAATTACAACTAATATTAAACTTACAACTAATATTAAACTGTCCAAAAATAATTTAAAATAGATTCTCATTTGATCCCACAACTCTTATAGAGAACATCTTACAATATCCATTTTATATATGAGTAAGCTAATGTTCCCAGAGATTAAGTAGTCTGTTTAAAGGCTTACAACAAGTTAAGTCTCCTGATTCTTAGGACAATATTCTTTGCATTTTGTGGCATAGTTATTATTGTTAAGTTATTAAAACTCATCTTTAGGCTTGCATTCATCTTAATGTCTGCAACTCTTCTAAGATGCTCTATTTCAAGCCAATATTCTGTTTTAAAAAATGATCTTAAGTATAGCTTCAATCATATACTTACCTTGTTAACATACCTCAAAGTCCATTTCCTTTCCTTAGTGGAAAAAAAACCCTGAATAAGTAGATGTTAGCTATACTTCTACTTGGTCAAAGATATCAAATATACAAGAGCAAAAGAAGTTCATGAAACTGGCAGAGGAAATAGATTCACTACATCCTGACTGTTGAATCTAAGATCGTAGGCCAACTGTTATAACTTAAATGAGTTGAGGGGTCAGAAGACAATATTAACAAGTGAAGGGTACCAGAGTTGCTCCAAAACAGAATCTGACTAGTATTCTCTGGACAGAGACACATCTTGAATATTAGATACATAAGAACATGTTTCATTAGGGGCGCCCGGGTGCCGCAATCAGTTAAGCGTCTAAGGCTCAGGCCATGATTTCTCAGCCTTGTGTCCCCTGTTAGGCTGTATACTGACAGCTGAGAGCCTGAAGCCTGCTTCGGATTCTGTCTCCCTCTCTCTGCTCCTCCTCTGCTCGCGCTCTGTATCTCTTTCTCAAAAATAAACATTAAAAAAAATTTTTTTTAAAGAATCTGTTTCATGACACATACAGTCACTTTATTTATTTTCTTTTTTAGTAGGAAGAAAGTAACAATCAAGCACAGTCAAGGATGGCAAGTAAAACTTGGCCTTGGTGTTAGGGAGACACGAGGGATTAAGAGGGTCTATGGGGAATGGATAAAATATATCTTCTCAAAAGGGCTAGAAGCTACTCAGGTCCAACTGATTGTTTCCATGTGAGAATGCACAACTACTGTGGCCAGATAGTCTGATTTTTCAAGAGACGCAATAAATTCATATATTCATACAATATCTTCACATTTTAACAATTTCGGCAGCCAACTTAAAATCATCAAAAATTATCGTTTAGGGCACTGCGAAATCCAGATGCTCTAGACTGAATTAGAAACACATATAGATGAAGCTGGAACCAGGAAGTAATATGAAAATTCAGAAAAGCGGTGTGTTTTAAAGACTTCAGTGAGAACTCTTGTCTTAATCAGAAGGTTCATGAGTTACAGTTCAGAGTAAGACTTGAACTAACCTTTTAGCAATTAAGTAGAAGTGTACTTTTCCTTGCTTGGTCTGACAACTCTCTAATTTAAAAACAATGGTCAGGGAACTAATGGAAACACCCACAGCTCAAATTGCTAAGTAAACAGGTAGATTTGTTTGCTAAGAGACATTAGCTTGTCACATGACAGATCCTGAGTTGCAAGCTAGAGTCTGGGCTCAAATAAGGACACACTATGGAATTTTCCCTCCTAACAGTAGCCATTTGTCAGGTGCCCCTTGATGACTGAGATAAATGTGTCCTTCAATCAGAGGGAAAAAAAACTACCTCAATGGTATTCCAGAAATCCAGAGTACATTCTCTGCCTTCTCTTTATCTCTTCTATTTTCTAGTATAGGAAGTTTTTAAAAACACAGGAGAGAATTATTGTAAGCATGGATAACCTCAAATAATTACAGCTTTTTAGTTGAGATAATAATATCAGAGTAGTAATTGAGACTTTGAGATTCAGGCAACAAATATTGTTCACAGGCTATGAAATAAAAGGTATAGATAATATAGATAATGTAATATAGTTTCAAAATAATATTAAAAAATAAGCAACATGATGCCCTAATTCAAACATAAAGAAAAAATAAAAGAAATAATGTATAATATCAATAGAATAATATATGTTAAAATTTGTTAAACACTAATCTAAAAGACTAAAGCACCCTGAAAATTTTCCAAAATGGCCCTACAGGGTAGTACTACATGTGATGAGAACTGCTTCATTGATTTGAATCTGTGGTGTACATATAATTTACCTAGAAAAGTGTTTTCCACAGAATACTATCAGTTCCAGTAAGATGCTTAAGGTAGGGTAAGGGTGGCACATTCTAATCTATTTTGGAAATACTACCAATTCACATGACCATATTCGATAGTCTGAGAAGTCCTGCAGAAATGAAACTCATTTAATTCAGTTTATCCTAGCACTCTTCAAATTTATTTGATCATAGAAAACCTTTTTCCCAATAAACTTAATAATATATCTCTCCTGTTTTGCTTCACAGTCTGGAACGTTCAGGATAGCTGCTTTCCTAGGGTAAGAGACTAAGGTCTCTGTAGAATGAAAATGGATTAGAAATAGATGCCTATTTTAGGCAGTTACAGGGACATGGTTCACCTATGCTTTGGGCGCCTGAGTGGTTCAGTCAGTTAAGCGCCTGACACTTAATTTTGGCTCAGGTGTTGATCTCATAGTGAGTTCGAGCCTCACATTGGGCTCTACCCTTCCCCCGCTCATATATGCATGCACGAATGTTTTTTTTCTCTCTCTCTCTCTCTCTCAAAATAAATAAATAAATTTTAAAATAAAGACTATGCTTTAAATATCTGAGTAACTTTTGTAATCTTCAATTTTCTGGAGAGATTATAATAATTCAATTAGCAATTCATGGTATCTCTAATTCTACAACTATTCTATTTATAAATTTAAATAGTATAGTGTACTAGTATAGTGTAAATAGTATAAATTTACACACATTTAAATAGTGCTTGACTAAACACATGCCCTGTGCAAGATAGGCAATAAATAGTCAGGTGAGTTTGTTAAATTTCTTGCCCACAAAAATTTTATTTCCTTCAAAATATTACAAGACCCTCTTGGGTCTTCTGTAGCACTTAGCAAATGCTAGACACTTGGTGATTAGTTACTGATTTACTGATTTTTATATGAGAGACCTATTCAAGAATATCTAGCATAGAGAGGCGTAACTGGATTAAAAGAAGATATGGCCCACTTGAGGGAAATAATCACTTCAATATCGTCACATCATCACCACCGTCTATGTTTCCCTGTAAATGGTACCACACAAAGTTTCATATAAAATTTTAATAAACAAACAAATAAATAATTTTAATAAATAGTCATTTTCTTAGAGTAAAACTCCTGGTGAAAAATTGCCCCTCCTCATCTTTGTTAGTAGCTTCATCTTCTTCATCATGAAGCAGAGAAATGAGTCAGTATTCTGTAGCCCCAGCGGTTCTAATTTTTTTATAAACATGTACAAGCAGGAAAGCCTAATTATCAACCTTATCAATATCACCAGTGCCTAACATTTAATGAGTACTCATTAAGTTCCAAACATAGTGCTAACTTCCTTAGATGACTTATGCCAGGTAATCATCACTGCTCTATGGACTAGTGGTAAAGATAAAGAGACCAGGGCAGGTGCTGTTAAATAATTTCCTCAAGATCATGTGTTAGAGCCAGAATTTGATCTCAGAGTTTTTGACTCCAGGGCCAAAGCTCTACAGTTGAGAAAGAGTCAAGAAAAGAACAAGGATTACTCTGCTTAACTTTCACACCTGTACTTGAAAGCTGTGCATTTGCAACATAAATTTGTTACCCAAGCTCTTAATTGATCGGTATGAGAAGTGCTTCTCAAAGCTCAGTGACATGACTTAGTTCTGTAGTTCTAAGACTCCATCTTAGAGGAAGATGTGTCTATATTTGCTTTTCAAAGGAGAAACATTTCCATCAAGATATTTCCAGTATCTCTAGGATGGTATCTATGTTTCAGCCAACTTAATTTTCTTAGCCTGGTTTGGAGGCAGAGTTGAAAAAAATAAACCTGAGTAATTTCATCTTTTCTCAGCCCATTTCCACATTCTCTACTATCTTACCCTCAAATAGGCAAAGAGTGACTTGTAAAATGCTTACTTTTAAACACTGAAATAATACATTAACAAAAAATATTCCGAATATACATAAAGGAAGAGGGTTTTTAACTGATTAATGAATTCAACCTTGGTGGGGGAAATGAACAGGAGTTGATTCTCTATTAATTCATTTGTGAAAATTAACAACAGCAACAAAAAATTAAGAGCAAAACTTCAAGATCACACACCTCTGAATAGCTTCCTCTCAGGGGTCACTCCATGAAGAGCTATCATGGTCATCGCTGTCAAAAGAGAGGCACCACAATGGCCCCAAAAGCAAAAGCAACAGAATTTCAAAAGAGACTGGTTAAAAGTAGAAAAACAGTTGGTCATTAACTGATTTTTATATTACTCTATCCATTATCTAATTTTGCTTAGAAGTAAAATTTTAATATCTCATATACACCCCCTGTTTTTCATTGCCACTTATTTGAGTTTTTACTGTCTGATAGATGAAAACTGAGGGCAACAGAAACAAACTCCCAATACCTAGATGTACTCATGTGTAATTCATACGATTCCAAGTTTTTAGTAGATTTTCCGGATATATGACTTAACAGTAATCATCTATACGTTTACTTCAGTATCTTAGAATCTGTATGCAAATTGCCAAAGTGTACCCTATCACACTACATATACCATTTTAGGAAATTATTTGGACTAAAGAAAACACCTGTATTTCTGGCTTTAAATTATATACGCTATTTCTCCCTCCACCATCACCACATGCCTGCATTTTCCCATGTGATGCTAAAATGAGACCGTACCACATTAAATTTCGTCTGTAACATTCCCAGTCACGGCTATATTCTATTAAGATTTCCCTGTAGCTTTATGCCGACTCTGCTCTGTCTACTGTTTTTAAAGCAAGGTATGGTCAGGTTTACTCCAATTTCAAGGTCATTTATACAGAAGCTGAATAAGATTGGCCCTAGTATAGAACTCAAGGGAACTGTATATGTTACCTTTCTTTTTCTTTTCCTTTTCTTTTTTTTTTTTTTGTTACTTTTCTTTTCCTACAGTCTTTGATTCACAATTGTAGGGGGAATGTGTGTGTATGTGTGTGTGTTTTACTGTCTCTTTTGAAGTTCATTCTCAAACACACTTTGCTTAGTCTATTGACACAACACTTTATGGACATGAGGAACAAGTTATTATTTAAAAAACAGCATTCTTACCTTCATTCAAAAGAGAACAAATCTATAAATGTATCTATAATAACACATGTTTAAAATTGAGTATGGAAAGAACGTATTGAATATCATGATAATAAAAACAGGTAGTAAAACTATGACTATAGGAGCATCTTTACATCCTGTTTTCAAGTTTAAAATAGTTATCCACAATTTAGCATCTTCTTTTCCAATTTATGGGTTTTTTTCCATAGAAGTCATTCCTCCACTTTAAAGTTTTCATATGCATATGACTTACTAAGTTTTTAACTGAACATTTTATATATCTGTCAGAAATATTTTTTAATCACATGTATTGTTTTTATCAAAGTAATGGTGTGATGCTTTGTAATATCTCAGTAGATTTAAGGACTCTGGAAATTATTAGCACACTGGCTCTTAAAAATATTGTGCTGTGAGATTAATCATTTCAAATTTGTTATATTGTAGTGGTTGGATTATGAATCAGGATGTCCGTTTGTTATGTGCTAGGATTTTTAATAGAAAGTATTTTTTATGTTAGAAAATTATAGGCTTAAGTATCACTTATTTTTGAGATCTCCACCAATTGCCATAAATGATTCTGAGAATTTATTTTTTAGCACATTTTAAAATATTTCCTGGGGCATCACTGTCTACAAAAAAAGGTTATAGAGATTTTATTTTCCATCATATTCTAGTATGGAATCAAATATGATGTATCTTTCTTTGAAATACCTGCTTTGCATTTTCTTGCTCACACATTTGAAACATTCAACCATTCCTGCATGTAAAAGACCATATAGAGAGGCCCTGAGATCATGTTAAGAAGGAAAAGGGTCCCGATAAGCTCAGCCTTCTAGCTACCTTTGCCAAGACAAACATGAGGGAAGCCATTATTCAGTTCAGTCACCAACTAAATACCACCAAGTGATCCAAATTTATGCTACATGGAATAGACTATTCTCAAAGTCTAGTCTCAGCCAAATCCTTGATGTACAGATTGTGAACATATTAAAATGACTTATGTTGTTTAAGGTACTAAATTTTGTGTTGATTTGTATGCAGCAATAGAGACTGGAAACCACCTTTCAAATTGCATTAGAATATTGATTATATAAAATATAGTTTCCATATATTTATAGTGTTCTCTTTTAAAAGTCTAGTATTTATTAAATAAAAAGTGAAGAGTACTTTAGCTAATTTTTCTGTCTTTTAATAATATTTTGTACAATCCTCCATCAGAGATTTTTTTAGACTATTTCAATGGTGGCCTTATGTGTTTTGCTTGTCTTTCAGAGAGCAACCCAAAAAAAGGCAACATGAGAAGCAACAGTTTTCAAGACACTGAAAATCAGATAATGAAGATCCTTGAAAAACAAGAGGAAAATGAAGTGTCTCCAGGATTGCCCCAATAGAAGGAGATCAAAGCATCTAGCATTCATAGAAGAAAGAACTAGAGAGGAGAGGGATGCACAGACACAGAGAATTATGTATCTCCACAGAGAGTCCCCCTGGGATATTCAACTGAGTTCTGATCATGGGAGGGAATTACCCGAGGCTTAGAGACAAAAAAAAAAAAAAAAAAAAAAAAAGTGCCTGAGAGGATTAGAAGTATCAGGGTGTGGATTTGCATAGGGACAGGAATGATATGTGGTTCATCAACCAGACTGGTTAGGGGTCCTGGGTAGACTTCACAGAAGGGTCTTTCCTAGTAGTGAGAAATAATTAGTCCCAGACTAAACATTTCTCCAGTACTACCTAACACATCTTAAAAATAAGACATGAACTTATCAAACTAATTCTAAGTTATGTAACAACATCCAAAAACAAAGCTCAAGAATCTTTATAGAATCTATATAGAAGTACAAAAATGCCCAGTACCCAACTAGGTAAAATTTACAATGTCTGACATCCATAAAAAATGTTTTTATTGATTGCAAAGAAGCAAGAAAATACACCCTACAACAAGGACAAAAATCAATCAATCAAAATGAACTCAAAACTGACACAGATATTAGAATTAGCACAGGACATTGAAACAGTTATAACTCATTTCCACACACACAAAATATTAAGTAGATATGTATAAGATCTATATTTTTAAAAAGACTCAGATCAAATTTCTTGACAGAAAACTACATGAGAGATAAAAAAACACACTGGATAGAATTGACAACAGATTAGAGGGAAGAAATTACACTTTCATAATTAACTTGGTTTGCACGTCTACTGAAAAATGGTTGCAAAAAGTAAGTAGAACATGGGCTTAAAGTTAAATAGAAAAGAGTAGGGGATAGAAATTATATTTTCCTGTAGCTGCGCACCAACCTGGGTAGCTTGCACACATTATCTCCTTTTGTCCTCACAATATAATCATTCTCACAACAATAACATTCTCACTTGATTTTGATATTATCCATGTTTTTCAATGAGAAAAATGAAGCTCATTCAGTAACTTGTCTTATATTATTACACTGTTTGAGATTAGAAGAGCCAACATTTATGCCCACGTCTACCTCCTTCTTTAATGCTGAACTTCCTTTGGTTTATTTCTCTGACCTCCAGAACATCTATTTCCTGGAATGAAAAGATTATTCCATTTCCCACCATTCTATTTACACTATAGTCAGGAGGAAAGAGGAATATAGGAATATAGGAAAGAGGCATATAACCTTTCTGCTTGGGGTAAAATTTTTACACATTAACTATTGCTCATTTTTCATTGCTCAAAACTTAGTCATATGCCCACATCTATATAAAAGGGAGGCTAGGGAGCATAGTCTTTAACTGGGTATTCAACTAATAAATGACTCTTCTTCTGAACCCCTCTGCAGCTTGTTCTACAATGTGGCAGTGGAGCTATTCAGTTCAAGAATAACATATTCATTGACCTCCCCTCCCCTTAAGAAATGAAAGAAAGAAAGGAAGGAAGGAAGGAAGAAACAAAGGAAGGAAGGAAGGAAGGAAGGAAGGAAGGAAGGAAGGAAGGAAGGTGGGAGGGAGGGAAGGAAGGAAGAAAGGAAGGAAGGTGGGAGGGAGGGAGGGAGGCAGGGAGGGAGGGAAGGAAGGAAGGAAGGAAGGAAAGAAGGAAGGGGAAGAAGAAAAGAGGAGGAGGAGGAGGAGGAAGAGGAGTGGAAGAAGAAGGAGAAGAAGTTGCTGTTATTTCCTCCCATTGTTCAGTTTTTAAACTCTGAAATACTTACCATATGGTTCTGCTTAACTGATAGATCTGTGGCATTACACAGAGGAGACTAAAGAAAATCTTCTCTTTTGGAGCAAACAGAAACAGTTAGTGCCTGGGGCAAGTAAATAACCACTATTATCATGGCCACTTAGAAATCAGATAAATTGTTGTTACACCTTACTTTTTGTTAAATAACATGAGAAAGTCATTGCAGACTAACTTCTTTATGTTTTTTTAAACTTTTAAAAATTTCATTTCTAGAAGAAATGAAATAGTGTGATAAGAAAGGATGGTTCCTGAAACACTTAGCCAGTTCATTAAACAAGGAAATAAAATCCTCAATAAAAGACCGATCCTCAATAAATATTGTATTTTGAAATGGTTCTGTTCTTAAAAGCTATCATACGGATGATCCTGTTCCTGTTTTGAATTAAGTATATTACATTTCAATAAGGAAAATATGGACAAGTATCTGAAAATTTCTCTTGGATTTCTTGACCATTTAAATACCACACACAACATGTATAATTATCAACAAAAGAGACAAAACAATTTTGAGGTTCAATTTGACTGCATTACTTACTTTTTTTTTAAGTCAATGAGGGATTTATATTAGAAGAAAAATGAGGGGAGACAACCGAAAACAGGACTCTGAAGATAACATTGTTTTTCTTCTGGTTTCTCTTCTGTCTCTGAGTTTTGATATTCTTAATACTATATCTCATCCTTTACAACTATCTTCTTTTCTTAAAGCTATTGAGGAAATTGTTACATGGATAATCAGAGAATGGAAAATGATGAACCAGAAGGGACATAACGTGTTCTGTCAGTAATCTATAATATCATGACTATTGAGAGGAAAATTAAGTAATAGTAACCAAAAATCTTAATTCAGTTAAAAAGAACTTTCTGTGGAGGTTCCTTCTACATTCTAAAACATAACTGTGAATTTAACTATATCTCAGATTTGCTCAAGTTGTTAAGGCTTCATTTTTACTTTAGTTTCAGCTAACCTTCTTATTGTACAGATGGAGATCTCCAATTAACTTAAAGCGTATGCCACATAAGTAAAATAACTGTCATTTTGTACCTTGTTTAAGCTGAAAATGTATAAGGAAGTAAAATTTACCATAAATGATTAGTAGATTAGGAAGAGATTTCCTTAGATCCAGCTAAGACATGAAGTGTCTTTCTGGCCTATTTTGTGTATTTTCTATTTTTCATATATTTTTCCTTAAAGATACATGTTCATGATTCAAATCATAAATCAAAAGTACAAGATTAGATTCTTGGGCTTGTGATAAGTTCCTTAATCTCGCTTCCAAAATTCCCATTAAATTGTCAACAAACTATGAAAATGTGGGGGATAAATGTCCACACTGGCAAAGATAGTGAAAAAAAGAATATCACCCAAATACCAGAAAACTGGTGGAATTTCCACTAGGTATAATGTCAAAGGAAACATTTTGTACCAAATTAAATACCAAAAAAATCACAATTGACAGTTTTACACAATGTCACTTCTCCCCTTTCTTTGGAATACATAGTATTTAGGTAGGTACTAAGGGTACTTCATAGAATCCAAACGATCCCCTTAATTTAGAGAGTCTTTAACTGCACAATCTTCATTAAACAATATTTTTAATACTGTTACCTTAAGAAACAAAGAAATTAAGAAAACAGACATTACCAAAATGACTATCTTTTCATAATGTTTCTGCATGGCTGAATCCTCAAAAGGTAGCTACTAATACTTTTCCCTTTATCTGAGGCCACCCAAACATGAAGATTTCTTTGTGAAAATTTTGAGTGGAGATACACATTTATTATCAACAGAACCCAGTTCAATTCTTGTTTTCCATTTCAAGTCATTATTGACAAGTATATGGAATCAGTTTATTAAACTGTCTAAATTCAATGGTGTACAAAC